>NC_057939.1:54305416-54651249 GCF_018555375.3 Anguilla rostrata | reverse complement strand
TGGTGCTACAGGCTAAACAAAGAGCTGCATCACCTGTATAGACAAGGCATAAGGTTGAGAAACATACTGCAAGACTGAAAAATGTACCTGAACCTGAAAATGAACCTGGTTATGCAGATGAAAGCATGCATGGCATTGTGCTCCTTTTTCAAAGTACATTTTAGACATTCCATCCGCGTCTGCTTTAGACGCATTCTTCATTTCACAGACCGCGCTTCGAAGCATCACACAGCCGGGCTGCACTCAGTGAACGCTGTCTTCTACATAACTGTGCATTCTCATTATGATAAGATACTGCACAATCCAATTTTTTGAATGACACTAAATTTCTTCAAGGATGTTTTATGTCTTGTTGTTCAATGATAGACACAATGAATTACTTCTTTTCTTGGATTTAATTGTAAATTTTACAAAAAATTGTACAATTGCATATATGCACCTTTTTCTTCTTCTGCTGCTGCTGCTTCTTCTTTTGTCTTCTGCTTTTTCTTATTTGTCTTCTTCTTCTTCTCTCTCTCTCTCTCTCTCGTATCTCGTAATCTTGTGTCCTACAGTACACACTGATACAGATGTTGGCACCGCTTGGACTCCCCACTGAGCTTACCTTGGTGGGCAGCATCTGCCCACATCCTGTGTGCTTTGATGTCATAGGTGT
Organism: Anguilla rostrata; assembly: GCF_018555375.3. Classification (NCBI taxonomy): domain Eukaryota; kingdom Metazoa; phylum Chordata; class Actinopteri; order Anguilliformes; family Anguillidae; genus Anguilla; species Anguilla rostrata. The sequence goes on along the minus strand of NC_057939.1, from coordinate 54,650,594 downwards.
GTGGAAACAAGCGCGGGTCTTCCGTAGATAAGGCGCTAGCTCACATGCCATTGGCTCATCGCGGTTCATCTGCACCTGCTTTGAACTCAAATAACAACCAGTGCAGCCGGTAGGACAATAATGTATGGCTTCTGTACTGACATCCTCAAACGGCACCAACATATGAAGAGTACTGCAAAGCCAGCAGTGGCGGCTAAAATGTTTGTTAGTGACAACAAATTGTGGCAGGGGGCAGTGCACTCTGTGTCAGTATTTCACTACTAGTGCTGAGCAAATAACATTATATTATTATTATGATTATTATTATTATTATAATTATTATATAAACCTTTTTTTGCATAGCACTCTTCATACATAGATGCTTTATATAGTGCAGTGGAAAGAAATAATATTATATCAATAAATACATTAAAAGGGTTATAAAAAAATTAAATAAAATAGCATGTGAATGATAAAAATGCATACAATATACAGTAACTGCATAAAATATCAGAAAAAACTACAAAAAAAACAAAAGAAGCACAAGTAAAAATGGTGGGGGTTCTCTGGGGCTGTGGGTTTGGCCCAGCTTTCTGACAGCCTAAAATGGACAACAATCCTGTTATTACAGCAAAACCTAGCCTAGCTATACATCACCCAGGCCTTTGCTTATCTCTCTCTGATTAAGACGAGAGATAGGGTGTCTCTACCTGTCCCAGATCCCCCAAGGAAAGGACCTGGTGGTGAGGAATGGCTGCTACCTGAACTGGTCATAAGCATTTACAGTCCTCATTCCAGCAATGAGTTAAGATCATTGCTGGATGTAAGTCTCCGAAGTTTTTCTCTTCCAAGAAAAGAAAGAATCCCTATATCCCTTTACATACATACACATACAGACACACACACACACACACACACACACATATACACAGATTCATTGTTTTGATTAGCTTTCTTAGAATCTTCTAGAAATCTAAGAAACCCTATAGCAGACAGAATTACAGTTGTTTGACACTTCTGAGAAGCTCTGTGGTTTAGTTTTTAGTCATTGTAATTTCCAGTCGTTTCTTTGCTGCGTATTGCACTTTATAGGTATGACGCATACACCCTGTAAGAAGTACTGAATCCTCCATCACACGGCTCCACTGTGCATAAACTATTAAACTGACGCTCGCAAAGTCTTGCAGTTCCGCACATGGACCGAGCTCACCTTTAATCCACCAATCGCGTCTTCAGCTGCAGTTGACCCATGAGTGGATGAGCTTCAGATTACATCCAGCGTTTACTCATCAAAAGTTCCCCAGATTCCGCTGGACCCTCCTTCTGACACGACCTCTGATCTCGCCGGGGAACGGCGTCCGGCATTACTGCTGTGGAGCAAATGACGTCATCCCCCACAGGTGTCCCGGCAGCTCTACGGCCTTAAGACAAGCGCTGTTTTGTGTGAGAATATCTTGACAGTTGCTGGATGTGCTTTATTGCAAAATGCACGGCTGCAGCTGCAGTTGCACCAACTGCGCACGACTGTTCAGGAACAGACTGTAAGAGCAACTGTGTGTGTCCCTTTGCAAATACTGCTAGTGTGACATCGCCCCCCCACCCTTCCCCCCACCCCAAACAGAGCACTACAAGGTGCTTTGTTTTTTTAAACTACAGTTACCGACTGTAGAGCTGCACAAACAGGTCTTGGATTTTTTTTCTGGTCGACTACAATACATTTGTTATTGCTCAACTGAACCAGAAATGTTAGTTTCAATCTGACAAAATTGTATGCCTGTAACAGGACTTGTCATAGCATTTGTACAGTATATTACTTTATAACTACATTTATAAAGGTTATGATAGTGGGCTACCTGTGAACATTTCTGCACAGCAGTGCTGTAAAATCATCTGACTGCACATTACCAAAGTGTAGCAATTTTTTTCCAACTGATGTGCTTGTCATAAGCTCTAGTCTAAACTATAACCCTGACATAACTCCTTTTTCTCAGTCAAAGATACTCAGTACTTTTGTATGAAAAAAAATTAATAATAGTCACAAGTAACAGAACTAAGCTCAAAAAATTATGTTATGCAAATGTAGCTCAGGTAACTCACCTTGGTCCTTTTTTAACTGACTGACAGGTGTGTCCCAATACAGCCTGGCTGTTAGGCGTGTCCCTGTTCAACCTGGCTGGCAGGCGTGTACCTGTAAATATACCTGTAGAGTAGGCCCCATTATAACCTGCTGTCTGCTGCTGTACCCTGACATTAGGCATGCTTCCTTATTTCCAGCTGCCAGGCGGTTACCTTCGTACCCAAATATTAGGCATGTCCTGCTGTTCATGTTTGCCAGTCGTGTCCCGTTAAGCTCTGGAGTCGGCTGTGTCCTTGTATCTCAGACCATCGCGAGTGCCTCTTCAAACCCCGGCTGTCTGCAGCGTCCGTGGTCTGTGGGTGTGTGAGGGTGTCCCAGCTGTGGACAACAACGCACACTCAGTCTACCCCTCAGACCAGCCCAAATCCCCTAAAAGCAGTTACTAAACTGAATAGAAGAGAAGGGGACCTGACATAGAACACAAAGTTACAAAGCCACACAAGACAGCAGACAAACAAGTTACAAACATCTTCAGATTTATTTTTTATTTTGTGTGTGTGTGATCCTCAACAATGATGCAGAATTCAATACAATATCATCCCATTTTAATTTATGTATTTTATTTTATTTATTTAATGAAAATGCAGTGGGCTGCAAGTTCCTCAAGACCAGAAGAGGTCTCGTTTTCCACTCACTCAAACGTTGAGTGGGAACAGGCCCAGAGACAGTGAGAATAGTTGACGGGGTCATTGAATCCACGAGCAAAGAGGCATCTAGCATTTACCTTGTATTCTGCTACGCGCATACTGCGTGAGCTTGTGTAAGGCAGAGCAAATTCAAAATACAGGATGTGAGTAAAAATAAACCATCAATTAAACCTGTTTCAATGATAGGTTTCCCTTTTCAGATTTTGGTGGAAGTCCCAATTAAATATGAATGAATTGCTCTCAACAGCTCTAGGTGAGGTACTTCAACAGATGCACATCCTTACTAGGAGACTACTGACTGCTGCTACAATGTAAAAAAATAAATATATTCCTCTCTTCTGTAGCCTATTCATGCCGTTTGATGTGCATTTATACCAGTATATGCTCATTCACTGCGCTGTAGAATTAGTATATTAGCGCCTAGTGTTTCCCAGGGTATTTTGACATCAAGGCAGGACGCATCAAAGGCGATCGATTAACACAAATGAGGACATAAAAAAAGACATATCCATATTTACTATAGTCTCATTAGTGTACATAAATGTAAATCTAGAACCTAAGCCATCCACTCTTCAAATTAAATAGCTTGATGGGGGATACAGACAAAACCAAAGGAGCAAAGCCTGTTATTGTCAGTTGGTCAGTCAACCAGCAGGGGGCTCTATTTCCAATGTTATCCATAGAAACCTGATCTGAAACCACCACAAACTTGGCTTCCATGAAAGAATGAATGAGTTTTGAAAGGCAGGAGTGTCATGGTGTTTTATAGATTTGGCAAATTTATAACGCTTACCGAGAAGAAGAAAAAAACAATATAATCATATCTCTGTTTACAGAAAAAACAACATCAACAGCAAACTAAATAAATCACCACCCAATGAATAATGTATTACAATAAATCAGGGAGATGTCAAATCAGCTTAGAGAGCTAAGTAATAAATAAATGTGTACAGTAGTTCTTTGTGAGATGCAAACAAGTTTTTCTCTTTTGTCAGAGTACTCTTAGTCTCCACAGAGGAACCCTATCTAGTTCTCTGTCCGGCAAAATAGTTCAATCTGGGAGCTTTCACACTTTTCACACCTACTGTACCATATAGGGGTCCATAAGGAACCAAAAAGGGTCCCCCAAAGGTTATCCAGCCAAATAACCCTTTTTTATTAGGGCATACAAACTCTACAGAACAGATGTAGATACATACCTGGTTGGGCTCAATGCTTGGTGTGGGTATTTCATGTTCTTGTGTAGCAGAGAACGGATTACTAAAGAGGAACCTCACGATTCTGACAAGCAGGAACAGGTTGAACGTGTTTCAAATGGACATCGTGATTATTAGCGCCAAACTCTGCTGGAACGCTAATGCTGCGTTATGCCATCGCTGAACCCCAGTGGCCACGTCGGTAGGACAACAGGAATCAATAAATACACAATGCTCATCAGAAAAGAACATTCATTTATGAATATGGCCAGTAGCACAGTCGTCCAGTTCCCTTTTCTGTCCATGATTCCTTTAATAAATACAGGATCTTCAAACGTCCACTCAGACAGCTGTTATTGGCACACAGACACAAACACACACAAACAAATTATTACAGTTTGCAAGCTCTTCTCTGTGACGTTCTAATAACAGCCTGTTTGTTAGGGGCCAACTGAGGAGTAGTTGACCTGCGACAGTTCTGGAACAGGCTCATATCAGGTGTGCCAAAAAAACTCCATGAAAATACAAACAACCATTTTGAATGGCTTCACGCGAACAACAAAAGGGTAGGTAGGGTTATACTTCAGCACGATGAGAGAAAACATGTCAGCACTTCATTTATTCATGCTGCACCTGGGGATGTATAAGCAGTCTGTAGTGTAATAGGTTCAAAGCCTCTATTCAAACAGCATTGCACTGCAAAACCCTGCAAAAAAAGTAAATCTCAACAAGTATTTAGTCTTATATTTAGGCTTAAAATTGCGTTTCTACGACCTTTTTGCTAAATAAGAGGTTAGACCTGTCAAGTAACTTCAAACAAGCTGATATTTTCTACTTTTCCAAAGAAAAAATATCGTAAGTCTCATGACAAGACTAACAACACCTCTTTTTCCCTAATTCAGCAAAAAAAAAAAATACAAACTAATAATTCATCTTTTAATATTCATTAGTTTCCCCTAGGATTTGACACCATTTTTGCCAGGAATACTGTGTTGGCCATATTATGGCAGATTGCATGGATTCCCTTGAACGTGTCGAACAGAGTTAACTGAATAATGTGAGGGTGTAAAAGTTTTGTGAGAACGTGAGGGTGTAAAAGTCTTGTGAGAACGTGGGGGCGGGGGTAAAAGTCGGTAAGAACATGGGGGTGTAAAAGTCTTGTGAGAACGTGAGGGTGTAAAAGTCGGTAAGAACATGGGGGTGTAAAAGTCTTGTGAGAACGTGGGGGTGTAAAAGTCTTGTGAGAACGTGAGGGTGTAAAAGGCTTGTGAGAACATGGGGGTGTAAAAGTCTTGTGAGGACATGAGGGTGTAAAAGGCTTGTGAGAACATGGGGGTGTAAAAGTCTTGTGAGAACCTGAGGGTGTAAAAGGCTTGTGAGAACATGGGGGTGTAAAAGTCTTGTGAGAACGTGAGGGTGTAAAAGGCTTGTGAGAACATGGCGGTGTAAAAGTCTTGTGAGAACCTGAGGGTGTAAAAGGCTTGTGAGAACATGGGGGTGTAAAAGTCTTGTGAGAACGTGAGGGTGTAAAAGGCTTGTGAGAACATGGCGGTGTAAAAGTCGGTAAGAACATGGGGGTGTAAAAGTCTTGTGAGAACGTGAGGGTGTAAAAGTCTTGTGAGAACGTGAGGGTGTAAAAGTCGGTGAGAATGTGGGGGTGTAAAAGTCTTGTGAGAACGTGAGGGTGTAAAAGTCTTGTGAGAACGTGAGGGTGTAAAAGTCTTGTGAGAACGTGGGGGTGTAAAAGTCTTGTGAGAACGTGAGGGTGTAAAAGTCTTGTGAGAACGTGGGGGTGTAAAAGTCTTGTGAGAACGTGAGGGTGTAAAAGGCTTGTGAGAACGTGGGGGTGTAAAAGTCGATCAGAGCAGTGGGGGCCGGACACTGGACACACAAAACAAGCCAGCAGACGCACACAGGGCGACTCAGATCAGATCGGGTGGCCTTCAGTAATCCATCCCTGCCCCACAGCCCGGGTACGTGCTCCCGTCTCGCAACTCTACTCCTCCAAGATCTTATTTCCACCATCTAAATACTGACCGTGCTTACATCGGGCTCTGGGGTTATTAATAACACCTCGGAGTTCACTTAAAATCCACAGAAAAGGGGGGGGGGGGGACTTGTAGACAGGAACAAAGCCACTCACATGGGGCCCAATTCCACACAGTTTCAGAAGAAGCCCACTCCAGCAGCTCATTTAGGGGACCACCAAGGCACATATCCCAGGAGAGATGGGCACTCAGAAAATAAAAAGGGATTTTCAGGTGGCCAGAATTCAGCAGAATCCAGCTTGCGCACAGATGTATGGCCCACAACCCCCTAATCTAATCAACACACACACACACACACACACACTATTTGCTTATCCGAAAACATGTGGTTTATCACAAAATGGCAAATGCTTTCCAGTGAGCCCAGTGTTAATATTATTGCTTTCCATCCTGTCTATATCAAAGCCCTTCCTTCATAGAATTGATATTGCTGGTCTTTTTGAGAATGATGAACAATAATTGCATTTCTTCTTACATACAGCAAATACATCCTGTGGTTGGCTGTCCAGTTTATTTTGTGCCAAAAATAAGAATAATTGGATCAGATTTGTCTAGAGGTCACTCACATCTGTTTATAGTAATGAATTAGCTTGTTCATAAGCTGAACCGGGACTTAAATGTGGGTGCTTGAAAACATGTTCATTCATAATAAATCGATCAAGTAAAGTTTCCGTTCTTTGCCAGAATTTCTGTGTATGCCGTTCTTTAAATCACCCTGAATAAGCGTATCTGTGCAAATGCCTAAAAACAAGAGTACCATCCATTTATGTAGGAGGATATTTCCTGAAGTAGTTCTGTGTAGAAAGTGTATAACACTTAAATCTATAAGGAATCTGAGATACACACCGAGGTACCCAACCATTATGCTTCTCTACACAAATAGGATTTAAAAAAATAATAATTATTAATAATAATAATAATAATAATAATAATAATAGCAGGTTTACAACTCAGAGGAATGCAGTCTGTAGATTTTCAAAGAAGCAGTCGGAAATGCATCTCATGCTTACCAGTCTTAAAATCACATCAGGTTATCCAGGTGGCAATATCCTACAGAACTTCACAGCTCCTGGTAATACGTTAATGGGAGTAAGCTGATTTCACACATCTGGTGGTGTGGTTCAGTCCATAAGGTGAATTCCTTCCTGTGCCCATTGGAGCTTTCAAACTTTCCTACTTTGACAGCTTGGTGGTCAATTCAGTACCAGCCAAGTCAGCCATTATGTACTCACTGCTGCATAAGGGATGGTGTTGTCTTAAAAAATCTCACATCATATTATATTACATTGTATTACAGTAATTACTGTTGAAAATATTATTTGTAATATTAGTTGTAAATTGCTTCAGTGTTGTGTTTGGGACACCCAAAAATAACTTCCATATTAAATAACAAAACAGACCATGTGAGGTATCTACTGACAGGCATAGCAATACAACATACGTTGCAAAAGACAAGCTAGCTCAAAAAGCCTGGAATGATGCGTGAGAGACATGGATCAAGAGCGGAAGGGGGCCCACAGAGACTGCTTATGTATAGGGCCCAGAATTTTGTGCTACACCCCTGTGCTTATGTCTGAGAATTTTTTAAGCATGGAGACCGAGAGGCCTGTGTGCAAAAAATATTCCATCAGTTGCCATAGACCAGGGGTCCTAAATCTTATCCAGAAAGAGCCAATGAGGGTGCAGGCTTTTGCTCCAACCAAACAGTCACACACCTCACACCACTAATCAGCCACTAGAGTCTTTCCTAAGGACCTTGTTTAGGAGAATCAGGAGTGTTTCTGTGTGGTTGGAACAAAAGCCTGCACCCTCACCAGCCCTTTCTGGACCAGACTGAGGACCCCCTGTGATAGACAATGGACGTCCGAATCCCAGAAAGCTTCTTTTTCCATTTCCAAGCAGGAGGTGGGTGAATTTCAAGACCAAACGATATGAGCACTACATGTACAGATAAAGGTGGAAAACGGATACGGCACAGATACAGTTTTATATTTAGCCGTTTTCACGGACGCTTTTAGCCAAAGTGACGTACAACAGCACCTTTTATATGGTAAACAAACACCGCTGGAGTTTGAGCTGTGTAGAGCACATGGCAGTGGGACAGGAAGCTCTTCTGCATCGTCTGATTGGCTCGGGCTGATGACATTGTTTTAAAGAGACCTGCTACTCTCTTCCTGTTTCACTGACTGAAAATCAAGTGATTGATTTGCATCTGCTAGATCTTAGTTTATATTTCAGATTTTTACCGTGCTGCAATATGCCAAAAACACAATGTGTATTTTCTGCTAGAGATTTGTCTTTAGCCTTCTTTTCCCTTAACCACAATCTATTAATGCAATGTGAGCTTTGTGTGTGTGTGTGTGTGTGTGTGTGTGTGTGTGTGTGTGCGCATGTGTGTGTATGTGTGTTATACATATAACATTGTACAACAAATTGTTCAGCACTGAATCAACACTTACAGAGTGAATTTTACTCTGATAGAGTACTGTACATTGATCTCTGCTGACCTCATATTATTGCTGTTAAAGCTGAATTTACGCTAAACCTTTTACTGCACAAGGCATAATTGTGAACTGTTGAATAGGGGAACAGGTTCCATGAGTATTTTTGCTTAAAAATATCACGTCATTTAATATTGTCACTCTCAATTACTTATTTTAAACTCTAATAGTATGATTGATCCTTTTTTCAATCAATTTAATCTTGTAACTGTCATACCAAGCATTGTTTCACTGTAATACACACTGCCGACTGTTTTGTGGTAAGTCCTTTGTTAAAAGTTCCCTATTGATTGACTGTTGACAGTTGAATGAAATTTTACTGAGAAGAGCAATAAGGGAAAGCAGTCAAAAAAGCACATGCCCAAGTTACCCAACCAAGTATCTGTGACTGACAGGCATCTCTGTTCACTCTGTAAAGCACAAAATTGTGAAAAGTAATCGCTCTTTTCTCTGTACAGAATGCATAATTCACATTTATAGTGGGTATGACTGCATAAGTCAGGTGTATCCCCTGTGAGTGTGCTGTATGTCTAAGGTCCAACATTTTTAATTGTGGCAACTCTTAACTTTCCCAGCCCTTATTTCGGCCATGGCACTGTATTAATTACTTGTATATGAACATCACCATTATTTTCTGAAAACAACAACAACAACCATAATATTAATAATTACCATCACATTATTATAAAGTTAATGCTCTCGTTGTTTAAACTTGTAAAAGCAGTGTAAATGTGGATCTAATTATTTTTAGTGCCCCAGTTCTCCATATTTTCAGGGAGAAAACATTTTTTAATGCATTTTTTTTATTCACACGATTAAAAACCGTAACATACACAAGCTTATTCTTTGTAACCTTGTATGACTGTGAGAAAAATGTATTTAATACGTTTTTTTGGTCATCAAAACTATTTCTGCTGCGTATGTACATAAATATTCCTCTCTATCTGTACACGTCAATCTAGAAGAATTCATCTCGTGCCGAGTCTCTGCGGTCGTGCTCGCAGGTCTCCATAATTATGGCCGCCTTTCTCCAGAAAAAAAAGGAAAAAAATCCACCACCATGGTCGGAGCATTTCATCTTAATCACAGTGCGCCAGGATTGTAATTAATTTTACAAGTTATCAATGAACCAAGGCATCCATATTACGAAACGTCCTCCTGGAATATTATAAGCGTCTCTAAATACCGCTTCGTGGCTGAATGTAATGGAAAGGGGGGAGACAGAGAGGGATTAAAAAAAAAAAAAAAAAGGTTAAGACGCGAAGACGCAGCTTCCCACAGCTATTTCCCAAAAGGGAGCCCGAAGCCATCCCCCCCTCCCAGTGCTCCTCGTGTTTCTATAGTAATTTCCAGCCAATGATCAGTAGGTGTCCACGTCCCAGCTTCCTCACCTCAGCAGCAATCAGCCACACACAGCGACAGGAGAAGCGGACCGAGCTAACACTCGGCTGCTACACACAATACACCCCGAACCGAGAGGAAACACCTAACCTTGCGTAACACTCATTCGGCTCAGCGGCACACTGCTAATCGCTGCCGTCGCCCCCCTTCATTTCTGCTCTCAGTTTCTTACTTTTTGCGAATACGGCCGTCAATTTTTTTTAAAAAATGAACCTTTTGTTTTGAGCGCCTACGTTGTTCCTTCACAGATCTTGCGTCCTTTTCCCCCTTTCGTCGTTGCAGCGATGCTCTATATTTGCAGACTGGCAGCGTCTGGGATCTCTTTTCGTCAGGAAACGGGTAGGTGATGCTCTTCCATTTTACTCCCCCACAAATTATATTTGCATGCTTTCTGACAACGAGGTGTTACGTGGGTTGCGCTGGTGCCAAGCGATTGAGGCACGGGAGGATTAATGTGTTTTAATTGCACCGTCCAGTACCCTCCTCGGATTCTCCAAGCATGACCTTTGATCCGAGCGTCTCCGACAGACCAGACGGGGAGTAATTAATGGCATCGCGGTGCCGCGGCGTGGGGGCTGCTCAATGGATCTACAGTACTTTCTCCCGCTTACCAGCTTATTGAGTATTTTTGTTCCACTAAACTTTTAGCGGTCTGATAATCAATAATTGAGACGCAATTACCACCGGCCGCTTTGTTGCTATTTGTTTATTTTTGAGCCTTGAGGGTTGGATTGATTGAGTAACTATTTGACCTCATGCTGTTTATTCATCTAATATGTTAAATTGACTCAGCTGTCTTAGTTTTCTGTCTTATTTTTCTTTGTTGATGAGCGCATTTTTTGTTATGGTTTGTATTGCTGAGTTTTCTGGTAGCAAAAGGCACAAAGAAAATGTGATGTGTTGTTGTCCTCTCTCCTGTATGTTTTTAAAAAAAATATATATATTTACAGGTTAATATTTACAGATATTGTGCATAAACCAAGCAAATATAGCCTAGTAGTTTATTGGCATTACCTTACCTAACCAAGAAAAGTATCAGATTTTTTATGATGCTTTATTGAAGGCAGTCTGTAGTAAAATTGCTGTTCAGTAAGGCAAAACAGTTCAATAGAAATGCCTCATCTAAGCAATCAAATTTGATGTTCTAAATTGAAATGTTGAGGTATTTCCTTAATCTGAATTATTTGGAACACTAACATAGACCATCAATAATGGTGTCCAGCTTGTTGCCAGTCTAATGCACCTCTGTAATTTTTGACTGCTGTAGTGTTCCTGAAGTGTATTGGCTTTAGCAATTAAAAGAAAATCTAAGTGAAGGTAATGGATGTGTCTAATGGGCTTTTATCAACGGAAACAAAATCCAGACGAACTTGAGAGAGGAAATGGAGTCGCCTAAGGCAACCGACACTACTGTTGCTACATCTTTGGTTTGCTTGGGTTTAAAGTTGCTCCCATTGGCTATCTTGCACTTGTTCAGCAAATGTGATTGGCCTAGGAATTAATGAATGCCAGATGTCTTTTATAAGTTTGACTGAGGCGTGTCGACGTAATTTGGCAGGAGGGTCACATTAATTGAAAATATCAGCTGTTACCTGCAGTCCAATGAACAGTAATATTTCTGCATTGTTGTGTATTTTTGAGGATATGTGTGCCCTCAGTAATATATGGAGGATAGTGAATGTGTCGCCTGATATTGCTGGAGAAATACGACGGTTGTGATGTTGGATTTTTCTTTATATTTTAAGAGAATGCTGGATAAACAATTCCTGCCCTCGCACAATGCACACTGGGATTGGCTCCAGCACCCCCCGCGACCCTGCCCAGGATATGCGGGTATAGATAATGGATGGATAGATGGATAAACAAATAATCTAAATAAAATTTATATGGAGAATAGGCCAAACTGTCTGAAATATCACGTTGCTGTCTAAAGTACGTTCAATTTTGTTGTGGAACTGTCTTACCCCTCATGAGGGCCAATGTTTGGTCTGGATTTTGAAGACATGTTAGTGTTTCTCACCTACAGTACCCCATGATTGTAATGAAGTCAAAGATCAGCTCCTGGAATGTCCCATCAGAAAATAATTAGAGAAATGTCAGCCGACTCATCGAATAGGCCAATATGCTCTTCCTTTCCTTTAAGTAACTCGATAAACGAAATGAACCGTAACAAACATGTTATGTCATATAAACGTTGGCTGTTTCTTGTTCTAGCGCCAGAAAGGATGCCCCGGAGGATAAAGTCTTGTTTGTAACTGACCCCAGTTTGACGAAGGAGAGCACGACCCCGGACTTTGTTTGTGAAACCCCTGAACAGTTCTGGCCATGTCGAATATGAACAATGCCCTTTGTGTTGAGACCGGACAGGGCGCTGACGTCTCCCTGCTGCAGAAGGACAACCTTCAGCTGGACTCCAGTGGATTAAACTCCGTTTTGGATTACAATGCGGAAATGGAGAGGTACAGGTCCTTCGCCAACTTTTACAAAACCAACGGGGCGTTTCCACAGGCCGCCAAGATCGCTCGCATCACCACGCCGATTTTTCCCAGCGCCCGGATCGGCGTGTCCCCGTGGAACTGCGATAACGCCATGCTCTGGGGAAGGAAATCAGCGGCATTAAACCCTAATAGGACCGCCGTGCACCGAAACGAGTCCCAGCGGCCGGGGAAGCCTGGCCTGCCGCCAGAGGCTCTGCAAATGGCGAATAATAATTTCCTCGGCGCCTTGTCCCCCGAACACTGCAGGCCGCTGGCGGGAGAGTGCATGGACAAGCTGAAGTGCGGCTCGGCCGAGGCGGAGATAATGAATCTCCCGGACCGCGTCGGGACGTTCTCCGCCATTCCGGCTCTGGGCGGCATCTCGTTACCTCCCGGGGTCATCGTCATGACGGCGCTGCACTCCCCCGCGGCCTCGTCGGCCGTCTCCGACAGCGCCTTTCAGATCGCCAACCTGGCGGACTGCCCGCAGAGCAGCGCGTCGGCGTCCGGCGGCAACGCGGCGGCCAAGAAGAAGAGGAAACGGTGCGGGGTGTGCGCCCCCTGCAGGCGGCTCATCAACTGCGGCGTCTGCAGCAGCTGCCGCAACCGCAAGACCGGCCACCAGATCTGCAAGTTTAGGAAATGCGAGGAGCTGAAGAAGAAGCCGGGCACGTCACATGAGGTGAGACATGCTCTCTCTCTCTCTCTCTCTCTTTGTGCCCCCCCTCTCTCTCTCTCTCTCTCTTTGCTCTGTGCCCCCCTCTCTCTTTCTCTGCTCTGTGCCCCCCCTCTGTTTTTCTCTCTCTCTCTCTCTTTCTGTCTCTCTCTCTCTCTCTTTGTGCCCCCCTCTCTCTCTCTCTTTCTGCTCTGTGCCCCCCCTCTCTCTCTCTCTCTCTTTCCCTCTCCCTCCCTCCTTTCTTTCCACACTCCAGAGCATTAACCTTTTCATTTAGTCACGTTTAAGCACTTCAGCCCCTTTTTTTTTTTTTTTTTAGTCCATGCCCACCCATGCCTGAATATCCCGGGCTTCTCAAATCTGCCTGCCCGCCTAGCCTAATTGGCAGTAATTAGGGGTGTTTGCGCGGAGCGCAAGCTGAGCTTGGCTCAGACACCCCTAATTACTGCCAGTCAGGCTGGGGCTGGAACGCATCCCAACCAACCCGGGGCTTGGCTGGGCTCCAGGCAGAGTTGGGAAATGGGTTTTCGGCTGCGAGCCTTCCCCTCTCCGCACTTGATCATTTTAACCAATTATGTAAACTCGCCCTGGACGGACCAATCAATATCCCACACACACACACAACAAGTCCCAGCCGCAAGAACCGAGCGCGTCGCAGCGTCTCCCAGACGTGTTTTCAATAACATGGCCCAAAGTTACGAAGAAAAAAAAAAAACGTGAGCGTTGAGCGTTTTTTTTTTTTTCTTTCTCCCCTGGTGATGATTTAAACTGAATTGCTTTAGGATCAGTCTGTGGCTGAGGCTCCTCCCCCACCGCTGTAAGTGGCAGCATGCACAGCAGGCTAAGATGGCACAAACATGTTACTGCTCACACGTTTTAACCCTCTGTCCCATTCTAGAGTCTAAATTTAATTGCAGTAACTGGTCCACGGTGTGATGCGTGTTAGAAAAGGGGGCTTCAAAAAGAATTGCATATTGACAGTTAAAAGATGACATTGTACAATGAAAACGGTAAACAAAATTCATGCCAATATTGGGGGACTAATTACATTTGTAAAACCAATTATTTAATTGCCCTCTCGCAGATGATTGTGATATGCTCTTAATTAAGTTGTGCGGGGCGTATCCACATTATTTCTAAACCCCTCATGAATATATTTTACTGCGTGTCAACTGATATTTATTCATATTTTGCATATTTGGTAGTAGAACAATGGTGTGTGGTGTATGCATTCTGCATTTAGACAGACTGTAGCTTCCACGCATACAGGAAATATCAACAATTTGAAGCAAGTGGGTGCATGCTTCTGATTATCTGGATTTCGAGCAATTGTTTAATGAACTGCATCTGTGCTTGACTTTCTAATATGTTTAGTGTGCTTTATCACATTGAGCAAGTGCAATGTGTTTTTATGCTTTCTTTGTATTTGCAATTTCCTTTCAATTTTGGAGATATACAGTATCAAGGGCAGTGAGCATCTAATTCAGTAGCGGTGTTTACGAAGCTGAAATTCAGATTGTATCTGTCCAGTGAATTGCTAATACTAACATTGAAAGCTAGCCACATTATGTCATTCCTGATCTGACGTCTCGGTATTGATGTTTGTTAGCACGGGTTGAGCGGCTGGGCCAGTATATTTCGCTTCTACTTTGGTTCATGAGGAAATACGCAGCATTACGTAGGATGTGTACAATTTATAGCAAAATGCATTTTGTATGTATGTAGATTAGACAGCCATGGGTCAGATGCATGTGAGATCCACAAGTCAGCCAGTTATTTTGATGTGATTTGAAACGAAATGGTGATAGATGTTTTTCACCGTTTAGAGGAATTCTCTCCAAATGGGTCATTTTGCAAATACAGTAGGTATGAGACATATAACTGTGAACCATCTGTTATCTAAACCCAACAAAGCATCTGACTTTGAGGACACCATACCATACATGACATGTGTAGAGGTTTTGAGGAGCAGAAGGACACCTGCATGCAATTCAACAGTAAACTTAATGCGTGACAAATTCAGGCTATGTGAGAATATCATAGTCTGGAGGGGTTTAAACATTGATAGAAATGACAGAGATAGAAATAAAGATTCACTCAGTGGATTGTTCTAGAAGATCCAGTGAAAATTACGTCTGACTGAATGTATATGATATTATTTATTTATTTCTTTATTTGTTTATTTGTTTCTGAAAACCCAGTGCAGAGCAAGAAAATAACTGCCATTCCACATATAGTATCCCTGTCACACACCACACACACGCACACACACACGCACACACACACACACACACACACACGCACGCAGAAGAATAGGCGAGCTCACTATCTCAGTAAGCCCATGCCTCATGCCTCCTGCTTTGGAAGATGCGATAAGGCCCTGGCAGCCAGTCATATTTTTGCTGTCAGTCTTTCCACGTGGGAATAACCCTGAACTAATTATATCTTAAGTAGCTGTGGAAAAATGCAAATGGAAATTTTACTCACACCCCGGAAACGGAGAGAGCCAATTTACTCTAATGCCACTTTAATTTGGCTCGGTTATACGTTACCTTGGAGGGTTGTCCAGTGTCTCCGCCTGACGTGCCTCTCTCCCTCTTATAGACCCCAAAATGGGTCTAGCATGTGGGGCTTTAGCATCTTCCATACCCCTTACTGTCTGGTACCCTATTTCCTTCCATAAAGATACGTCGCCTCTAATATTTCTTTTAAATAATACGCGGGAACAATAAATCTGCATTAAAATGCTACTTTTTTCCAAGTCAGCAGTGTTCCTTGCCTCGTTGCCCAATGACGAATCTTCCTATTGGTCAGCTTCCTGCTGCATACCTGCACTAGATGTGCAATATTAACCGGCGCCATGTCTGTGCAGCTCAGCTGCTGGACTGTGGAGTAAAAGTAATGGCTTTTTCTCTGCTCATCTCGGATGCTATGAATATTAGTTTGCACTCTTCAGAAATAATTTAGGCTGTTGTGATGGTTCGACGGGCCTGCGACCCTGACTGAGCGGTTCAAATTCGGGTAGAATTTGCAGAGGAATAGAGGTCATCTGTGTCATTTGCATTCTGCTGGCTAAAGACATCTGTGGCCAGAATCTCTAGACACATCAGGTTTCACCTGTCAGTGTTATGTCAGCCATTACTGCCATACATTTACAGCTCCGTGTGGATCGACTTGGCTCAGGGAGACTCGTCAGGTGTGCTCCCGCAGATGTTCTTCCAGGTAGCGGAGTAGTGATAACAGCACAGCCAATGACGAGTCAGAAGTTTCGCCTTTTGTTTCAGCAATGGGACAGGTGGAGAGAGTACAGTCCAGGCGTTGGTCGAGTTGACCAGGTAGTTTGTGAATGCAAGGGCTGTAATGCTAAAAACATATTATAAAATATTATAAAATTGAACATCCTGCATTTTGTGACTTTTTTCGTGCAAACCAATGCCATGTTGTATGTAGGTAGGACTTTACCCGGCAACTTTCTTAGCATACAATGCATGCGAGTGATGGATCAACCACCGTAGTCTCAGATGAACCTCTTGGATGGTCCGGACTGGTCCGTGCTTTGTTGTGACCACTGCCATGGCCGCTGGCTGAGCTATGCGCTGTGCTTCCCGCCAAGTGGAATATGATTTTCCAGAGAAGTAAGCGCTCTTCTGATGCTGATGCCATTTCTGGTGTGAGCATTATTCTTTGTCAAAGAAATCATTTTTCTTGCTCTTTTCCTTAATTAAAGAACCTGAAACATTCGTTGCGTTTTAAAAGCCTTGATTAAGTTTAACAATGCGCATTGATTGTGACATGACGTAAATAAGTGTTCAAGATTCTGCCAGAACAACTTTGCTGTATGGTTTGTGACAGTTATAATGAAGTCTAATGGGAGTAGCTTGGTAGCTATTTCATTTGCAGTGGCCGCAGTTTATGATTAATCAGAATTGTATTAGTAAATTAATGAAACTGTCCTCTTTCGCACAAAATATTCTTAATCTTCATGTTGAATCTTTGCCCTTCATGTTGTTTGGTTAGAATTTAATTTATAAGGTCCAGTGTGGCCTACTGGGTTCTTACAACAGGAAGTCTGGTCAATGACGCATCTAGGTCAATCCGAGTCAAATGCATTAAGGATTCAGTGTGTAAAACAAACATAAATGTATCTAAATTTACCCAGCATCCCAGCTTGTACAGAACAAACTCTAACCCTAACCTAAACTCTATTGATTTATAATAGTAGATAAGCTAGTTAAATGCCTCTTCAAGTACTGAACAACATTCCGGCAGATAAGGTTATGCATAAGAAAAATTGCATATATAATAGCTTAGGAATATATGAATAATACTTGTGTAAAATGTGTGCTAAAATGAAAATATTCATCACTGAAATAAAAAGATATTTTTTGTTTTCTTTGTAATAGCAAGATTGACAGTGCATTCTTGTCCTTTACATGAATAACTTGATCTCCATATACCTTAATGACACTATCTGCCCAAGGTGGTTCTGATGTGTGTGGATCCGGTTTATTACAGTAGAAGAAAAATGGTAGCCTTCCCCCATTGAACTGTGCCATCCATGGAAACAAGGAGCAGATGTCAAAACCCCTCAGTCCACTTTTCTACCGACAGAAAATGGCGTTTTACCGAGAAAGCATTCTTCTGCAGAAGGCCTTTTCTTGCGAGGTAATGAAAGGATGAAATGATTGAACGAATGGAAGGTCAGTGGGAAAACTATATCATACAAAAAAAACCAAATAAGATAAGACCTTGAAGAAACGCTAGGAGCCTTTCCATAATGAGGGATAGAGGGCCCAATCGCGCAAGCTAGATTGTGTGTCACCAGCGAGATAGAGTGTGCCCGGAATAGATAAGAGTGATTTGGTGGCCGCCCCCTCCCCCCCCCTCCCCAAGTCGTCCCTGAAGGTAGCTGAAAGTGCTCCCAGCCAATCTCTGCAGGGCATGGCGGGTGTGGGGGGGGGGGGGGGGCTGGGTGGCGGGAGGGAGGGGGCCTGAGGGACAGATAGCCTTTACATTCGATCTGCAGACTTCAAAGTTGCTGGATTTTACACAAGCTTTTATTAAAACTGCTGATTAATTTGACTGGGGCTAAAAAAATATATATATATTTTTTTTAAAAAGCCTCCCCACACGATTTGTCTCAGCCGTTAGGGCCCTAAGCTCCGGTAAAGCCGAGAGGCTCACGGGCCGTTTAATTACCCACGTCTCCCGGCGCAGAACCCCAGGGCGCCCGGGGCTGGGGCAGCGGGTTCCGAGATCGCCGCGCGCCGCGGATCTTCTGTCTGCGTCTGTTTACCCAGCCGGTCCCGTGGCCTTCGCTGCTGGTTCAGAGGATGCAGGCGCCGTAAGAAGAGTTTACCAGGGTTTCTGTTTTTTGGTAAATGGTAAATGGACTGCATTTATATAGCGCTTTTATCCAAAGCGCTTTACACTTCGACACGCCCAGGGCGGGGATCGAACCGGCAACCCTCCGACTGCCAGACAACCACTCTTGCCTACCTTTTTTTTGGTACTGCCACCAGTTAAGACAGAGGTGTGACCAGAGGTGCCTGGGCTAAGCTCTTGCCTGGCGTGAGCTGTTTCCTCCTCTGCCCTGGTCTGAGCGAGCAGCTTGCAGTTTGGCAGTGGGAGAGATGACATTGCCGCTGGCCATGCTGTAGGGGGGCAAGAGGGGGGCGGGGGGGGGGGGTGTGGGGGTTTGGGAAGTGGTACCCTGTGGAGGGTGGTTGCCCTGAGAGGTCATCAGTGTGCTGCACTTTAACTCTTTAAGGTGTACGATCAGGAATATGTGATTAGAATATTCTTAACTGAATATTCTAATGCTGATGTAACGGAGTTCTAGAATTCTGACTTAGAATTCCAAAAAGAGATGTTCAAAATGAAAAGTCAAAAAGAGGCACGACACTGTCATCTAAGAACTTCCTTTTTTTTACTTTTCATTGGCTCAAACTTTGAGAACTGTATGCCTGTAATGGTTAAACCTTCAGTCCAAACATAAAAGCTTACAGTAATGCTTATTACAGTAGCCCAGCGCTTCTGTTGTTTCTACAGAGCAGTGACTTATGCAACCCAGGGCTATAAAATGATTTATTGCTATCAACTCAGAAGTGCTTTGCAGTAGCCTTTCAAAAGGCCAGATCCAGCAAGGCAATAAGCCTTGCAAAACTTTCTGACCATACTTTTCGATAGCCGCCAATTTTGCATTTCTTATTCCCGGGAAATTTACATTTAAAACCTCATGCCTGAGTTTTACATTTTGCTGTTTCCACTGTGTTATTTTTATTGTTTTGCTTTTAAAGGTACAGAACATTGCTCGCTGATTTTGGTGGCCTTTTCTACAATGCTGATAGAAAAATAAATTTGGTAACTTAATTAATGAATGCATTAAAAGTTACGTCATCAATAAATAGAATATTTTATCCTGCCATGCTTGCTTCTTATCAGCACCGAGAACTGGAAACCTATACCAGGGTGACTAAGCTTGTCCACAAAACTATGAAATTGTGCAATGGCGCTGCTTTTGGGCCCATTAAATGTTGCAAGTGTCATAAACAAATTACGTGTGCTTCGCAGAGTGGTGGTTGGTGGGAGGCTCTTGCGACTGTGCTGGGGAGGAAATGGCAACAAAGTGCATTTTCTGGGTCACACGTACTGAAATTGTGTTTTCTGCATACAGTGGCAAATGATAAGTCTTTATGCAAATACAGGACATTTACTGTGATTCACCGCAATGATCTCAAATTACCGCTTGCAATAAGCATGCATTATTTTTTTTTTTTTTTAAGATGACCTGCAACCTGGCAGTATGGTGCAGTCTATTTAAAAGCCTTGCCATGTGTAAATCTGTAAATGACTATGGCATCTGTCATAGTTGCCAGGGCAAGATGCCTGTAAAATCTGAAATGGGCAAGAGAGCAGATCTTCCATACATTATTTGTCATTGCAGGCGAACTGGAATTGCTTAACAAAGATGACAACAAATCTGCTCCCTGTAATTTGTTTTTTGCTATAGTATAAGTAGGTGTTGCATTGTACAGAGTCAAATATTTCAACTTCAATAAAAATCATTAATTAAAAATTGTGAAATTGAGTTTTCCAAGACATATTGAAGCAGTCCAATTTCTGGTCATTCAATTTTTTTTTTTTTATTAAGATGGTTGTTCCATGGCCCCAAATAAATATTTTAAGAGTTCTGTTGTAGTGTATGCTTCGAGAAAATACTTAACTCTCAACCAGGTTGAGAGAGGGGTATATTTTAATTACGTTGAGAATCGGTGCAGTTTGTGCTTAACTTAGAGCCTGGGAAGGGGGCGGAGGCGCTGGGGGGCTCCTGTCCGTATGCTCGGAGCTGCTGCTCCTCAGAGCTGCTGCTCCTCTGCGGTGGGTTCCAGCGTTTGGGAGAGCTTGCAGCGCGTTGCCTCATTTAGCCTCCGCTCCGGCTGTCCCACGTGGCTCCTAATAGCGCAGCCTCTTCGGAGAATTGATTTTTCTTTTTTTTTTTTGCGGAGGAGGAACTGAACGTTTTCCACGCCACGGCCCCACATAACCGCGCCGTGCGATCTGAAGCCTCCTCGCCGAGCGCGCAGTCGGAGTCGGCGTCACATCGCGTTATGGAGTTTAGCTACGTTCACCATGCACAGTATCTCAAGTCTGATGTCCATATTTTGTGGGGGGGTGCAAACAAAATGCTTCAATACCTTTTCAACCTCAAGGGTTTAATGACGACTATAGTGTTACATCCCACTAGTGAAAAATTTTGGATCATCCAAATTCAAAGACTAAACCTTGTCCTAATATTTTTCTGAGCTCCTGAACACAACCCTAATCTCACCGTCACCCTAACATTTTTTTCTTAACCCAAAACGCTAACCCTATAGTCCTAACCCTAATTTAACCCAATAACTAATTCTAGCCCTACTCTTTTATTGAATGGATGATATTGATGCTCCATCAGCTAAGATAAACCATGGCATGATATTGTTCCGTTCCGCATTCCCTAACACCTGTACTCAACAGTCATTTCTCGCTGCTGTTCATCCTCGCTATCTCAGTTCCATACTGAAGCCAGAAACTGATGACTGAAGCCTTTCTTTGCATCCTGTATTCTATGGTACTGCTCTGTTCTTATCTAATGGTAAACACAACGTATAAGAACTGAGTCAATTTCCAGAGGATGCAGATCATTATTAGACCTGCGGGGCGAACTTGGTGAAATGACTGTGAAACGCATCTTTCGAATCCTATTTTAGAACCCGGTCTTTAATGCCATAAATTCTCGTTTCTCTCTCTTTTTTTCCTGAGCGTGTCGTTCAAGAAATACCAGCTAGGCCTACTGGCCTTCACGTTTGATCATTATAAGACCGGTAATATTGAAAATGTATGTATTTTTGACTTGACGTGCATAGTAATAAAAAATGCAATTTTTCCTTTTTAACTAAGAGGAAAAGAGCAAAAATATTATTTTACCATGTCTTTTAAGTTTATTTCGTTCTTAATTCTTTGTTGCTTAACACGTAAAGGACCTCCTCTTGCTTTTGCTTGGTGAAAAGGGTGAACAGGAAAGTACATGCCTTCCCTTTAAAGTGTAGCTGGAGGAGATTGGAAATTCACTTCATTTTTCAGAGAGAATTTGGAAATTGAATGTTAACCACAGAAAAAAGGAAGTAAAGAAAGGTAAAACTGATAAAAATAAATGTCTCTTAGAAAATAGAAGAAATGCCCCTTTTCTCACCAAAGAAAGAAAAATACACCAAAAGAAAATGTTTTAGAAATTGTGTGAATTTAAATGAATGAATTTTAAAAAATGATAAGGTAGACCACCCAAAGGAACATCGTTTCAGGAGGTTGAGGGGCCCAAAGTCTTCTGTGTTACTATGCCGTACGGTGGGTGGTGTTTTTCAGGCAACCCAGCTTCCTTGCTGAAGGTCAAATATTGTGTGGGGAGAGTGTACGCTTAGCGTCGCCATGCTTGCAGCGCTCTGTAATAGTAATCTGCTTTGAGGTGTTTCAGAAGGGATGGATTCCTTTCTTCCTAAACGCTTCCTGTTCTAATCCCCACACCCCTGAACCACACCTCTTATGCAAGGCTGTGCCTCCACAAATATAGTAATTCCTTTTCTGAACAAGTCAGCGAAAATCCATACGTGTCTGAATGCCTGCAAATTATATACCGAGTTCCAAGATGTGGTGAACGCTTCTGTCGCTCACTGTGGAAGCACTCTGTCTTTTTGTTCTAGCCGTTCGTCTCACTGAACTCTAGCTGGAATTTGATTCGGTGCGGTGCAGTGTTCTTGCGTCATAGCTGGAGTATTGCCACCACGCTTGCTGATGAGTTTATTATTATGGATCGTGCCTCATGACTCACCATCTTGGAGATCATCAGCAGCCTCACTGGCAGTGATGTCATTTAGTTTATGTTTGAGTTTTGTATTGACTCGTGTTTTTTTTTTTTTGTTATAGCTTTTGGATTTTCTGTAGTTCTGTTACGCTCTGAACAATAATATCCAAGATGAAAACTCAAACTCCCATAAGTCTCTGTTTGGGGCCGGCTGATGTCTGGTGTGGCTGGATTGACACTTGGTGGATGGTGAACTGAGGCAACATAAGTTAATGACGGTATGCTCAGAGGTCAGGTCCCTCCAGTGCTATGTCCAACATCCACTTGTAAAAGTGTGTACAGTGCCATTCAGCTGTATTGTGTGTAGGAATGGGGATGTAATCTATCCAGTCTGATTGCGATATTATCTTCTGTTTGTGGGGCAGTTCATTTGCCAACTAACCTGAATTACAAAATCCACTGGACTGTCCTTGGAAAGATAAACAGACACACACAAGTTTGAAAGGGGATGATGTAGCAGGATTTTATTAGCTATACAATCTTGGTAGCCACTCGTTGTTGAAACTACAATAAATAAAATTATAATAACAAAATATGTAATTTATTATTTACTTATGTAACTTAGTGTTACAGTAATTCTGTCCTTGATTTTCTGCAGTTCAGTCATAAGCTGTAGCTAGCCAGTTTCTATTGCTGGATAGCTTAGGTCATACATCAGTACCCCTCAAAGGCCTGATTGCACCCCCTTCATAACACTAGCATCCTCTGTACAACTATAGATTTGAACAAATTTGTATTCCACCATTTTTCATTGACTGTGAATATGTGACGCTCTGTCATTTGGGAAGGCACACACACACACTAGCACACACATCCTCAGAAAAGCCTCCATCTGTTTCACTCTCCTAACCACCAGCTGAGCTGCACAGCTTCTTTTTTTTAAGATCACAAATGCCCGATTAGAACGCTCTGAACTGAACGTTCTAATGCTGATGTAACAATCACAGCTGTCGATTGAAAGCAGTGGAGTTCTAGAACACTGGCTTCGAATTTTGAAGAAAAGAAAAAAACATTCCAAAAAAACCTTCACTCTTCAAAGGGTTAAGGGAGGGTGGAACAGCTGGCTGAGCTGTCTGTTGGGACAGAGGAGCGGGAGGACATCCTGCCAAATGAAATCCTCCCTTCCTCCTCGGGTGGCACTGAGGCCAAAAATGCAGCCCTCCCTGGGATTCTGGGTGACAGTCCATGCTGGCCCGGTCAAGATTTGATTTCAGGCCTTGCGGTCCATCCTCCCACCTAGCGCCGGTCGATTATGCCGGTAGCAGCTCTTCCGGAGTGTGTTTTCTGCACACACATATGAAAAGGAGGTGAACAACGTGTATATGATGAAACAGGAATAATCTGTATTATTGTAATATGGATCTTTAGTGCCCCAAAGAGATGGGCTATAAGCATACAGGCTAATTTGGTATTCTTACAGCAGAAATCACCCCAAAGCCCCAACATTCTCATGGGCCGTCTGCATTTCCACCTCGTTTGGCCCTGACAGAACAGGTCCCAATGTCAGGCGGCAGCTTGGGGGAAATGCCCAATCCAAAATGACATCATACTGTACATACTGCAGCTAGGTGTATCCCACTGTAACAGAGTTGACAGTAATTGTTTAAATGAGAACGAATTATGAATGATGGGCACTCAATTATGTAAATGGAGCATTGCAGAGGCATTTAATGCAATACGCACATTTGATGGAAGTACAAAATTGATGCACAAAAACATGTCTAATAATAATTTAGCATTTTAGAACCGCAATAGCTGCTACCAGTAATAAATATTAAGGCAGACGAGCATATTTTCATAGCTTAGTTCATCGCTTTCTTTTCCGGTCAATATTTTGGGAAAACAGCCATTTTGAGCTACAATTTCTTCTGCCGTCGCTGCGTACCACCAGACAATTCTGCTACAGTGGACGCCATTTTTAAAGCCACTTCCTGTCCAGGCCATGACTGTGGTGTCAATCATTCAGCGTGTGGTTACTTTTAGTGTAGAATATGCTTTGTGAAGTCACTGGGCAAGTGCAGTCATTTGATGGGCAGGTGCTTTATTTCTGAGAACGGGCAGTGTGTAATTATGGGCTTTGTGGTTGCAGGGGATTCTGGGTAAATTAAGTTTGGAAGGTAACGTTGAGGCCTATTTTGTGTAATGTGATATCTGTGCGTCTGAACAAATGTCGTGGAATTGTGTGGACCTGCACCCTGTTTCACGAACCAGGATCACCGAGTTAGCCAGACAAGTGCACTGAAACCCAGAACCCTCCCAAATCTGGCGCACTGATTAAAGTAAAGAGTTGTTCTGGGTTACCCAGCTAAATCTGTAATCCTGCTTCGTGAAATACCCCTGAGCTGCTTATGGCTGCTTATTTACATATAGTAAAGTATTATATTGTTGTATACAGTGGAAACACACCAGTGTGCACCTGGCACCAGCCTGGCACTATAATGAATTTTAAAAAATTAGTGAGAATCAAGTAAGTTATTCAAGCAGCATCGCTACATCTTTAACGCTCCGTGACTTCAGATTTTGCAGCGGGGTTTGGGTGACACTATTTTATCTATGATGTAAATATGTCTGGCTGCTGCAGAGTCGGGCAGCCCTGAGACAGACAGACAGACACACACACAGACAGGAAGTCCAGGGGACGACGATACGATACGGAATACGGAGCGTGGCGTAAAGGCGTTTAGTCGGTCCGCGGCGTGCCGTTCCTGAGTGACACGTGGCACATGAACGAGCGAACGATTCGGCCGCTTGTGTTTACGATTCAGTGAGCGCGCCGCGTAATTCATCATTTTCTTTTTCCGTCCGCGCTCCTCGGGTCCTGAAGCAATCAAATGTGGATTAATGGATGAGGGTGACTGTGGCATAAGTGTACTGCATGTCCAGTATTAGTGGCTATGATATCAGTTGCTAGCAAAAAAAAAAAACAGATGAGACGTCTCCATCTCCATCAGACTGTAGGTGATTGATTGCTGCGCCTTGCAGGTTTGAGCTCAACAGCAATCCCAGAATTCCTGACGTGTAGGTAACGAGCAGCTCACTGCACGTCGGTGAAGGTTGACTGCTCCTGCAAAACTTTTATTCAGTTTGTAAATAGTTGCATTTTATAATGGATAGTTGGATAATGGCTGCAGATCTTGGCTTTTTAAAAAATATGCTCTTCCTGATTTTTTTTAATCTGTTATTCAGGAAGGAAATTGATTAATCATTCCTATCAGGGTGGGGAGGGAGGGGCTTAGGGTTAATATTTCAACATAATAACATAATAGCCTCTTCAACTATATGGCATGTAATCACAGTAAGAAAAAAAAAAACATGTTTTGAAATATTTGCGAGGATACAAAGAAAAAAAAAAATTTAATTTAGGGTGACCTTACCGTGTTCTTGGAGGTGTTTGCTTCGTCGGGATCGGGACGGCGTGGAAGCCGCTGTTTTAATTACGGCAGCGAGCCAGATCCTGAGCGCGGAGGGGCTGGGGTGTCGGCGCCGGACGTTATTTATTTATTTTGAAAGCTGTCAGCCGCGGCCCGGGGAAGAACTGCGGCGGGGCGGGGGGGGTGGCCGGGCCCCCGGTCCATACGTTAATAAATAATGGGCATGTCAGGGCGACGTATGGCCCACGCGCCGTAATGAGCGCTCTGGAGCCGCTCCTCGCCCGGCTCCCCCGGCTGTCAGTCATTCTGTCCCAGGGAGCGGCGCAAGGTCTGCCCAGTGACAATGAGAGCGCCCCCCCCCGCTGCTCCCCCCCCCCCCCCGCCATCGCCACCGCCAACCGCCGCCATCATGCACGCCGTGCATTGTGCTATTTTTAAGGCCCATTATATTCCATCAGATTTCTCCGTGCCCGATATCAATTTCTGACATATTGGTTTTGGAGACGAGACGTTTGTGTTAGTCTGGAATTACCCGTCGTGAGTGCAGAGCGTTGCAAATGGTCGGGCGAAGGGGGGGGAAATCCTTCAAAATATAGGTTTTTATTTTCTCTTTTTAATGTGCTAAACCCTGAAGATGAGGCGTTTCTCGTGTTGCCAGCGCAGCCGGTATTGAAAGGGTCATTCGTGGCAGATGAAGGGCTTTGATTGTGACAGGGGGAGCAGCGTAGGCGTGGGATTTTTATTTTTTGTTTTTCTCCAGCCCCCCCCCTCCCCCCCTGTGCCACGCTCTCTGGCTGAGCGCCGTGTGTCTTTAACGGCAGCCCGCTGGCGCAAATCACCTCTCTCCCCCCCTCTCTCTCTCCCCCCACCCCCGCCGCTCGGGCTCGCTGGCACGTCGCCGCTGATTGAATTTTAGCCGCTGCGGTGCGGCTCATTACCATCCTGCCTGCATTGTGCGGTTTACCGCCCCCCCCCGCCCCCCCTCAGCTCCCTCCAGGGTGAACTGAAGCACGGGCTGAGGGAGAGGAGGCGGGGGGGGGGGCGGCGGCGGGCGGCGGTGGGGGCGGGGGGGTGGGTGGGGGGGTGGATGGAGGGAGGGCGGGGGGGGTTGGGGGGGTGCTGCTTCCGGCTGTGTCCCTGACAACCAGCAGATTAGCGCTCGATTATGAGTCAGCAGCCCCGCCGGCTCGGCTCGCCCTCCGCGGTCAGAGCGCGGGGCGGGAGGGGGTCCTGAGCACGGAAACACGAGCCGCCGCGCGCCGCCCCTCGCCACCCCGCCGCCCCGCCGCGCCGCCGCGCCGGGTCCCCTGCCATTTTACGGCCCAAACGGGATAATCGCCGCCCAGTTTAACTCAGTGAACGGGAAGTCCCGCTGGATTACAGACGCCTGTTTTACAGGTCGGCTCATTTCGCATGTGGAAGGAAAAGCCCCAGCATGTGGGATTCCTCTGTGTACACGCTGAATTAATGTGCGCTGGTAAACGGCTGTATTGTAAATTATACAGGGTTTGAGCTTTCCTGGTAATTTACCGCAGCATTTCATCCATACCAGCTCCACTCCACATTGCATAACCGTTACCGTGCGGCTAAACGTGGTGTAAGGACAGATCATCCATTACTGAGTTAGCTGGATAACTGCGCTGAGTAAAACCCCGAACCCACCCAATTCTGGAACATGGACTGAACTAAAAAGAGCTGTTCCGGGTTCCACTCGGCGCTAGTTATCTAGCTAACTCAGTAATCCTGCTCCATGGAATACCCCCCTGGATGTCTCACCTGGGTTCTTATCTGAGATCATGAACTGCTCTCGCCGTAGTTTCTAGTTCTCTGGAACACTGTGTTCTGCTGTTAATTTTAATGGGGGGTGGGGGGTGGGGGAGGGGTGTAGAGCTCAATTTTCTTTAATTTGAGAAAAATGTTCTCCAAGGCCCTTGTTTCTCAAAGGCAGATCTTAATTACAAGAGCGCACGGGGGATGTGCTCGTACTGCCGATGAACTTGAGACAGAATTTTTTCACCTCGCTCCGCTACGCTCTTATTTCCATCTTCCTAAAACTGCGCGAATAAAATCCCACGGTACAGGCTTACCTGCAAGCTTGTTCTTAATTTTGAAGCGATTCTGTCTTTTCTTTTTGCTGTGGTTTATGCGCCAGATATGTTGCTCCATCAAAGGCCAGGCCAGAAAGGGCCGCCAGGCCGCCCATAGTTGTCTCAGTCGGGCGGTAGGTTTAAAAAAAGACCAGAAAGCATGCTGGGAATTCACGTTGGCCGCGTGTGAGGCCTCATGGTGCTAGCGCTAATGGCATGGTGAGTCACTGCAAGGCGCCCGTCTCAGATCGAGTATGGCGGCCCAGTCTGTCACTCCGAGCACATGTCAGCTACCAGACGAGAAAGACTCCAGAATATACAGAATGAATTAGCAGCTGGGAGTTTAAACCGGTTTAAACCGGTTCAAACCGGTTCAAACTGGTTCAAACCGGTTCCCAGGGCTAGGTCACGTATCCTCCTTTGTCACACTGCGTGCTCTTATGACCTGGCTGATTGCGTGTACGTTGTTTAATGACGATATCTTCGGAAACTGGAGGGGATTATTATTGAATGATTTGTTTCTTCTTCTTCTTTTTTAAAAGGCCCTTTTGCACTGAATCAATTTTCCAGTGAAAATAGAAGAAAAAAATCTTACATGTGATCATTCATTTATAACTGCCATGCTAGAAAAAGCAGCATTTATACCTGGCTCTGGACCTGTCACATCTTAAAATAAAGAGGATAACTAATAAAGAGGCTCCCTTCAGCGATTGCAGAATGAGCCACCGCAATTAAATGCTTAATTTAGTTTGGCAAATTGATCCAGAGTGTCGAAAATGACATTATCTGTAATTATTCTCTCGTTTTATGGGCACTTTTTTGTGAATTCTATTAATAATATTGTTAAAACAGAAGATGATTGGGAAAAATGAGTTGGGGAAAATGGTCTTTTATGAATTTATCAACGTTTACACTGACTGTGAGCTGAATCTGCTTCCATTTGCAAGCATGTTGTGTCTGCTCTTCTTCTGTAGCGAGCGCCAGCCAATGGGGGTGAAGCATTCCGGTGGTTCTTCTAGGACTCTTACCCTCCACAGCATTACCCAGAAAGCACTTGGGGGTCTGAAGGGGCCCAAAAATCCAGCTTCTGAGAAGGAAAAAACGATGTAAATGAAAACATGGTGTTGGTTTAACTCTGTAATTTCCTTTTTCCGTGTAATTAATGTACCTTTTGACAGTATCATAATGTACAGTTTGGTGTCAATAAATGTGTTTTAGTGTTGTGACTGTACGGAGAAACAGTCATGCTAATGTAAATGACACAAAAGACAATCAAGACAAAGAAACTTAAAATGGAAATGGCCACAGTGATTAACAACCAATTGCAACACAATACACTTTATAGATCTGGAGCAATAACCTTAAAAGTGACTACTGTACTCTTTTTTTTTTTTCATTTTATTGATTTATATTGAAATTGTGAAGTATATATTTCAGGTTGTTCCCCTTTTGCGCTATCTATGTGTGGCCCATGTTTTCGACACACTGCAGGAGCAAGCCCTCTTTAATTAACGAGCTGCTTCATAACTGGAAAGGCGCGAGAGGACAACTGCAGTGATTCAGTTTGTTTATTTTGTTTGCCAGTCAGCACGCTGCAGAGCAAGGCACATTGTCTTGCATGGCACGTCGCGGTTTTGCAGAGGAGAACATAATTACCCCCTTTCTCCGGTGCAAGACTTCCAGTCGATATATATTTTATTGCACTGTCTACGTCTCAACGAGACGCTAAAAATTGTTGAAATACGTCAGCCATTAATGGAAGGAAAAAGCTGTAATTATGCTTATTCTGGATTAATTAATAAAGACTTACATGACAAACATAAAATAGCCGGTGGGCCCTTCAAGAATTCTTTTGTTGTCGCTTCAAAAAAAACTGTTGAAATTGTAGGTAGAAATACCACTAAAGGTATTTCTTCTTTTTACACTCTAATTTAGCATTTAATATGGTATAATGGATTGTAATTTCCCGCTGCACAGATGTACATGATTTGAAGAAATGTGTTGAAGAAAAAAGTTAAGTACACATTCCAAATCAATTATTCAATAAGTTACTCATTGTCTTAACCCTAATGTTGCATGTATAAATGTGTTTTGGTTTTAAAGATTATCAAGAATTTGTATATTGTTGTTGTGATGCTTTTATGTGTTAAATAAAAAAAAGCTAAAAAAAAGTCATTTGATGTGAATTAATAATGGAAATAAATTTTTACTCTCACATGTACAATTAAACATTGACTATGATTACCAGAGCTTTCCTTTCTGTCATTATGGTCCATTTATAACAGTTTATCCCGAGATAAACTGTTATAACTGCATTGTGTTTGTGTGCTGTAAATCTTGCTGAGCTGCACCTGCAGTGCCCTGGCTTTGGCTGTATCCTCTGCTGTATCCTCTGTGTCTAAAGAGTGTGACCTCTCCTCGCGCGTTAGTCCTGCTTTGCTCTGGCTTCTCGAGTTTCGTCCTATCTCACGCAGGCAGGCAGCTTAGATTGATTAGTTGTCCTGAGTCGGTCACCATGGCATCCAGAGTCCGCGTGATTGGCCCTGCCTCATGGCCCCACGCAGGTGACAGGCCAGGCATTGGTTCCAGCTTTTCAAGGTAACTGATGAAAGGAGAGATGTATACAATCAGCGTTGCCTTGTCCCAAATGCTCATAGAAATGAGTAGATGTGGCCGATTGACTGCCACTCGCCTTTTAAGGCATGGCACTAACATTTCCCTGGACAAAGACGCAGAGTCGCAACCAAGCCCTGCAAAGCTTTGACATCAGCCCTTTAAGGCATAAGATAAGTGATAAGAATGTTCTTAGCCGAACATTCTAATGCTGATGTAACAATCACTGCTGGTAACGGAGAGCAATGCAGTTCTAGAACATTGGCTTAGAATTATGAGGGGGGAAAACGTTCCAAAAAGACTACTCTTCCAAGTTTTAAGATAACACAAGTCATCACTGTGGTGCATGAAAAAAAGCAGCCCCAGCATGCCAGAGGTACAGTCAGGCAAAAGCTATTCAACGTCCGTTAAAATGGGAGAAAATCATTTGGACTGAATATATAAAACAGTCTTCAGAAATATATTTATACATATATAAAAATAACTCACTCTTCATCACTGATGTCAGCAGAACAGAATTAACTGTGAATTGTCACACCGTGTCCTTCATCATCCTTCTTGACAGGTGTAAAGTACAAACAAGCCAATCTGAGGCTAACATCAAACTGTAAAACTTGAAATAGAGGCACACCCTGAAAGATAATACTGTATACTATTCTGATTAACGAACCAAAGCTATGTAATCACTCCATCGTCTATGTATATTGTACAACTGCCTAGCCAACTTTGAATGATGTCTGTTCACTTAGCTCACAAACTCTCGATGTGACCTAGATCAGCTTTCTGGAATGAACTGTAATCCCATTAAAATGCAAACAGAATGTCAAGCATTTGGGTTCTCTGGCTGTTTGGCTTCCCTTATGGAAATGGGAATATTCTGCAATACATTGTAGTTATGGAACAAGGTATTTTTTAATGTCTTGCGCACAAAAAATAAATTAAAAATTTGTTAGCCTGCTGCTAAATAAATGTTTAGCTGAAGAGTCAAACGGTGAAATTAAATGTTGCCTTTATAAACACAACACAGTTAAGATACGATGACTTTGGTAAATAGAGACGTTAATTATCAAAACAGTTTAGACTGATCAACAGAGAACTTTAAATAATCAACGTTTTAAATAATTGAAACACAGACTGCAAAATAATTTTAGTTAGCTTATCAGATACATGTTGAATAGAATAATTGAATCAGCTCTCACAGTAAATCAATCTACACCAGCACACAGTTTACAAAGCACCTGACCAATAGCCGCATGGCATGTCATCATCAGAACTTTTGATCGCTTTCATAGTATAGGAAATATCTAGCATTTAAAAAAAAAAATCTTTACAAAATAATTTAAATGACTCAGTCAAAGAACTAAAAAGTACTCAGTAATTTCTTTAATGTAATATTCTAAATATTACCCCCCACCCCCAATCAATTCCCTGTGTATGAATAAAATACTCCCATTTACACTAATTATTTAATGGTAATTACATAATAAAACCATGTATATTATAGTTATAGTAATTATTTAATATCACAGCCAGTTGCTCAGATTGCGCATAGGCTTACTGTATATCTGAGCTAACCTGAGATATTCCACTCAAAAACATTCAAACGACTACGGCCGCGTGTCTTCGCGTTCTGGGAAAACGGCCCCTTCGCAGACGCTCTCTGAAGCGAGTTCTCAGAAAGGCGCCGAACGAGAGGTGGGAGCCGCGCGGTTAATTATTAATGTTCGGCTCGGAGGCTCGGGGAGGCTAGATTTCCGGTACAAGCGGCTCATTGACAGGAGACTTTAGCAGACGAAGTGCGGCTCTCACCAGGCTTAAACACTTTCAGTGGCTTTTCTCATCCGTGCGTATCCAGAAGAACCCTCGGGTTGTTCTCCTAATTGATTTTTAAATTAGTGGTTGTACATCGATTTTGTTAGCATTTTGGACTGCTGTCCTCTTCCGCCGTTTTTTTTTTTTCCCCAATCCGTGATATCCAAGTAGATTTCAGAACGATGGAGTGTTAACGGGCTTGCTGATGCGTATCCTGCAGAATGTAATAGGTTATGATTAGGTTCTGCATAATTCCAAATCCCATGCATTCCCCTTCTACACACCTCTAAACACATTACCCAATACATAATAATAATAATAATAGCTGCTATCTCTCCTCACCCATGGAGGTTATCTTGGTTTCCACAGAAGGCTCCTCTCTGGAGGCAGGTATCACCATGTGCTTCTGTTTCTCCTGGCAGTGCTAATGCTACAGTGCTAAACCAAATGCTATCTCAACACACTTCCAAGAAATATCCCTTTGCAGGCCGAATTATTGATCGAAATGATGTCAACTGAACTATCATCTGTATGCTTCACCAAAACTAACCAACGCCTATGTTTTCTTACAGCTTTTCAGGTACACAGAGTCTCTAGTGGTCAGCATGTTATGTACCTGTACAGGTAAGGACATTGTTAGGACCATGTGTGGCTATAAAGATTTAGTGTTTGGGGATATTTACTGGCTACAGGAGGATGTTAAGGGACTCATTAACTCTTAAATGACACTGAATTATCCAGAGACTGTGAGCATGCCATTATAACTCTCTTTTCTCTTTTGCTGTTGTGCTTGTAAAACGAAGTTGTTCTCATTGCTTGCATGAGCGAGTGTGTAAATGAATGAATGAGTGACTGAATGTTCGAGGCTTAGCCAATGCTACTAAAACGAATCGCCCTATATTTTATCAGAAGGTCAACAGGGGGGTCACTTTTGAATTCCCTAGATAAAATGGGGAGAGTTGTTTATTCCACCCCCCCCCCCCCCCACAAGATGCAACGGGACTTGTCTTGAAAGGAAAAACAAATTTTGTTTTGATGTTGATGCTGTCGGAGAGCAGCCGGAGAGAGGGGGGTAAACAGCGCTTTTACTGAGAGCATTTAAAATCAATTTCTCAGCTACTGGCTCGTCTCTCTCCGTTGAGTCGCTAATCCACGGCTGCCTTGTGAATCCAGGCTGGAGTTAAAAAAAACAATGTGCATCCATGTGACAAACGGACAATAATTCATCAGAGTGGGGCGTGTCTTTCTTCGGCAGCTAGTAAACACTTGCTTTCACATCAGTATGTTTAGCCTGCCTTACGTTGGTGGAATTGAATTGCCCCCCCCCCCTCGCTAACATTATTTTTCAGGGTGACTTCTATTTTCATTTTTTATTTATTTTTTTTTTCCAGCTGTGTATCAACATTTCCTAGATATCTTTCCATATAACAAGCAACAAGGGGATTGGAAAACAGTTATTTTAGTCAAGGGAAAACAGAGCTTCTTCTCACAGTTCTAGACCTATGCATGTTTTAGTCCTTTTGATTGATGCTACAGTACGTGCATGGCCACTGGAACATGCCTTGCTGACCGCTAACCTTAGTTAACAACCCAACAAACCGGGGACCCGCTCTGCGATTAAATTCATCTGAATGTTTTTCACTAAATATGTCTGCGCTCCTCATTCAGTTACCAGCCAGGAGAGAGAGAGAGACTGGAGACGATAAAAACGCGCTCCGTCGTCTGTGTCCACAAATGAGGTCT
This sequence comes from Anguilla rostrata, assembly GCF_018555375.3. Classification (NCBI taxonomy): domain Eukaryota; kingdom Metazoa; phylum Chordata; class Actinopteri; order Anguilliformes; family Anguillidae; genus Anguilla; species Anguilla rostrata. The sequence goes on along the minus strand of NC_057939.1, from coordinate 54,616,509 downwards.
GAGCCTTTTTCTTTTGAGAGGGCACTGATAAAGCAATTGCACAGGGCCATGGCCATGGACCAAGGACACAATCAGGACCCCCACCAGAATGCACCGTACGAGAGCCGGACCGAGCGTTCGATAGACGGCGGGCTAAAAAATCAGCTGCCTTCGATATCTGCTGAAGGCAAATTGACATGTGCTGAGCGCCTACCTGCCTTGGCGAAGACAGCGGAGTAGGAACAGCACGTCTGCACGTTGTCTGAGGGTTTCTGCACCTATCGTGGCTAATTCTGCGGGATCCCTCCGCCGCGGTGACAGATCTAGAGCTAATAGTGAACCGATGGAAGTCTTGGTAAGAACTGTTGCCAGGATAACTGTTCACAATGACTGATCACCATTCCTACTATCGCTTGCCTATTAAAGTTCAAAATACGATATTGCAGTTGAATATATTTGGACCAAAACCAGCAAAGCAACCTTATCAACCTTGTACCTGTCGTATGAGGTGCAAAGATTGCCTCCAGGCTTGAAACAGCAGAAGATCTGCATCAATAAACATGCGATACAAAATATTTGCAAAATATTTCAATGAATCATTTTGAACACCCACCACTGAAACAACATTTTTGAATATGGATCCAGTCACTGCTGTGACACGTTGTTTGGAATCAATGTAAAATGAGTCATTCGTTCGGTGTATCAACAGACCGAATCTCACCTTCCTTGGAGTCTGCAGTCTCAGGAAAATGAGACTGACGTATGGAAATGCTGCTTAACCGTGGATTTCTGGCGGTTACCCTTTAACGGCTGGCTTTTACTCACTGTCTATATGAGTGTGTATCTATGAAGGTTGCGGTTACCAGGCAACAGGCATAACAATGACACAGATGCTCACGTTTTTATATGTGGTGGCGACTGTGGTGGAGGTGGTGCTGGTGTGTGCGTGTGTGAGTGTGTGTGTGCACGCGTGCACAACGTGTTTATTTCTTTCAGTTAAATGACTGCAATTTCAGTCCAACTTTAGAGTTAAATCTTATCTTTGATTGTGTTTACTTTGACGTCACCTTTTCACAATGCACAATGATTTATGGCGTGGGTGGAAATCTTTCCAGAAAATATCCAGATTAAACAGCACCACAGCCACTGTGTGATAAACTGACAAAATTGCCCAGAACACAACACAATATCAATGCCTTTAGAGTTTAACGGAACAGACTATGTGTGTGTTACTGTGTGCATAAATACATAAAACCAAAACCACATTTTATTCTATTTCTTGTACCTTTGAGATCACTCTTTGCTGATTTTAATCATCAAGCAGAAATTAAACACGAAGAGTGGAGAGTGTAAAATGCAAGGGTATATGCAGCAGTGCAGTTAACCCTTTTAAGGTGAGCGATCACAAATATGCGATTAGAATGTTTGTGACTGAACATTCTAATGCTGATGATGTAACAATCACTACTGGTGATTGAAAGCGGTGGAGCTCTAGAACACTGACTTGGAATTTTGAAAAAACATTCAGAAGAAAATCCCCTGTACTTCAAAGGGTTAAACAGCACGGCTGAAATCTCCTCGCTGCGGCTGCTTAACGGCTGAGACGCCTGAGAAGCTGCGTCTTTGTGAAATCTTCTCTCGCTCTCCCCCTCCTCCTCCCTCTCTCCCCCTCCTCCTCCTCCTCTCCCTCTCTCTCTCTCTCCCTCCCCCTCCCCCTCCCCGTCAGTCTTCCGCTTCAATCTGGAGGCTGCAGTTTCCAGCCCCCGCCGGCGTCCCGCTCGCTCAGAGCTGCAGATCTCCCAGAGCAGCCCCCGCAGCCCCCCGCAGCCAGCCTCTGCCTCGGGCCACTTCTGTTCATCAGCCAGCGGCGCACTTAGCGACAAAGGATGCGCCGTAATTTCCCCTCGTCCGCCACCCCCCACACTCCCCCCACACTCCCCCCCACTCCCTTCCGGGGCTGCGCTCTCACCTCGTCGCCGTGGAGACTGACCCCGCGTGTCACGCATGATGGAAGCGCAGCGAGGCGCGGCGAGCCTCGCTGTGAGTGGCGGGACGGGGGCGAGGGTGATGGGGCGGGGGGCGGGGGGGGGGCGGGGGTGGGGGCGGGGGTTGGGCGGCGGCGGTGTGCTGAGGTGCTGAAGGCCACCACTAACCCCACACTCACCGCCATGTCTGGGAAAATGACTTCCTACTGCACCTGTTCACCCGCCTGCTCTCTGCACACACACACACACACACACACACAGATACACACATGCACACATACACACGCACGCGCGCACACACACACACACACACACAGATACACACGCACGCACAGATACACGCACACACACATACACACACACACAGATACACACATACACACGCACACGCACACACACACACACACAGATACACACATGCACACATACACACACATGCACACACACAGATTTCTCAGAGAAACGCAACCCTCATATCTTTTAAAAAAAGAAAAGATTGTGAGAGATCCATCCAATTTCATCAACCGCAATATTAATCTAAGCAAAAGTCAGTCCCACCAGGCCACAGTTTGATTAAAAGAGAAGACATATGACGTAGCCAATAAATCTGTTTGTCAAAACTGCAGTACGGCATGGAACCCAGCAGTGATGCCGTACAGCGTGACTGCGAGCAGGACTTTGACCTCAGCTGCTGTATGAACGCTTTACTTCTGATGAGTCTCCCTTTTTATTCTTTCTGGAAATACAATTAGCAGTGAAATGACACCTGCATGATATTGACTGAAGTTTCATTATATTTTTTTTCCCCGTTATTACCTTACACATTAAATTAGAATAAGGCGAGTTCAGCACCACCTAGCATTCAGTGCCACAACGCTGTTTCACTGACGCAGTATTAAAGTATTTAGTCTTCCAAATTGTCCGACACCACCAGCATTATTATGGGCTGTACAGTAGATGCAGCTTAATTAAAATGCCCATATGCTCCCTTCACACGCAGCCAGGGCCAAGGCACAGGACTGTCGATTTTCTTATCTTTTCAGGAATTGTTCTGCGATGCCCTTTTTCTCATTTGGAAAATGTAGGAGGAAAAGAAATGGTAAAAAAAAAATAGTATGAAGAAAAGAGAGGAAAAAGAGAGAGGTGCCATGTGTCCTGGACTTAGCCCACTGTGGGTTAAGACAGACAGATCAATCCCTCCGCCTCGTGGTCCTGACCTTACTTATAGCTGCAACAGTGGAGGTTAAATGTTTTTGACAGGGCCAATGCGAAAAATTTTCCCCTCCCTGTGGACAGAGCTCGGTGAAGAATGTAAACATTTCCTACGAAAAGCCGGAAAAAAATTGATTGCTCTTCTGCAGTTAATGCTTGCAAGATATTATACTTCCTTCACCAATTTACGGAGCAGGTCAACAACAAGGAATGAAAAGTGTGGATCCCGTCCCATTGTCATTAAAAATCAGATTGCTCTAATAGCCACGTTTCTTTTACTCTTTCTCTCTTTCTTTTCTGCTCAGCAGAAACAGCGCCCAGTGCACAGCAGCCATGCTTGTTTTCATCCGAGATCTCCCACTTCCGCCTGACGTGCGCGGTTTCAAAAAGCCCAAATAAATCGGATGTAAGACGTCTACATGCACCAAAAAAAAAAAATATCCAAGGATTTGGCAAAAATCCAAGTGTCTCAATCGGGTTTTGAAAACATTGATTACGACCTCACGCCGATGGCGATAATCAGATACAGGATCATTTTGATAATCAGAGTATCGCCATAATCGGGGTAAGATTACTAGTGTGCATGTAAACACAGTCCCTGAAGCCTTCCTGACCTCAGCATCCATCACTAGCATGTTCTCAGCTGGCTTTTTTTCCGTCTGCCTGTCTGCGTTTTTCTTACGGGGTAATTATGACACCACTCCCCCCCCCCCCCCCCCCCAAAAAAAAAAAGAATCATCATCTTGCGTGCGGTCAGGAACCAGCTAGCGGTTCTGCAGACAGCAAACGTCATCCAAACGCTTGCAGAGTGGGGGCCGGGGGGGTGGGGGATGGGGGGAGCTGTTTCAGCATCCGGCACGCTAAGCGCGCGTTTAACACCGTGGAATCTAATTGCTTTCCTATTTAAAGCAATCCCGTCGTTTAGCGGACGCTCCTTCCCACAGCGACTTACCGTAAGAACATTCATCTGAGACCACTATTACCATCAAGCTCTTAGCCCAGACAGAGCTCTCTCTCTCTCTTTCCTTCTTTCTCTCTCGCTCTCTCCTTCTCTCTCTCTGTCTCTGTCTCTATCTCTCTCCTCCTCCTCCTCTCGCTCTCCCTCTCTCTTTTGCTCTCTCTCACTCTCACACTCTCTCTCGCTTGCTCTCCCTCTCCCCCCTCTCTCTCACTCTCACACTCTCTCTTCTTGCTCTCGCTCTCCCCCCTCTCTCTCACTCTCTCTCACTCTCCCCCTCTCTCTCTCTCTCTCTCTCTCTCTCTTTATCACATGCCGCGCATGTAGCCCAGTGCAGCTGTTGTGAACAGGTGCAGCTGTGCAGATGTCCATCCCTGTAAGCATGTACTGTACTGTACTGCAGTTGAATTTCCCCCTGGCTCAGCTGAACAGGTTCTGGGCACCAAACAGCACAGCCACTGTAGCCTGGGCTACTGCATGTGATGTGTAGCCTTGGCTAACCCTAGCCTAGCCTGTGCTGCCTGGGCTAATGCTGCCTGCGCTGCCTGGGCTAAAGTGCACGATGCGTAGCCTTGGCTAACCCTAGCCTAGCCTGCACTACCTGGCTAATGCTACCTGAGCTACCACTAGCATTCATTAGCAGAGCTACCACTAGCATTCATTAGCAGATCTATCAGTAGCATTCTTTAGCAGAGCTACCACTAGCATTCATTAGCAGATCTATCACTAGCATTCTTTAGCAGAGCTACCACTAGCATTCATTAGCAGAACTACCACTAGCATTCATTTATAAATTATGTGCCGTTAGAATCTGTGCTAAAAGTAACATGGCATGTGAGCTGCTACCTGCAAGCACACATATACAAACCATGTAGCAGACACTTTCAGTGGAAAATTTAATGCATATATAATGCACCCCTCCTGCAACATAATGCCCTCACATGCGAGCATGATAATGCACGGTCCATGTCTAATGCATGTGTCAGGCCGTGTCAAATGCATTCGACACAGAGCTATGTATGCAACACAAGCGATGGACTGACCAACCTATTCACCTCCCAAACACCCAAACAGAGCAGCACTGGGATGCTTTGGGTCAGCATGAACATCCCAAGCCCACATGGCCAGGAGCTGTAGAGCTGCTGAGGACTATGCAGCTAAGTGGACCATGATTTACCGGTAAAAAAAAGATCCACTGAAATGTCACAGGCACGCAGGGTGCAATCATTGCTGAAGAGGGGGAAAAGGAGGTCACGTTAAGTCCTTTGGTGAAAATAAAAATAGACAACTGTGGTTTCTTTATCCTTTAATTACAGCGATTTTATAATGGAATTGAATATTAATGTTTCATATGTACCTAAACAACACGTGTAGTCCAACACCCTGCCCCCCCCCCCCCCCCAACAAAAAGGGAACTAATGAAGTAATGAAGTCAATGAGTATTTATTTCATGTGTGCAGTTTTTGTAATTCTTAATATCTCTGAGTACACACACGCACACATACACGAACACACACACACACACACATGCACACACACATGGACACATGCATACGCACACACACACATGCACACCCAAACACACATACACACACACACAAACACACAGACACACGCACACACACTCACACACGCATACACACACGCACACACACCCAAACACACATACACATGCACACACACACACACACACACGCACACACACACACACACACGCTGCCAGGGAGTCTGTGTGAAAGCAAGCCAAAACCTCCACCGCAGCACCTGCCTCTCAGGTTGTCTTCCTCCCCGCGCAGCGCCGCTTCCTAAATGATTGCCTTCTGCTCTCCCCGGCAGAAATTCCCCTGCTGGAGCGCTAACTGAGGATGTTTGTTTATTTATACCTGAGGGAGGTAATTATCCAGGTTTTTAGCAAGTGACGGGGCTGGCTGCTCTCCCAGTGCACGCTGAATTCCTCAACTAAGTTACCCTGACACCTCAGTCAACCGGCTCTGCTTTACCGCACAAAGATCTTTATATCACGTCCATCTTTGTGGTTCACCTCCCTGCGTGCTGATTGGTCCCGCCAATACATAATGCAGATGTGGTGCTCCTGGGGAACACTGTGTTTATGTTATCCTGTGTTTATATGTATCCCTGCATGGATTCGCTCACCCTGCTGCATGCTATCACTGGGCTAAAGGTTTAGTGTTGTCATAACACAATACCTTTATCTCTTGGACTAAGCAACAGGACTAAAGAGCTTCAAGCACTTTGAGGCAGATTTACTTGTACTGGTGCAAATTATCCTGAGTGTTTTTAGGAAATCTGCCACTAGCACTAAGTCATTGTTTTTGGTGGGTATTTTCCAAAAGCCAATTATGTTAATGAAAATAGCCACTAAATATTCATTTAAATTTTTCTCCGGGTTATAAATGCTTGTCTTGCGCATGCAGTGATAACTAGGACCTGGGGGACACCTTCAGCAGGTGACCTCTGCCCTCCCGATGACACCTACATCTTCAGAACAAGAGACAGCTCTGGGGAAACTTTGGAAACATGAGAGCTCTGATGTAAACCTGAATCAGCCAGAACCCAGAAGGAAACACACCTGGGGACGTTCAGGTAGTAGGAAAGACAAGTGTGTGTTCTTGGAAAGATGTGTTATTGTGCTAAATTGGGAACTGCAAGATGTTTAAAGTGGGGTGACAAAGAGTTAGTACAGGGTTATAGCGAACCCGTTGTTGTTTGGTCTTAACCCATTGCTGATTGGTCTTAACCCATTACTGATTAACTTAATCAGTTACTGAGTTCTCCTAATCCATTACTGATTAGTCTTAATTCATTGCTGATTGGTCTTAGCTCATTGCTGATTGGTCTTAACCCATTGCTGATTAGTCTTAATTCATTGCTGATTGGTCTTAATCCATTACTGATTGGTCTTAATCCATTACTGATTTGTCTTAACCCATTGCTGATTGGTGTTAATCAATTGCTGATTGATCTTACAACCCATTGCTGATTTGTTACATTCCACAGTATTCCACAGAACTATTTAATGAGTAACAGGTTTGTAATAATAATTGAATCATGTTGTGTGTGAGTATATAGGAAACATACCCTGCACCACAGAAACTATCTGTGCACAAGGGGTATGGCTAGCTTCTAGGCAATACAGGTGTAATTGCTAAAGCCAGCTTGTTCAACCTCAAAGTGTTAAAATAGGTCACACTATAAAAACCTTAACTCTCAATTGATTACATTGATGGTATCATTTTCTACCTCTTCATCTACCATGGTAAAAATTAAGCAAGCCTAACCATGGCATCTTGAAAAAAAAAACAATTTTGCTCTAATAATAATAATAATAATAATAATAATAATAATAATAACTTTTGTATCAGATGTGAAGAATATAGTTTTTGTTGTCTCGGTGTTGTAGTGTGTGCAGTCCTGGAGCAGAAAGCTGTAAACGCAGACTGCACACGCATTGGCGCTCTGTGTGAATTGGAGAGAGAAAACAGCCAATGTCCACGGAATAATTTCATCCCCCGCTTCCCCTGGGATTGCGTCTCCCCCCCCCCCCACCCCTTACTGCCTCCCTGCCACCCCCCACCCCCCACCCCACCCCCCCACAGCACGCACACACACAGACACACACACACACGCTTTCTGAAGCCGGATGTCTTTTTCTCTCTGAGTAGAGTGACATCAGCACTGCAGCCTCAGAGATTTCAGCTCAGGGCTGCCTGCACAGGGTAATGCGCTGCACCAAAATCAGCTCCGCATTCAAGAGCGAGACAATTAACGCAGGGCATCCTTCCTGAATATCACATAAACACCTCCGTGTTTATCCTTATCCCCCCAGAAATTAGTGATTTTGAAGGAAAAGATCTTCAAGGGCTACAGTTTTCTAAAATAGTCAGTAGAAGGAGATTCAAATACACAGGGGAAAAGTGAAATATATATGTCCCAATGCTGTGTTAAGTACCATTTCATATTTAATGCAATAATTTAATTTTCATATTGCACAAAACTGGGTAGTAGGTGAAAATAATATACAGTCTGTTTCTTGTAACATTATGCCAATGGTAAGTCTCGGAAACAGAACTAGAGAAGTAAATCTACATATGAATACACATGTTACCTGATGAACTGCCTTTCATAATTACCTTCTTTGATAATATGCTTCTCCAATTATCACCAGAAATAAACCTGTGTAAATGCCCTCACAAACAGTTTGGAAAAATAAGGCGTGAAAATAAGTAGCTTCCTTCAAATGCGGACAAGAAATATGTACTGTAAACCACTAAAGGGAAAGAAAAGAAAAACACAAAACAAAAACAAGACTTAAACAAGACTACTTAAATATAGACTACCAAAGAAATTAAGTCAAATAAGACTTTGCATTGAAACAAATTCCACTGATATTTGGGAGAGAAAAAAGAAACAACCGGAGTTGCGGTTCCACCTTAAGAAAAGTACCTTAAAAGATTATCTCGGTTATTTCACCGGCACTGAGCCGGCACTAATAGTCCGAGGCAGATATTGAAGAGCAGCGCGGGGCCGCGGAGATCTATTAGAAATTCCCATCCTCGCGCCTCATACATATTGATTTCTGACACCAAGCAGCAACGAAAGCCCCTCGGGAATAATATATTTAGCAGGGGTTTGCAGTGAGGAGGTCACAGAGAGCATAAAGATTAGCTCCAGACGAACAGGACGGGACGGTACACAAGCCAAATTCCAGACGCATATACACCGACATTTTGCGTTTATTTCCGATGTATTTTTGTTCATTGAGGTAGAAAATACCAACAGACGCCTCTGCTGCGTAAACCCCGTCAGGGAGATATCTGACATTTAGTAAGAAGCAGATGTTTTTAGTGTGTTGCTCCTGAAGATATGTTTAAGGCAGTGCAATATACAATGCCTTTTGATTGACCCTGAACTTGATAAAAGGGTATAACCCTTTGTCACACTGCAGGTCAGATGTGTCTAAAACAATCACACTAGGAGCTAATTCTATTATTTACAACAATATCATCATCATGAGCACCATCATCATTATTATCATCATCGTCATCATCATTTACAGTGACATAACCACAAGTACGATAATAATATAAGTAATAAATGATAATATAATGGTAATAATAGAAATAAATAATAAATTCCAATACAAAAATATGTCTGTAAATTTTGTCAGTTATATTTCCTGCAAAAACTTAAAATGAAAACACACTATATATGTGGATATACACTAAATGTCCTTATTTCCTCTGGATTTTCACAGACAAGACAAAGGCAGAGAGAGAGAAAGAGATTGTGTGTGTGTGTGTGTGTGTGTGTGCGTGCATGTGTGTGCGTGTGTGTACATGCAGGTGCGTGTGTGTGCGCGTGTGTGTGTGTGCGTGTATGCGTTTGCATGTATGTGTACGCGTGCATGTGTGTGTATTGTGTGTGTGTATGTGTGTGTGCGTGCGCATGTGTGTGTGTATGAGTGTGTATGAGTGCGTGTGTGTGTGTGTGTATGTGGGTGCGTGCGTGCGTGCGTGCGTGTGTGCGTGTGTGTGTGTGTGGTGTGTGTGCTGTGTGTGTGATGGTTTTGATGTGTTGTGTATGTGTGTGCATGTGGTGTGTATGTGTGTGTGTGTAGTGTGTTGGTGCGTGCTGCTGTTGATGTGTGTGTGTAGTGTGTGCGTGTGGTGAGGTGTGTACCTTGATTCGTCTCTCGCCGCGCGTGCGTGTTGTGTGATGTTGTGTGTAGTGTGTGTGTGTGTAAGTGCACAGGCTCTGACATGGCTGGACGGGCCTTTGTTCGCTCCCTCTCTCCGCCCCGGCGGGCCCGGGCCGCTCTCTGTGTGGCGTGTTTGGGCCGTGCCACTCCGGGGGAGCGTGTCCAGGTGAAAGGGTAATTGCCTAAAAGGAAACGTGAGTGGCGGGAGTGTGGCTCCGGCCTGCTGGGGGACCGCTCTTAACACCACTTCCTCCCTCGCCTCGCTTCCCACAGGCGGCCTGCGTGCGCCGCCACATCCACTTCCTGTTTCCTGCCGCTCTTCAGCACGGCGCTCGGCAGACGCTCCAGAAATGACACCGCCACTCTGGACAGTTTTACCAAATAGCCACTCTGGACAGTTTTACCGAATAACCACTCTGGAAAGTTTTACAGAATAACCACTCTGGAAAGTTTTTTTGAGAAAACTTCAAACAATCCAGGGAAGCTTTTATATGTATATTTATTCTTTAACAGGGAAGTCAAATGAATCCTCTAATGGACAGCAGTAAAACATTCTACACATTAGGAAATGCAATGTATTAAATGTATATTCTGATGAGTCTATACACAAGAAACAAGTAGACCAAATCAAATTGTATAATTAAAGACGCCAGGTGCAATCCTTTGTACCAGGTCTTTGACCAGGGTCTCTGTCACCCTGAGAGGCATTCCTGGCAAAATGACAAAAGTGAAGAGCAAAATTCAGCCTCCTGGATGAAAAAAAAGGGCAAAGCACCAGCTGATTGACTTGTGACTGGGAGTCCATGGAGAGATGTGCTGTTAGTCACAACATGGCGCAGGGAGGGAGGGAGGAGGGGAGGGAGGGAAAGGAGGGAAGGAGGAAGGGAGGGGGGGGAATTCTCTGCCTCATCAGGAATAGCAATTCTTCCAGCCTATCACGCGCCAGTTGTATGTTTGTGCCACCTCAGTAAGTTGGGTAGTTCTCAGTATAACAGTATAGAACTGCCGGTGTACTGTTGACGAAAAAGGAGCAGAGACTGGATACAAGTTTTGGGTACTTTTTTTTGTTGATAATATGCAAGAAAGGGTTGAGGTGAGTTACAGGATATTCCACACTGTAATAAATGAAAAAGAGATTAAAAACTTATTTTAATAGTAGATTCATTCACAAGGGCACTCAAAGATAGGTATGTTGCATTATTGTGTCAATATATCACATGGTAGCAATGCATCATGGGCCTATAATCAGGTCAAACACACCTTACTTACACCTCATGAAAATAAACCAAAGGAAATTCGAATTCAACAACACTATGCTATCATAAATGGTGAATATATGGAAAAGGATCGATTGGAATGCTTGTGCCATCTAGCCATAGCGCTTGAATTATTTCCGGACACCCTCAAGAAAGTTATGCATTGTTCAAGAGCTTATGGCACGGATCATTTACGTGCAACCCTGCTTTAATCTGCCGGGAAGAGAGACTGCGTTCACGGCTTCACTCCGCACTGCAACACAACATCCATAAATTAGCATTCTGAGTGCACGGCGTGTTTAGCATTTTTGCCGCGCGTCGGCGACTGTTTGGTCCACAGCGTGTTTCCTGGCGAAGTTGTTGCGAGCGCTGCAGCCAGTGGGTGGGATAGCCTGTCAGAATTTAATAATAAAGCGCTGAGCAACCAGCGGATATATACATGCAAATGTGCATCCGTCCCGCTTATACGGGATAATGCAGATTCTATTAACTGGGCGCACGGCAGTGCCTACTGCGGGATAGGCATGTTCATCGCAACGCAAATGACTCTTTAAATGGAACACCCCTCTTTAAAAAAAAAAGAGTTACTTCGGTTGAGCTTCACAATCAGATCCATTTGGTAATGGTAATATGTCAACAGTAAAATAATACATTAACTAGTTCCCTCCCTTTAATGGAAGATCAGTTTTATTTAAACGACTAAAAAAAATGTAGTTCACTTAGTTAATAGCTGGAGAGCAACAGTGGGCCGACGATACCAAAGGCCAGGCGAATTTAGGCCCTCATTTGTGTCTCACACATCAATCTGGAACTACAGCAGCCCCTGAAACCCCTAGTCACAGATTATGATTCTGTTTCAAGATAATTAATGCAAACTGGGATTCCCACCACATGGGGATACCGCTGTAGCGCGAATTGCTCGAATCCCACAATAAATAAATACATTTCCGACTGATGGAAACTAAACCACTGCTTGACCAACATTCTGCATCCTCAGCAGATATGATATTAAAATGAAAAAGGGTGGATTGGCTACACATGCTGGAGTCAGCATATTTCTTTCCAGTTCATCGTGATTAGTAATCTCTGGCTTTTATCTGAAGTAGTTCCTGACTGTCATTTAGGCTACACGTTAGCCATGGCTCAGTATTTGAGGAATGCCACTCCGATTAGTTATTTTATGCGACGCGTTAACAATCACAAGCAATAGACACCACAGACACAAACAAGGCTTGCCTTGCTGTACAGTTTTTTTTTGGCTGGACCGCAACGGCGGGGCCAGCCCTACAAACGCAAATGTCTGTGACTGAGTGACTGATGAAGTTACACCATTGGTCGGCCGGATCACGTGTGGTAGGTCCAGCCATATACTAGGTTTTGACCTGGTCTTGTTGTACCAAAGTGCCGGACAACATTTCCCAACAGTGCAGTAAGGCCTCAGGTGCCCAACAGACCAGATCAGCTGCCATGCAATAAGACAGGGGAGTCCCTGCACATTGTTGATGATATCGGAGGGAAACTACGGCTAATTATGCATTGTACACTGCACGATCTGTGCTGTAAGACGCATCACCTACAACTGCAGCGTTGTCCTTTAGCTGAATATGGCATCTGGGAGCCTACAAATAGCTTTTAATCACTTAATTGCTCCGGTTTGTTTCTTCTTCTTTTTTTCTTTTTTTTTTACCAGGACGGTATTTATCTTTTTAGTATTTAGCCTTTCCCCGCATTTGAAATCTTTGGCGGTAGATACAGTTCGGGGTACAGTAATGGGCCCATTGTCACCGGCAGAAGCGTACAGCTGCTGCCTGCCTGCCTGCCTGCCTGCCTGCCGTTGCAGCTTCCTGGATTAATGGGCTTCCCGAGGAGCCCTTAATGGGGCTGTAATTGTTTTTCCCTTCTCTTATCCAGCGCAACATTTGTACGCTCTTTACCGGGAACGCGGGAGTGGCGAAACAGGAAGGCGAAATGCATTACCCGCCGCGGCTGCTCACGGCTAATTTGTACACCAGTGGCGAATGTGTGCAACGCTGAAGGTAATGGGAGCAGGGGACGGCAACAACAAATAGCGCCTAACAACATTTAGCAATCAATCTGCATCCGCGCTGCTGAAAAATCCTGGGTCGTTATTTTCCGGTTAGCCCGAGGAATTGAAGACGGCGGACTGAAACCGCGGGGGAGATGTTGCGCCTCCGTCAGTTCCTGTCGAAGGGTAGGCTGAGGTGAGGCGGGCTCTGTGTTTCTGTGGCTCAGGGGATCTTACCTGGACCTCCGTCAGTTCCTGTCGAAGGGTAGGCTGAGGTGAGGCGAGCTCTGTGTTTCTGTGGCTCAGCTGATCTTACCTGGACCTCCGTCAGTTCCTGTCGAAGGGTAGGCTGAGGTGAGGCGGGCTCTGTGTTTCTGTGGCTCAGGTGATCTTACCTGGAGCTCCGTCGGTTCCTGTCGAAGGGTAGGCTGAGGTGAGGCGAGCTCTGTGTTTCTGTGGCTCAGCTGATCTTACCTGGAGCTCCGTCGGTTCCTGTCGAAGGGTAGGCTGAGGTGAGGCGAGCTCTGTGTGTCTGTGGCTCAGGTGATCTTACCTGGAGCTCCGTCAGTTCCTGTCGAAGGGGTAGGCTGAGGTGAGGCGAGCTCTGTGTGTCTGTGGCTCAGCTGATCTTACCTGGGCCTCCGTCAGTTCCTGTCGAAGGGTAGGCTGAGGTGAGGTGAGCTCTGTGTTTCTGTGGCTCAGGTGATCTTACCTGCAGACCCACCGCTGTGACCCTACAGAGCCGGATGCATATTTAATTGCATCAGCACTGCGCACAGGCCTAACACGCGGTGCCAGGTAGCGCGCACGCATTGCACTCTGGAAGAAGGGCCGTGTTAAATCCGCATGGGCCGCAGAAACTGCAGAAGTTTTAAGTTGTTTTTTTTGTACTATGATTCATTTCTCATAAAAGGGTTTTGATGGGATGTTCAGAATTGTTGTGAAGGAAGCTGCAAGAATTGATCTTAGAGCCATCTGGGGTGGGGGGCTAAATGAAGATAACAATCCATGCATGATAGCTGGCGAAGTCCCCAAAACCACCCAACCCTTGGTCCACTCACTAACAACAACCCCCTACCCTCGTCTGTAATCACTACATCACCAATCCCCCCCGCCCCCCCCCCCAGTCTGTGATGGCTCCTCTCTGCACCCAGTCTGTAATCTGTACCTCTGCCCCTAGTCTACAATCTCCATCTCCGTCCCCCCCAGTCTGCAGTCTCTACCGCTCCCCCAGGTTGGAGATATCAAACCTTTACCCACCCTCCCCGGCCGCTGTTGTCCCACATCGGTCTGAATAACGGCTTCAGCCGTCCCTGTCTGTGTGTCGATCCGGCAGGAGGTGCCCCGTGCAGCTCTAAATGGGACAGCCTCGCGACTCGACTCCCCCCACCTTCGCCCCCCCCCCCCCCTTCTCACCCCATATTAATAGAGGCGGTTCCAGACGATCGACCACGGTAGCGCAGGTCATCACGCGAGCAGGGACCCCTGCGCCCGGAGATCACGGCCGTCGGGCCGTGTCGGGAATGTAGGTCGTGCTGAAAACCGAGAACGTGATTGGAAAACATCCACCTGACCGCGGAGCCGCGCGGCGACCGTGACACGGTCGCCACGGCGATCCGCCACCTGACCTGACGCGTGCAACCCGACCTGGGGTGCTAGCCTCCGCTAACAGCATCTGTGCTGCTGTGCTGTCCTTACCCAGAATTCCCTTTTCTCCAGGATATGACCTTGAGCTGTTTCCTGTGCTAGCTGCTTCACACTAAGGTTCGTCACCATAGGCTTCAGAAGAACATTACATCAAGTGTTCAACAACGGCTCCTCTAAAGGACGTGTGCGAAACAAAAGACTGAGAAATGCTTTCAAGAAATAATAACTCAATGTTACAGACAAGTGCACGGGGACATTTCACCCACTAGTTAGGCCTCAAAATATAATAGGAAATAATTTCATGACATTGTAGTTGTTTAGCTTTGGAACGGTTTTGTCCAATTTAGTACCACAGCCAGTATCAGATGCTTGGTACAAGTTTGCAAAATAAGCAGTACTTTCTGATCCCTGGAAAATTTAAGAGAGAGTTTTTCCCTGTTACTAAAATTCACAGGTGAATTCATTGTGTTTTTGAGGGTTGATGTAAAACTATTAATCCACAACAGTGAATACAGCGCCCTGTCTCCTGAGTGGTCAGTTTCTAAACAGCGTATGTTCCATTCTACTGGCTGTGCTGTGTATTGCGAATGCAGTGAGCATGGTAGTGGATTTACAGACTGTGTTACGTTGAAGACACATGATTTGAAAATATAAAGTGGTGTGTACAAACTGTACAACCCTCTCCTCTGACCGAATTGCTCATGGTCTAGTTTTATTTTTAGATGTTTGTTTTGTTTTTTTTTTGGGGTGGAGAGGGAAAAACTATTGCTAATAATGGACTAGCGATTCATCATTTAATTATGATTTGACAATTGCTTGTGCCTTCACCATTTTTTTTAGCACCCTCCTCCTTTTCAATTCTCTGCAGCTCTGCCAAACTGTCAGGCGCCCCCCCTAACCCCCCATGCCCCCCCCCCCTCCTGCCCCCCCCACCCCCCGGGATTAATTGGAGCTGTCTGTCTTTGTGCGCCTGTCAGCGCACTCTGGGCGGTGGGTGCACGACACTGTCAGTGAACAGAGAGCCTGACACCCCGGGGCAGTGGCCCCCACCATACCCCACCACCCCCCAACCCCCCCACCCCATGACCCAACCCCCCCCCCCTTGTTATTGTTTTCGGGTTAACCCCTTCCTGTGCAGGCCGGAAGCACTGCCTGCTTCCATTATGGCACACTGGACTCACATAACGGCACAGAGAATTAACAGATTGGCATAATGCATGTATTATTCATTTATAAAAAAAGAGGATATATCATTCTATTATTTAAATATTTAAAAGTATTAAAAAGTATATATAGTATGTGTGTGTGTGTGTGCTCACGTGTGTGTGTGCGTGTGTGTGTTTAGTACTTGCATTTCAGTTTGAATTAGTAAGCAACTAACTTAATTATAGTTTAACACAGAATCCAAAGACTTTTTTTTCCCCACGAATGAGACGCAAAACAAGCTGGTTTGTTTTAGAACTAATCCTAAGAGACGTGTACTGCAGCTACAGACTAGAGCTGCAACCTGTAGCTGAGGAACAGGGGTCCTCATGCCTTAAGACTGCTTGATCCCCGCTGGATAGGGTCACGTCTGTGCAACCCAGCTGGCCATAGGTGGAAAAAGCACAGTCCGAATTCTATCCCAGACCATAGCGCCTGTATGACCGCGACCTCTGTGGCACTTGGGATGGGCTTTATTAATATTACCTGCATTTCATAATTCATCTTTCACATTTTATTTATGATCTTGGAAAAATCTTGATATGATTTGTATCACACTACCAAAAAAAAGTATGTTTTGAATAGACAATTTAATAGCTTTGAAATGGATAGCGGAAATAGCTTCTCGAAATAATACATCTTTCACTAAATAATACAGGAAATTTGAGTTCTGTTCTATTGCACGTAATTCATATTGTGGGGGAAACACGAGTCGGAAGTCTTTTGAACCGGAAAAATGGTTTTAGCCTCAAAGGGAAACCTGAAGTCTATTAGATTCAGACAGTTTCAAACAGGAAGCCACTACTCTTCCTGAATAGGTGGTTTCAAGAAATTACTTTCCAAGAAAAAACAGCACCATGAATGCAGTCCATAATCCTGCATGTGGGTGTGTTCGCTAGCGACTGCACCCTGTTGCTTATTTGTTATCTTGTTCATTGTCTCCCGTTTAAATACATTAAAAATATTTATTTATTTGTATGAGGATACTCACAGAAACCTCCACACAGTTATTGTTTTTCATTTCTTTCCACTTTAGGAGCAGCAGAGCATTAGCAAACTGAAAGCTAGGGAAGATGTTATCCAAAAGATTGCACAATATACTATTAAGTGCTGTTGGTGAACTTAATTTGAAACTGTTGAGTCAATATAATAATTACTTGTGTTTTTAGCACACTTAGTTTATCAGGCAGTGTAACCAAGGGCTCGGCTGTTTGTATGGAAACAAGCACACGTTCACCTTACTTGGTTCACTCACCTTGTTTTGAGGCCTTCTGACACCGATGGGATTGAGTTTGCATGGACCTGTCTACCAGAAGACCTGGCCTAGGGAATTCCTAAAATTCTTTCATATATACACCAGACCTGAGGATTTGCTCCTCCAAAAATAATTTTAAAAAAAAATGTGTTTCTTGCAAAGTAGCATAGAAAGGCAGCTCACTTATGTAATACCTAAAATGAGGCAGGCAATAGGAAGTCACTGGTTTCTAACGATACCATTTTTATTGTCAAATAAACCTGCTGTCAATGCAAGAGATAACAAACCAGTGAATACCATTCTACAGTTATTGAATCTAAACAATGGGAAAGAGTGTTGCTAACACACGTTTCAATTGAGTACTGAAACATAATTTACAAAATTAAACTAAGTAGGACACAATATAACGATGTGAGCTGCCGTACTAAATAACTACCAGTGACCAAAACAAAATCCAGAAATGCTGAATGTATGGTATTAATAACGTAAGACCTGCCTGTTAACTGTCTACGGACTGACAGGAAATGGCATCTCTCTGGAATCAGGTGACCTGTCGGTATTACGCGTATTTAATTTCTGATGATGTCATGCTTAACAATTTTTGCAAGTGTGGGCGACTGTAGTTACAATAACGACACATCATTTGCTATGATGCGCGCGCCAAAACTGATTTAATTGAGACTTCCGGAAACCTGAAATTATCATTCCTGACAACAAGGGGCACGGAGGCGATCGTTTCGGGTTTCATTTCCTTCCCTGGATATTCCAACCGACCTCTCCGCTCCTCCTCGCTCAGCGCTGAGCCGGCCTGCTTTTTCTGTGAAAATCAGGCGATGATCTGGAAGGACGCGGTTGCTGTCGAGCACAATGGCTCTTCGCTCTCTCCGCGTCGCCCGTCAATACCCCGCTCGTCTCTTACGGCCGCGTAAGAGGAAAAGCTTTTTGCGCGGCTGTCCTTCGGCGCGCTTCTCTCCCATTTAAGAGCACTCTGCCGCCGCGTCTGTGATGTAAAACCATTGTAAATAATTAGCCATTCAGGAGAGGCCCATTGAATTCGCAGAGACGTGACACTCGCTGCAGAGTGGGCGACCATCAAGACATGACAATTACTGAGCCCCGGAAAAGGGATATCAGTAAACAACAGGCAGCTAAGAATATATATTTCAGCCAACGGTACAGTATCAGGGTTCAGTCACTAACCAAATAATGTAGTGATATAACTACCACTTCTAAAACTTTAAATACATTTTTTAAATCACTGTGCCACTAGCTTTTCTTGGCTAAGACTACAAAAAATTTTCATTTTTCATTTTGATGAACCTACCATTTGTGCTTTGGTCTCACAATTTCAACATTAGGATGTTGATCCCTCACAGAGACCGTTGGGATGTGTCAGCCTTTCGAGACATGGACCAAATTTCTGGGGTATTGTGGGTAGATCTCTTTGGTGATGCGTGGCATGCGTCTGCTCTGTCAAATGATTCCGTTATTCACACTTTAAGTCGGGAAATGAGGGATGTGGCGTAGGAAGCATTTCCAGGCAGCCCCTCCGTCAAGCTCCAGAAAAATTAGCTCTTAATGAAGCGCCCTGGATATTCCACAACACCGGCGATAATGAAGACATCCAGCGCGTCACACGACAACAGGCCTGACTCCACCGAATGTGGAACCGCAGTCACCTCCCAAACTGCAGCGAGGCTATAAATCCCCGCGGAGACAGGCAATCGCAGCCCAACCGGGGAAATATGGTAGAAAGTGACACGTAGGGACTCAAGCCAAATTGGGTTTCACTGGCTTATTTTAATTACGCACTGAAATCGCACTCTGGCATGTTTAATTACAAAAATTGTCAAATCAACAGGGTTTTTTGGAAACTGGATTGATGCTGTCATGCTGCTAAGATGAGCAAGAGTTGGGATGCTAAAATCTCTATGTTGTTGCAGTCAATAAGCACCTTGACAGGATAATTGTCAGAATATGTTTTATGTATATGTTTATGTTATGTATATATTTAACATTTTTTAACCAGGAAAAACCCCATTGAGATCGAAATCTCCTTTACGAGTGGGACCTGACGTAAAACACAGTTACACAAGACACCGCTCAAACGAGTCACAGACATCAAACTGGGAACGAGACCGCAGTGTAACGGTAATTAAAAAGCAGAGCAAAGGTTAGAAACAGGTGCTAGTCTGGTAACAGTTACTGAATGGTTGCCATTATGCACATGTGACAGTATTTTGAATGATGATCATTTTGTACTGAATGCATTAATATCATCCCCAGACCAAAAACAAAGTGTACTCAATTTGATGTGCATTGTGTATTCCAGAAATAACTGAATGTCTAACCTGCACACATTCATATTTTTGTGGTGCAGCGTACACAAGAAATTAACAAAACGGCAAGTTCTGTTACTTTAGTCCATTGACATATACTTCACCTTCTGCTTTGTGTACATTAGGCTTGTCTGTGACTAAATAAGCACAACAGGTTGAAACTGTTTAGGGATTAAGGGAAGTAGGACATAGAAAACCAGTGTAATTTGGGTGCATATACTGTATACTGAAAGAAAAGGGTTAATTTTTTTTTCAGACTTCCATCTTTAGGTCGCCACCTAGTGGCAAGCAGGTCTTCAGGAAAAGGGGGTTCCAGTCTTCTACTCACAGCGTAGCAACCCACTGTGTGGCAAATGGAAGCCCGTTGAAAAACAAAAAAGCAGACCAACATTACCGAAGAGGAAACTACAACAACTTTCATGTGACACTCGAACATATTTAAGCACCGTAGTGATTAAACACATCCGCACGTCATTCACTGGGAGTAGATTAGGGCATACAACATATAATGCATTAGAGGCATTAGCAACATCCTCCAGTGTTGGCCAAGTGTGGAGATCACATCAAGTTTTGTGACTTAATTAAGACAGCCGTGGATCAGCACAGAGACAATCGGCAGGCATAGAACAGGAATAGTCCATCTCACGGAGCAGGTTGAGATGTGTTCGCAGAGGGGGCTGGCATTGTGTGGCTCTCTGGGGGGGTGGGGGTGGGGGGGGAGCGTGAATCACGGTCTTCCATTTTCCACACAGCGGCCCGCTACGCCGCGAGTCGCCACGGAAACGTCCACTGAAACGGCGCTGATGTGATTTACCCTCTGCGGCGACGGCCAATCCGGGAGCAGGAGCTGTGGGAGGGTGGGGGTGAGGGGAGTGTGTGACAGGGCGGCGCCCCTCTGTCACAGCTCAGCAGCTCGCAATACGTCCTGGGGGGGGGGGGGGGAGGCGGGAGAAATTTTGTGTGAGAATTTGAGGTGTGAGAGGGGAGAGAGGAGGCCACTGGCTGTCAGCAGTAAGACACATATGTGCACACGCACTCCCTCTCCCACGCACACGCGACTACACGCACACATATGCACACGCATATATTTCAATGTATATTCAGAAATGTCCTTCCATACTGATAAATGCATTGCATTTAGTTTAATTAAAAAATAACCGTTTATTTCTTTCAGAAATGGACGCAAGCTGTGTTTTGCATTCTGAGCATCTGATCTTCCTTGGAGCCCTGGATGGGATTGTACATGGGGATGAGGCTATTGATTCCCACTTGGACATCAGTCAGGAAGGAGCAGAAGAGAAACACAAACACAGCATAATGTCTGTGATGAAGGAATGAAGGTGAGGGGAATGGCAGACACAGCTAGCTTCGAAGGAGAACAGGTGCATGGGGGGCGGGGGACAACAATTTTAGGTCAAGTAAAAATGGAATATATCCAATCCAAGTCTATCTATCAGTTTTAGACTTTGGGCAGCAATTTGCACTTTACAATATCACTTCACAACAATTTCTTGGAGTGTATAGCACAGTCAAATATCAGTCAGCCTTTCTTGTTTTGGCTTGTGTTTGCCCCCCAGTGGTCATGTAAAGTATTGTCCCATAAAAAGTAAAAACGGAATTGAATTTTTTTAAACTTACTTTAAAATTACTGTAAGCATCTATTTTGCACTTGGCACATGACTTGCAATTTTAGATGTGCTTCCGTGCAAACCTGTGTTAAATACGCTCCATTAAATCCTTGCAGCGGGTGTTTCATTGGAGTGTGAACAAGCGTTTGTTTTAATGAGATGGGCCGCCAGACCAAAGGGCTGTAATTTCAGGGAACCTCGTGATTAGGAAGGTAGGGAGGTGCTTCACCTAGGCCCAGAGACACTGCAACACCTGTGCCTGCCCCCCTCACCCTCGTCATCCTCACGCCGTCATCCCGTTAAACCGCATGTTCCAGTGAGTCATCCGCCGGGGTTCATTTACAAACCACTGGCATAGAAAAGAGCTTCCGGTCCAGCTATGTTCACAAAAACTATGTGGGGGCAGTTTTACTGGAGCAGAAATCAAACTTAACCTTTTGACCCTTCACGGGAAGCTGCACCCAGGCTCTTGGGAGAGAATAACAACAGCTAGAGCTCTGATTTGCATAAAAAAGATACTATATGTTGATACAGATTAGATTTTTTTTTTTTTTTTTAAAGCATAGCACCAGCTGCAGACAAAGATTATCAGCAGTTTGTCGAAGGTCATAGGAAATTACTGATGTACAGTTGAACCCAAACATTTTGCTTCTCTTGTTTGGTCTGCTTATCTTGTGGCATTGTAGTGTGGAAATGTTTTTCAAATGTACGGACTGCTGAAATGTGACGCAAAGCTCCCAGGACCTATTTATTATGTCCAAACGGTATATTGAATAATTTTAATTTGTTAATTGTCTAGATCTACCCTTTTTACCGTTGATGACAGGGACATTTGCTGACATCAGCAGTAATTTGAATCTCACAAAGTCACTTTAAAACAATTTCTTGAATAGACAAAAACCGGACACCAAGTCTCTCTCTCTCCCTCCCTCCCTGTGTGGAGCCTCTCTCTCTCTCTCTCTGAATCTGTAAACACCCCTTGTTTACGTTCATCTAAGTTCATTTTTTGCTTTGCTTCCTGCTGGCTGGCATACCCTCTCTTTTTTCAAATGCCAGCGGATGATGTTGTGCAATGAGAAGGCCGGAAGGCTGCCCACGCGCATTAATGTGGCCGAACAGGGGAGGGCTGCATTCTACAGGAGAACGACTTCCTGACAGAAAATCTGGCAGCATTTAAATTGTTGTTTTATTTTTATTTTAATTTTAAGAAATCTGTGGGGTGATTGTCCAGCACTTGTATATGTTGCGACGTGACAATACACTTGCATCCTCTCCTTTGACTCTTACATAATTATGAAACATTTCACATGTTTAGAATTTGTCAGTCAAAATCAATTAGGTATTTTTGTATTTATTATTAACCATAACCATAAAACCATAAAATCCTTTGCATTGTATACAAGGCACGAACTAGCTAGCATTTGCAAATGTTTTTTATATCATTAACTGAAAGAGAACAGCAACATTTTTTTTGGAATGCGAAGAAAACAGTAGTCCATTGTGCCTATTTCTCACTGTATAATCCTGACTAGATTAAGAACGCCAGTAGGGAACAATATTCTCAGGTGGACACCTGCACACCCCCTCCTCCGCTGCTCGCATTGCTCAGCCAATGACGTAACAGCCTGCTTTCCCACACCGACACTTTGTTCTCTTTTTGGCTCGAGTATCCATGCGGGCTGAGAAAAAAAAAAAAAAAAAGCAAAATTATGGTTGCCTGCATACCTGTGGCTAGCTTTAGATTTATATTTCCAGAAAGCCCCTTTGTCCTGACAGTGCTCTCACTGTGTGGTTATTTACCTTACAGTCTAGCCACAGGTTGTATCACGTTTCCCCAGTCATCTTTATTGCCCCCGATTGAAGTGCCACCGTTGCCTGGTTCCAGGCCTTTTAATCCGCCCAGTGAAGATGGAAATGGAGCGTAACGAGTTGACAATTCTGTCTGATATCAGGCTAGTGACGCAGGACAGGCACAGAGGCTCTGTAATTTAGGCTGCGCGTATGTTTCAGGTGATCTCTGGAGGAAAGCATCGGTGAAGGAAAACGAATGTGCACCCGCAGAAATGATCACATGACATTGCATTAAATTACACCACAGGCATTTAGCAGACGCTCTTATCCAGAGCAACTTACACAACCTTTTACACAGCATTTACATTGCATCCAATTATACAGCTGCATATATACTGAAGCAATGCGGGTTAAGTACAGGTTAAGTTCACGGGTGCAGTGTTCTACTTGGGAATTGACCCCGTGACCTTTGGATAACAAGGCTAGCCCCTCACCCTCGTCACTTTGACCTTGCCATTGGCCTGTGGTTTGAAACCCTGCCCCTGGGGCTGCCATTGTGTGCTGGTTCCTGTATTCACCAGACCGACAGAAACAAGGGAAGGTGAGACCTCTTGAACCAATCAAAGTAAATGTTTGATTACAACAAAAACCCACACATCCGTCAGCCCACATATAGATTAATAGATACACATGTTTGTAGATATATGCATATTAAGATCACATAAATATGCATATTTCATCATGAACATGAAACAACCACAATTGTACTGGACTCGAGTTGTACTCAATATCAGTCCAGTTTAAACAGGTTCTGTCCATGGTGCTGACAATAAACCTCCCACATTTGTATAGAAATATACAGCAGGTCTAACATTACACCAGCACACTCTGCTAATGATTAACAGACACCTGGCAACTATCATAGTTCTGTAAAATCACACAGTGCTCATCATTAACTGCACAAAGATAATAAACAACAATAGCTGTGATTCCACTTTACCACCCTAGACGTACAAAACAATCCCCTTCAGTAGCAGTAAAACACTAAAACATTTTCAGTTGAGTGACATCAAGGATAAATTCATTCATACTACATCCACGAGAGAAATACGGAAACTCGATCAGGTGACAGAACAGGAAGCCACCAGCAGTGCATCTGTAAAATGGAGCATGAGTTACTGTAGGCAGCCTGAGGGGGGAGGGAACTGGCTGGATGTGAGTCTGTGGACATGTGACTCAGTAACCGCTTTGGTCCCAGCTCCGTGGACAGGAGGAACGATTCAGATGCAGAACAGCTGGGGCCTGTTGCCTCTGATTGGCTCACAGATGCCCCATTGTTCTTTATGACATCATGTGTATATGAAGTAACAAGATCAAGATGGCACAGTTTAATGATATCAAGATGGCACAGTTTAATGATATCAAAGTGGCAGTTTAATGATATTAAGGTGGCACAGTTTAATGATATCAAGGCGACAGTTTAATGATATCAAGGCGGCACAGTTTAATGATATCAAGGCGGCAGTTTAATGATATTAAAGTGGCACGGTTTAATGATATCAAAGTGGCACAGTTTAATGATATCAACTTGCCACAGGTACCATTTGAAAACATCCAATTTTAAATAGATGAAAAACAATGTAAATATCATGAATATAATAATCCAAATGCAAAATAATACGTTTGAGGTCATTAAAAAAATGTTTTCCCTGCAAAAATATGCATATATTATACATTTTTAATGGTCATGCAACTATAGAGAAAATTTTTGGCTCATCCAAAAATCAACAACAAACCCAAGTCCTAACCTTTCTTCAAGCTGCTGAACACAGCCATGAACTTGCCTCAACCCTCAGACTTACCGTTTTCCTAACCCTAACCCTAGCTGAACCATAATTTGAGCCCTAAAACCTAATTGAAGCCATAGGCATATTTGTATAAGTTGAATTACTCATTTGAAATAGTTTAAAAACAAAGTAAATATCATGAATTCAATTTTAAAAATGCAAACTAATATGTTTGAGGTCATTAAAAAAATGTTTTCCCTGAAAAAAATATGCATATATTATACATCTTTTAAAACAATGCTGAAAAAATGTTTTAAAACATTTTTGGGCGAGCTGCCCCTTTAAGCACCACAGGCAAAAACAGGAAGTGGGGATGTGTGACAGACAGTTATCTCTCAACTGAAAAACATTTTGAATATGTGAAGAGGACCTAAATACCACTATTACTAATATGGAGGCAATATCGTCAGTTTGAAATCCAATATTACAGCATGGTGACCTTGGGAGTGTGTGTGTGTGTGTGTGCGCGCGTGTGCGTGTGTGTGTGTGTGGGGGAGAGGGGGGGAGGTTCAGTCAGACAGCTAACACTGAACATTCCTGTGGTATGTGTGTTTTAAAATTTCCATTTATCTAGAATTGTTTTTTAGAAAGCTATGTAAGGTATGCCATGTACATACTTTGAATGAATATTTTCGATTGTTTGAATGCTAGCTTCAAAGAAAAAAACTATAATAATGACTATATAAAGTAAGGTGGGAATGGTCATGTCTAGTTTATGCGAGTGACTCATTCCTGTCTGCAAGCAGGTTTCCACCAGCCTTGCACACAATCAATGTCTGTCTGTTTGTTGTTTGGCTTCAGAAAATTTTTTGATGTTTTTTTATGACAGCACTTGGCAGTGTTCAAACAACTGGCTGGAATGTAATTAACATTTGTCCTTAACTTGCACTTTTTATTTTTATTAACATTTGTTTAACGTAAAAACAAACATAATTTAGCCACTGCTGAAACTAACTTGCCATGCTGAGTTTGCACAAAGAAAGTGAGAAAAGAAGTGCATTTACTTGCAACCTTAAGGAGTCAACTTTCCATTTGCTCATTTGTGTCCGAGCATTCACACGACCACACTCGTGAGCGTGAGCTCTCACACTCTCATTATTTATTCACATTTTCTACAGTGTTACAGCGTAACATAATCACAGTATTTCAGTCTCAGTAATACTGTAAATTCTCATGTTACAGCTGCGCGAATATACGCATGGGTATTTAAAATGTATTTTTGTTTAGGTTAGCAAATGGAATTGTGAACAATGTCTGTGTTGTGCAATGTGAAGGCCTTTGTACTTGAGCTGACACGATTTTTACCTTGTAAGAGTGGTAAGGGAGGGGCTAGCTTTAGGTATGGGTAGATATTTACACTGGAAACCTGTTATTTTGGGAAATGTATTGATTGGTAGATGGCTGTGTTACAGCCCCTTTCTCTGTTGTTTTGATTGTGATTTACTAAAGTCGACTTATACCACCCCACAATTCCATCATGAAGTCTTCCGTACCTCCAGATTGTTGCATCTGAATCCAGCCATATGTTTAGAAATAAAAAATGACAGTCGACCGAATTAAAAGCTTCAGAGGAAAATACTAGTCCGTGTCAGAGCACAGCAGTATACATATTTAATTTAAATATTAGAAGACTATTTTACATTCAGAGAGCAACTTTAAATTTGTATCAATTATTTCGAAGACTAAGAGCATTGCTGTTTGAAAGTTTGTATATTTGTGTTTCAGCTGGTATATCAATGATTGTGTTGTGATGTAGGTTATTGTATGCAAACTAAAAATAGATGGGGTGGGTCAACACAAAATCTATAATTGGTAATAGTCATCAGGGGTGTACTCACAGAGTTGGGAAAAGCCATACTGATAGCTAAATGGCTGTTGCCACTGACTAAATGTAAAGAACAATTTTTCTTACGTTCCATTTAAAACGTGACACAGTCTCATGTTTCTATTTTAATTTTGCTGGCACAGCTATGGCCACATTCCCAGACTCCTTATTCATTCTCCACAGCTGGTTACAGAACTGAGCTCGCATCCTTAACCCTTCAAGGTGTGAGACACAAATATGCGATTAGAATGTTCTTAACTGGACATACTAATGCGGATGTGACAACAGCCACTTGGTAACTGAAAGCGATGGCGTTCTAGAACACTGACTTGGAATTTTGAAGAAGAAATAAAAACATTCCAAAAAACCTACTCTTCAAAGGGATTTTTTTTTTAAATGCTGCCCTCTGCCCTCTACCCTTATTTCCAAATAAAAGTCCTATTTATAGTTCTGTGTGGGAGGCTGTGGAGAGGGGAAGACTAAAGGTACCTTTCATTAAGGAGAATGTTGCTGGAATATCGATGTAATCCACGTGCACACTGTGAAAATCTGAGTCAAAGCCCCTCAATGATAGACTGATAGGACAACAAACCCCTGCCTCCCCACCACCACCACCCCGAGTAACAGCAGTACCATAGGCTGGGATTTTAATGACTCATGGGGCGGGTGACCCCGCTTCTCCTTAATGACATACTAGCCTGAGACACATTAACCAAACAGATGACAGCACCCTTATCTGTTACCAGGACAGTGATTTCATATGTTCCAGACATTAAATAACATTTAAAGCTAAGAAGCTGTTGTTTTTACTCTGGCTGTAATCTATATTAAACATGCATACATACGGCACAGCCATCTTATAACATGACAAATAACACAACAAATGCAATACTGAAATACAAAACATAAACACTGTTCTGAACGTTGTCCCACTGTGTTAACACTCACTGATACCATTCGTTTTCACATTGTTTTTGATTTAGGGGCCGATCATCATGGTGTTAAGTAACTAAAATGTTTAAAGTTTAAAATAACAGGTACTGTATACAATAGGTTACAACGAATGGTGGTCCTTGAACAACAAGGCCGTTACAAAATATATAGGCCAAATTTTCTTACGCCTTCAGATAAAATGCAGTCACCAAAATATTATGTACAATCATAATTCGTACACAACCAGAGGACAGCACAGTAGGCCTACTGTATGTATCAACAGGATTTTAAACAGTCGTCGAGGTTTTGTGTATTTTTCCCCCTTTTAATTAGACTGTAAAAAAATAACAATAAATAAACGTATAGGCCTCATTGTATGAAACTTAATTTACGTTTTGAGTTTGTTTAGGCTACGTCGTACAGTAGACAGGTATACACACCTCCTTAATAAAATATGCCTAGCAGTTTTGATCGAAAAGAAATTCGGGGTTTTTTTCTTCTTCTTCTCATACACAAATTAGTGTGAGAAAAAAAAACGCGTTTAGGCCGCACGATCAGGAGAGCACGGGGATTTCCAAATCCTGACCAAGCCAGTTCCACCCACCCACGCCAACCCAGGACGCCAAGCTCAAATCCTGTTCATTTGATTAAATAGAAAAGCCACGCAAAGATGTATGTAACGAAGCCTTTTACAATATATGTGCGTACAGAAATATAGTTTATTTTACAGCCTAGAAATTTGTTTCAATTTTGATTCAATATGTTCTTTTCAAATACCGTATGCCCTTTGCATAACTTGAATGGAAAAAAAAAATAAAAATGGCAAAATTCGATGAAAATTGTATATAAAAACCATAACTTACCAAATGGTCCACTGATAAAAACGTGCGTCTACTGAAGGTATGGACACACCGTGGTGAAAATCATTTCATTTCGGCTTGCGTGCGCATGCGTGAGTGGATAATAAATCGCAAAAGGCTTGTTTGGTTGTAACGAAACCGCTCATTACCGCATCGATATAGCCTACAGATTTTGTAATAATATATCTTTCATTATTTTGTAAATATGTTATAATTGCACTTTTATTCAATGACAGACACGTTCAAGGCAGTTATCGCTTCCTCGCGAATTATAAATTTAGGCCTATTTGAACAGCCAAATGGCAACTGCAAATATATAATTACAAAACAACCAACCAATAAGAATGCGTCATTTTACATTGACGCTTTGGCACAGGATATATATATATATATATATATATATATATATATATATATAAGATAATATCTTAAACATACGTATATATATATATATATACTGTTGGCTATCGTGCTTCTTAAAAAGCAACTATTTACTTTCTTTCATACGGTGCGTGTGAAAATGGTGTTGCGTTTACGTACAGCTAGTCAAAAGTTATGGAAGGCCAAATTTGATAGGCCTCGATAAAAAAATTGTATATGCGGACTCACAAAGACATCTGAAACACAGTCTGAAGCTGAGAAACAGAATTGGCCTAAAATATGTTTAGATATAGGCTATTTTATAAGTTACATGCGACAGAAATTCACGTTGGCGTTGGTAGAAGTGATCAATAAAAATTATTTAATTGCTGCGCGTTTGTTTGCATATTCTTCTGCAGACTTGGCTAGGCTACGTTTTTCGTTTTGATTGTACTGTATTTGTCTTTTCGTGGCCTCAATAAGCATCACATATTATTGAATCACATCACATAGAGTGATAAAGCTACGAATTCTCTGCGTATACACAGTCGGTCAGATGATCAGTATTTGATGCAATTTATAGATCCAGCGTAGACCCGTGTTTTTTGTGTAGTCTACTTCTTATTTACGCAGGTCAGTAGGGTATAATAAAACGAATGACTGATACATTAAACTACAATTTATAGGCTCAAACAGTAGGCTAATTTATAAGCTATGAGTATCAATAAATTAATATTTTGACAACTCTACTATTACAATTCTTAATGATAAAAGTAATTATTTAAAATAAAATGCTTCAAATTGTGAAAAATATTTTTTATGTGTGTCTTATAAGGCAGACTCGGTTAGCAACGTCTTACAAATCTTAAAACTAATCGGAAATTGGATGCATTCACAAATCATTGGGATGAGGTCTGGTCTATTTAATTTCGTAATTTTGAAAAATAATTTGGAGGGGGAATAGGCTAAAGCATACTGAGACAAACCACCTGATCTGCCCCGTTAGCTAATTTAGGCTATAATCTATTTCTATTTAAGAATAGTAGGCTAGACTATAAAATGCACAACCGAAGGCACATGTATTCTTTTAACATGAGATTTAACGGGGCAGTGAAGAGGAGCGTAAAACTGTTCTTTAGTTGTTTATAGCCTAGACACTATATTTTTGAAAATTGCAACGGCCTGCAATCGAGCAAGACGCAATTTTTTAATCATAACACGGATGTAACAGCTGGTCGCGCGCGCTCCGTGCACGCAGTAGCCTAGCATTCTGCTGTGGATTTTATTTCACAATTACCCAGATATCTGTAAGACATAGACAATTTATCGAGAACGCTGTATTTCTTTTTTTTTTTTGTAACTACGAACTTGTAACTTGAGATTGTCCAACACGTCTCCGTCAGAAGGGTGCATCATTCCGCTCAAGACGTGTAGCCTATTTTAAAAACAAATTAAACCTTCCTCTTCCTGGTGTTGAACCTACTGAGCGTGCGCAGTTTGTGTGACGCTGGACAAATTCGAAATAGGCAAGTCTGAACAAATCTGTCCGGAGTCACAGCCGTGGAATCGTCTATTCTGAATGAAAATTGCGATTAGATGGTGTTGTTGGCCATCGCATTTATTTGCATGCACGGGGCGTTTCGAAAGTACCCTAAACGAGGAAGTGTCCGTGTAAAATATAGCTTACTGAAGCTCACGATGCACTTTGCGACGTTGACAGCATACCTGCAAATACGTCAAGTGCCGGTTCTGCAGAGAAGACCTGTGTTGTCCAAGATGAGTCCTCAAGATGAGTTAGCATCAGCAGCGGCGACTGGAAACACTGAACGTGTTAGAATTTTAATTGCGACTGGAACCGATGTCAATGATGTGAATAGATTTGGACAAACCCCTCTTCAGGTTGGTGTTCCTTGCCAGTAGAAAAATTTGGTGTGTTGCAATTTATAAATATTGCTTCTGGGTGACAACAGTTTATGAATTAATTGTGTTTGGGTCAGACGACTTCATGAAGCTGGATAAATGGACTTTCTGACATAAAAAATATTCCATGCGTGGCCAACTGGAGTTTACGGCGGGCCTGGCTTATTGTAGAATATTTAATACAACATTATGTCTGTTTTAATTTTGTCCATCGCCCACGTGTAATTTTGATCTTTCATTGTTGTTTTGGAACGTTGCGGCTTTAAATAACGGTAGGAATAACTAATTGAATAAGCGTTCTTATCGAAATGTATTTTGATCATCTCTAAACATATTTCGTTATCAGCTACAAATAAGCGACTTCCAAAATTATTGTCGCCCCCCCGTCAAAATATATAAAAATAGTGAAACCTGGCTAATAATGATCTGTAAGCATGTCGCAATTATTGCAATTTTGCACTTTATTTTTGGGTCTTAGGTCTTCCATAGCCTTCCATCAGGTACATCTTAAAAACTTCAGCCATCAAAATCAGAAACATAAAATGATAGAATGCATAATTGGAGCGATTTATTTTACAACAAAAAGTAATATAAATAATTGTTTTCGTGAAATACGTACCCGTGTACGCTAAGTATTGAAAACTGTAGCAAATAGGTGCCTTCCCAATAACCTTTAATCTTGACCTAAATTAATGCACCCTGCATAATTCTGGGTTGCATGCGTGGTCCTCTAATTATTGGATATAATATTTTGATTGCGACGAACAAACAACGTAATGTGGGCAACTGAATATTGGCTCATTTGTGTATTAATATCATAAAGTAAGAATATCTGTTTTGAACTCAACCCGCATTAAAATCGTGGTATAATGCTTAACGGTTGGGCGTGTAGAATTGACATGATTCGTTTATTTATTTATTCTATTATTATTATTTTATTATTATTATTATTATTATTATTATTATTATTTTGTATGTGTTTGTTTTTGTTTATAGGTAATGATGATGGGGAACACAATCATAGCACGCATATTACTTGAACATGGGGCGAACCCCAACATAGCGGACCGCCACACGGGCTGCACGCCGCTTCACGACGCTGCGCGAGAGGGCTTTCTTGACACCGTGGCGATCCTAATTCAGCACCACGCGGACATCAATGCCCTGGACCACTTCGGCAGGCGACCAGTTGACTTGGCAAACACGAATGGGCACCAGGACGTTGTAGCTTTACTGAAAGCTGAGTGAATTCAGTCAGGGCCTTTTTATTTTTTAATTTTTAATTTTTTTAAACAGATACAACATGTATGACATCGGGCTGATTGCTCTTCATACAATTATAATTGTGTATGTAGGTTACAAAGATGATTTTGTAATTTTGTATAATTCATTATACCTTTTTATTATTGATTTCAGATGATTCATGTTGTGAAACTGATCATTCAAACTAAATTCACGATTAATCTGGCCATAATTTATAACTGCACATTCATAACATTAAAATAAATAGGCTGTTGATATGATAATAGCATTTACAAGCGGCAAATCGGAGTTAATTCGCTCATTGATTTAGCCAGTTTATTTACGTCAAATTAGGTTCTCTATATTGTAATAATTTGATCTGGAATCCGATCAATTTTGTCATTTTTCCCTTGAACTACGTTTTGGCGAATTCAACTATCACTAAAAGTAGCTAACTCTCCAAACTTAATTTGATTAAAACCCAATCGTTATATAGTGGCCTATATATTTTTAATACAAATGTCTATTACAGAACTGCATGAGCTTTTTTATGCTGATTCAGTTTATGTTGCTTCTTGTAAACTATAAGCATGCAAATATACATTTAAAGACGTTATAAGATTATTTTGGTCTTAGAAATGAAAAATGACAATTTAATCACCTTCGTTTTTGTTGTAAATCTAAAATCAAGTAGCCCACTTTGTTCAAAGCAAAACCCTGGATTGTCACGGCCTACTTCTACGCAGATGTTTGATGGGCTGATGTGATTTATTTTGGGAGAAACGAAGGAAAACTGCAGATTTCCAGCAAGGCTGATTGTTTTTGGCAATCACCCTTGCGTTATCATGTGGGATATCCTGTTGTCGAAATTTCAATATAAAGCTAATTTTGGCTCAGTTTGACATTGAAAAAAAACGTAATTGTTAATTTCAGAACTTAATTATTAGCCTGGGCTATATCGTTCATTTACATTTCTTTACGTTAGGAACACGTTTAGCACTCTGAATACCGTGATCTTTTGCTAAAAATGAAAGTTTTTATTTAAAAATGATGGCGTATTATCAGATTTCCTGCATCGAGAGGAAAAAATATTTTAGTTTTCTCTGATTTTAACCTACACCGGGAGGACATGAACATGCAAATTCGTTTATTACCGTAATCGCATGAGCAGTTGTAGCGGGGGCAAACTGAAACTATTTTCCATTCACTGTTTTGTTTCTATCCGATCTTGTCACTGTTTGTGGATAGTTTTGTTTTATTTCCTGGTGTGCTTTTTTTGCAGAACATTTGCAGAATCGCAAAGGGCAAACATTTCATAGAAATTAAATAAAAATTAATTACTGTATATTGCATTATATATATATATATATATATATATATATATATATAGCTCGAACCATGAAATAAAATCTGCTTTGCCCCTGCTAAAGGCTTAAAATCATCTTAACTAATATGA
Source organism: Anguilla rostrata (assembly GCF_018555375.3). Classification (NCBI taxonomy): domain Eukaryota; kingdom Metazoa; phylum Chordata; class Actinopteri; order Anguilliformes; family Anguillidae; genus Anguilla; species Anguilla rostrata. The sequence goes on along the minus strand of NC_057939.1, from coordinate 54,583,068 downwards.
ATGCCTCTTCTCAGAGAACTGCGATCTGACGTGACACTTTAAATGACCTATGATGCATCCCAACTGTCATACGTGAACAATGTTATGAGTTGAAGTAACACTGGGTATTTCACCGTATAGGCCCCCACTTAAGTGTTTCAAAACCTACAATTTGAAATGAGACATGATTAATTAAATCTTTTCTAATGTTGTTCATGTGGTGTCTCACTCATAAACCCTTGTATTATACTTATTAACACAATGATTTATTTATATATATATATATATATATATATATATATATATATATATATATATATATATATAATTTTAAAATAATGGGAATGAAGTGTTTTTTCACTATCAATGAAAGTGAATTGGAGGCAGGAACAGAGATATCCCGTCAACATCGGGCTGAGATTCAAATGCAGATTTTAAGTTGTATTATGTGATGTGTCTGTTCATTTTCATTCCTGTCTGGCCTCCCATTGAAAATCCTCAGCCCTGCAACAACCACACTGATTCACATTTATCAAAACTACAATGTCCATTCAGGAAATGAGAAAAGTAGTCTGTGTTATTGTTCTGAAGAGCATGAGCAACGATGTGGGACAGACAGGAGATCCGTTCTTGACGCAGGCATGCAAAATTACAGCAGGCCTTGGCTGCCAAAATGCTTTTAATATTGTGGTGCAAAATGTAGCTGAGGAAGAAGCTGAAGAGGAGTTCCTAGAACTCACAGAAGGGATTTGCAGAAATGAGGAAACGCATGCGCCTGTCGTCCAAGACCAGGGCCTGTGTTCAATCAACGCTTGTCTTTCACTTTTGCTGGTTGGTAAATGGACTGCATTTATATAGCGCTTTTATCCAAAACGCTTTATAATTGATGCCTCTCATTTGCCAGAGCAGTTAGGGATTAGGTGTCTTGCTCAAGGACACTTCAACACGCCCAGGGCAGGGTTTGAACTGGAAACCCTCCGACTGCCAGACAATCGGTCTTACCTCCTGAGCTATGTCGCCCTTGTTAACAAGGATTTAATGCAACCATTGCACTTTGTTTTCACAAACTTAGCTTGGTAAGTTCATTTTTCGTGATTTGTGTTCGTGAAGACAAAAGTGTTACTGTTGCATTTGCTTGTTTGCATTACTGGTTATTTCACATGGCTAATTATTATATGAAATGCAGGTTATTATCTGGAGAAACTGGATAAATGCTATTGAAGGTGAACTGGAAGGCTGTTCGAGTAATTTCAATGTTTTTTGACACCAGCCACTTGTTCTGTTTCTACAAAACAGACATAATAGGGTGATTGGCTTTCCATGCTCAGACCAAAAGGGTGGTCTTTTGGTGAACGGGAGCTGGGAACCAGACCTGGTTCAAATACGTATTTGTTTTGATTTCAAATACTTTTCTACACTTTACTGATCTTGTCTGGTGTATTGGAACCAATTAAATACTCTCAAAAAATTGCAAACTCTGCTGCAAACTTCTGGGCACATTGGCAGGCTCCGTTACACCAGGCAAGATCAATAGAGCACAGAAGAGTATTAGAATCCAAAGCAAATACGTATTTGACCCAGGTCTGCTGGGAACCCTTGTGTCAGTGCATCATTGGGCAGCCATTTTAAGTCGGGGGACATGTTTAAATGTATTTACACAAAGTGTACTCATGAACCCCCTTAGGACATAGGCCTAAGCAGCTGGCCTGGGCAGGCTGTACTCTGTAAATATATTCAAGTTGTTTGCAGTTTTTAATCTTTTCCTATTGTTGTTGTATTGTTAACAAGGATTTTTAAAATGCAATTAGTGTTGAGAAAGTGTCTTTCATTAAAACATGACCAAGAGGAGGTATATTAAAGAATGCTATGCTATTGTTTAAAAAAATTTTTTGCCTGTTATTATCCATCCCTGACAAAGAACATACAGTTTCACGCCTGAACAAATGCAGTTCTGGATTCTTTTTCTAATTTGTGATATTCGAATTCTAACGTTCTCCAGTAACAATGCATTTGATAGTTCCCATAGCCAAGGGCCCCATACAGCCCACTGGCATGTAAATATGTCAGTTGGTTTTACAGCCTGATGCAGGTGGTCTCACTGACTGTAAACGTTCTAGGGTGGCCCATGGGTGCTAACAGGTGCTGTTGTGTTCTTCGTTGACCAGGGTGGGATAACGTGGCTCTTTTTGGAAATTTTTTGGAATGAAGGTATTGCCAAGCCATTTTAAATGGTACAGTTGTCTATGATGGATTGTTTCAGTTCACGTTCATTGTATTTTATGGCGAGGCAGTGATGTTACAGATGAATTTGTGTATAGACGCGGCATTTAATCTAACCATAGCTTTCTTTGTCACTTTATTTGTTAATTTGCATGCTAAAATAATTATAACTGCATTTCCTAATGTGTATTGGTCAAAATTGTTAATGGATCAGTTTTTTTTATTATTATATAAATAAACATCCATTCTCCACCTGGTGAGAATTCTGCATTGTTATTAATGGGAGAGTAGTGTTGCTCTTTGATTGCTGATATTGAACTTGATACAAAGTACACACAGTGCTCTTCTGAAACACTGCAGTGCTCCTCGTTGATCGTTTGCTCGGGTCTGATGGAGGGGGGTTGCTCTATGATCAGCTCCCTGGGTCTGATGGAGGGGGGTTGTTGCTCTGTGATCAGCTCCCCGGGTCTGATGGGCAGTGCCGCTCCATGCTTTCAGGTCCCCAGGTTGTGGAGAGCGGGATCAGCCTGAGGGCCTGTTAAACAGGTCATCTTGACGGGTCCCTCCACTTCCTGCCGGAGTCCGGAGGCTGACTCACACAGCGCTGGCAGGTCCATTGGCGATGTTCGCGGGATTCAGCGAAGGTGAAGGAAGGATGTGGTGTTCTGTGTGTGCGTGTGTGTGTTTGGGGGGGGGGGGGAGCAGTTTCATCCAGATAGGAGGGCAAACAATGCTTCAGGAACAAACTATTAACAGGCTGGCAGCCATTCAGAGGAAGCCATCAAACATGTTTTTTTTTCACGCTGTGGCGTGACACTTTGGGATCCATAACATTAATATGGTTTATGGAATTACAAGATTGTTGATAGAAAGACCATATTAACATGAGTCTAAACTGCTCAAATAATAGTAATTTTAAAAATGGAAAAAAATGTGTTCAGTCTGCAGGGCGTGGGCTTTGCTCAGTCTGCAGGGTGTGAGCTGTGCTCAGTCTGCAGGGTGTGAGCTGTGCTCAGTCTGCAGGGTGTGAGCTGTGCTCAGTCTGTAGGGTGTGAGCTGTGTACAGTCTAGGTGTGGCTGTGTACAGTCTGTAGGGTGTGGCTGTGCACAGTCTGTAGGGTGTGAGCTGTGCTCAGTCTGCAGGGTGTGGGCTGTGCACTGTCTGTAGGGTGTGGGCTGTGCACATCTGTCTCTTGTAAACAGCGAGTGGGTGCTGTTGGTCTGTGGCCTGGCCGCTCTATGGCTCGGCCCTTGGAATGAGACGCATTAAAGCGCATTTATGCTGGAGATAAACTCTCTGAGTCACTGCTGAAGAGAGACAGAAAATAATCTAAAGCTGTCGCACATCGTCAGCACTGAGATTTTTCCCATCACATTCGGCAGTCCTTATCTCCAGTCTGCATTTAAAATGTTACCCCGTGAATGTCTCCAGGAAGCCCTGTAAATTCTGTAGATGCAACTTGTATATCTAGACACTGCCAGGAAAGGCCTGCTAATGTTTTCCTTATTTGCCCATTGCAAAAAATGTACAAGAGAGAAATGGTATATCAAACCAGGGAAAATGTTATACTTAAAAACCAGTATGATACAAGACTGAACATCAGCTGTGGTTTCTCAACCAGAGGTTTTTTTTTACTGAGAAACGACATCCACCGTGGGCAGGATAATGCCAGTGTGTTCGGTCTGACTCAAGGGTTTACATTCAGGGATCCACCACAAAACTCCACCGAGGGAATGACACGTATTATTACGACGAACAATCTTCCTGTCTTTCAGCATGATGTCATGCTGCTGCAAGCTTAAAATACAGCTTCAACTGGAACAATGCTCGGCCATTTCATTTCAGAAAGCGTTTGGAGACAGTTCAGTAAAAAAAAAAAAACTGCATCCATTATGAAGCTGATAAACTGTTGGGAAGTGTAATTCACACACATTCAATGTGACTTTACTTTCATTGCAAACACATACAAAAATGTTGCAAAACAAAATAATTAACAGTAACCCATTTAAATAATTATTTTCAGTTTTAAGTAAATATAAAAACCTAATTCATTTGTGGCTGGTTAAAGCTGGTCTGTGGCTGGTGAACGCTGGTTGAAACTGGTTAAGCTGGGAGTCAGCTGGCAGCCAAACTGGTGGAGTAGCTGACTATAGGCTGGTCAGCCGGGTAACCACTGGTCAAGTAGCCAGAACCAACTAGAAGTGTGAAAAGCACAGCTTAACCCAGCTTGACCAAGCCGGTTTCGGCCGGTTTAAACTGGAATTTTCCGCATGAATGGTAATCTGTACAGTCACCTCTCTGGTGTGGGCCAGCAGCCTGCACACAAAGTGTGGGGTGAGTTCAAAGCAAGGCCCAGATACAGAAATAACCCTTTTGTTTTTCTGAAAATGACCCACAACCGATAAGCTTTGATCTACAAGGAGGTAACTAAGTACATAAATACCTCAACGCCATGGTTGCTATGTCTTTACAGTGAAGTATCTGAGAAATAATTATTAAAATGTCCCTTCTTGCTCTTTGATGTTTTTTTTCTTTTTTCTTTCTTTTTTTGGGAAATGAAACACTTGGAGTTCTTATTTCCTTTAATGGTTTTTATGCAGCGTAGCAAGCTTTATTTCCTCCTGCACTGACCGAATGAACAGGCAGAAAACAATGAGGAGGGTGAGGTAGTGTCTCAAACACTTCCTCACTCTGGGCATCCGCCGCTGACAGTGGCGTGGAGTTCCTGTCCTGCCTGTCAATCACTCTCCCACATGCTGGCCGTGTTGTAATGATGGCTGTAATTGGCCAGCTTTAAGAGAAGTGGGAGGGCTTAAACTGCAAACTGCCATCGGCAGTGAGGAAGGCAACAGTCATCAGCGTCCTCACAATGTACCTACAGGCACCGGCCACTAGAGGAACACACACACACACACACACACACACACACACAAGCAAACTTGCAACCCACGCATACAAACATACACACACACAAACTAACAAACACACATACACACAAAAAAACACACACACTCACAGTTGGATTTTTGTTTTTGTTCATGCTTTATTGAAAATATGCATGTTCCCTCATCAGTTAATTACCTGGCAAATACAGACAAGTTTCCCACTCGTCCTGGAAAATCTTGAAAACCTGGAAATTTATCGACTAGTTTTCCAGTCATGGAAAATAAGAAAATTTACAAAATATCCTGGACATATTTGTGAGGTCCTTGAAAATTGTAGGCTATGCTATAAGTCAAGCTATTAAACAGTATATTTAGAGCTGAGATTGCATATTATTCTCTGCTTTTCTCATTTTTATTAGCTGCTGAGATTACACGGCAGCAGAAAGTTTTGAATAGTTAGGGTACTTGCACATCCCCCCCCGCTGTTGCGGTCCAGCCAAAAACAAAGGTGTGAGGACTGCTGTGTCTTCCCTGATCAGTCAGATTCCTGTAGTAATGCACGTTCTGTGATTCGCATTTGGCCCGATGTGTGGGAGGTCTTGTGTGCTAACAATATGGTGCAGTCCCGGGAGATTCCTGAGCCACGGTCTTGTCTTGATTAAATTTTGAACTCGGCATACCTTTTGACGCCCCAATTTTTGTGCCGCCCATCGCATTATAGCATTTAGCATTGACCCAGGAAACAGTACCTATGGTCAGACAAGCACGTGTCACACAACCACGAGTGTGTTTTGTGCCCTACAAAATGCCGTTGTCGTCCAAATACCTTCTCTAATACAGGCACCATTGTGCACATTAACTATGTCAGGGAAACGACTGACTGCTGTCCCTCCAATATATTACTACCTCTGTTCCCTTTCGCTGACTATATTTAAAAATCTAGAATTTTCTCAGGAGATTTAACCCTTTCTGTGGGTATGAGCCATGAGACAACCAAATTTAAATTATTTCTAATTTAGCTATAATTATCCTGAACATGTTAGGCATGACGTTGCAGCCAAAATGTAAATATATGTTGCATAGTTATACCAGTAAAACTATCAACTAATAGAATTGCAGTAAATGAACAGCACATTTGAAGAGGCATAAAGATTGAATGGCTCACAGGCTGGTGGAAACGGGCCCATACCAGAGAAATAAGCTACTGTATTCCAATAGTATTCTATTTATTCAGTATCATGCATCTCTATAATAATGATTAGGGAAAAAACAGTATGCAGAGAAATGTTTCCCTCCGTGTGGTTAAAATTATGCCATTGCTTATATTTCTTCAAACAGAGATCAGTGCAATTAATGCTAATCTCTCACACGCTTCATACACATGCTACACGTTTTTCACAAAAATTCTACTGTAACTGGAACGTTTATATGCCCATTGTTTCAATCTGGAGGTTTTCTTTTCATCACTAGAGAATGTTTACTTTAATATTGGCTGATTCAACGTTCAAAGAAAGTCAAGTCCCAACTGCTGCATTATGCATTGGTGCTGAGCGATTAGTGTGTTTTGTGTTCGGTTCGATTTTGATTTGGTTTTTTAAATGTTTTTTTAGAAATATGGATGTACCATAAAATAAATTCTTTATAAATATTTTTTATTGAAATGTTAAACTTAAAAAAGTCTCAGAAACTCGCCAATGCTGTGACTGTTTATTACAACAAATAACTTGCATCAATTATTATCACTTTGGTTTTTAAAAATACATGTGAATTTCAGGTGTGTATATTTCATTCTTTTGTTTGTTGACTTTATAATTTATCTCCCTTTTCATGCACTATTGACTGGAAGTAAAAGATTTTCTTTTTGGCAGCCTGCATACAAGCAAAACAGGTCCTTAAACGCTAAAACAATGCCGAAAAACATAATTGAATTCTCAAATATAAGGACTTTCCACTTTATATAACAAATTGCATTTCAAATAAAACATTTTTTTAAGTCTGATGGGAAACTGAAAAAAAAAATTCATTCATACATTAAATTAACAACATGCTTTACGGCAACTGTACAAATATGCAGTCAAGTGCTGCACTACAAGACTGTACATGTCCTGACTTGCCACTTCCTGTTTTTGCGTGCACAAGGCCTGTCGTTTCTCTTGTTGGAAGGGAACATGTCCAACTGAACATAACAGAAAGCCATCCTGCCCTCAGATGCTGCATTATTACATGATGCAATCCTTTCTTAGTCACATCTGAGAAGTCCTGTGCGGTATTCATAGGGGTTAGAATATTGGCAGCCTTCAAATGGATCCTAACTAAAGTTGTGACAAATGCCACAGCAGAATTGTGTACAGCCATTCTGGTTTTTTCTGCTTTACGAAATATTGATAAAAAATAAATGTAAAAAAAAACAGGAAGAGTAGCACGCACGTCTTAAACAGGGCGCCACTTCCCCACCCCAAAATTGCCAGTGCCTGATTGCACAATAATACCATGTAAGGTGAACTTGAGTGTTCAGAAAGGCGCCTGATAAATAAAATGTATTATTATTATTATTATTATTATAATTACATTTTTTAAAATTTCAAGTGTTCAAGTACAGAGCAACCTTGGTAAGCCCTCAATCTAAACTAACAGAACAGGGGGGAAACTTGTTTAAAATAAATTTCTGGCCAGTATAATGTAGTCATGAGTCTCCACCAATGTTTTTTTTTTTTCTATTGGCATTGATTGACTTACCCAGATTGCATTCTCTCTGTTAATGTGTGTAAGTGCCAATAAACCATGTGATATAGCTGAGTCGGATGACTATATCCTTGCTTGTGCAGTTTGTCAGATGATTTGCAAAATAAACAATGAATTTCACATTGAACAATGAACAACGAAAATTATTGCCTTTGAAGAAGCATGCTACTAGCTATTTGCTTAATAGACATCCTTCCTAATGCATAACAGTTCATAGAAATATTGTATGTATTAGTAATATGAAATTCACAATGATTCATACTATAAGCTCCAATAATAACAACATGTTGGTTCATAGTCAATGAGCGACATGATATGAACAATATCCTCTGATGCAGAAAAGTCTGTGGTTAATGCTACTTTAGCACGTGGTTTATTTGGGTGTTGTCTTTTAGACTGAGCTAACAATTATCAGAGGTTTCAGTTCTGTTTGGACACGTGGTCCGAAAGCCTATCACAAAGAAAGGGGAGCAGTGTAGGGCACAACGTTCTCATTTCAAAAGTAAACTGTCAGTACTTCCTTCTACAATAAATATTTTACATTTTGCAGTTGTATTCGGTACTATACTCAATACCACTGTGTTGCTAAACAAAACCAGTCCTAGTAATTAAACATTACCTGTGCTGTACTGTATAGCTTTTGTAAAGTGCGGTTTAGGCCATGACTAAATTATCAATCACCTTGACTGAAAATTCAATGGTTGTTTGTGTTTGAAAGGGTAGAATGCTAACCCCATACTGCTTCATATGTTTCTTTTGACTGGCAGAATACTGACTATAGTCAGCACTTGCCATGGTTTGCTATGCGGCGTCGTGGGTTGTGCTAATCGACGCCGTTTCGTGCTAATCGGCTACTCAATATCCCAGTTGAGGAAACAGTGCTGTTTCAGGTAACTAGGTGTGGTAATCTTCAGGACCGCCCGAGGGCGCTCCGTGATTGCTTTTGATTACGACCGATTGTTTGCACCTGATTGAGAGAGCTTATATACGCTCACGTGAGATTTGTTTCTCGCTTTAGTGTCTACTTACGTACACGAGAGCCGGTACAGAGAAAATCTCTCTTAGAGAAACGGTGGTAAGAAAAAGGTACAGGATTTTTTAATTTAGCTTTTGTTTTGACTAGTAGTAAGACACCTGTCCTACTAGTCACCTAGCTTTAATTCTTTATTTTCCTTAAACGCCTTTTGCCTTCCTCATTTACGAGGCACCCTTTCCTTTTACTTTTCTTCAGACTGCACTGCAGTCTTCCTAAAGTTCACTCACTCCTTACGCCTTAGTTTCGTTCTCCTGCCGAGACATTTACTTTGTGTTGGGATATTCTCCCTTAGGAGATGAGGAAGGGGTAACGAAAAGATAAGACTAGACTCAAGTCTTTTACTGAGACCTAGTGGTTTCCACTTCGGCGGTAACTTTTAAAGAAACCCCCCTTTTTGAATTCACTGTAGTTGCGTGTGGTCGTTAACTCTTCCCCACCCTCACAGCACTCCAGTGACAGTGAGGATATCCGTTGCCACTCTCACTCTGTTCTTCCGTTTACTTAATCACAGCCAGAGACAGATGTGTGCATACCGCACACCAGTTATTTTCAGCGTAGGCCTACGTTATGCACACAGACGAGAAACAATTTCCAGTTCTAATTATATTTCGTGACAGCAAGACCTTGCAAAATAGGAGTTTCTCAATTTGCAGCATTGTCATTATTTTGAACTACATGTCCATCTTAAATTCTTGTAATCCTGTCTCCAGCGGACACTAAGATTAAAATCTCAGTAAACTGTTGGTTTTTCATAATTGGCAAGTTTCCACCCTCCCAAAAGAAGCAACAGTTCTATGCGTTCCTACGCTGACCAACATCACACTTTTTGAGATGAATTACTACATTTTAACAAGATTAATATAGTAGTTCCTTTATATAAAATATTTAAAGAATTCCATGGTGAAGTGGTATGAATAAAGAGATCCTTCTCCCCGTGTTTTTTTTTTTTTAATTTATTTTTTTTTTTTTTTTACAAATGTCACAATGTTTTATAACAGTGGGTAAATTTTGCGTCTCATTCAAAGATTTTTTTTTTTTTTTTCTACGGCAGTGATTAGGTATCCTAGCAAGGTTATCGGCTTTGTGCTGTCTGAAGGGAATACTGCCCCCTACAGGCCCACTGATGCAAATTCTATTTAGTATACCCTGAAAATTCGGTGTTGAAGTGTTAACCAGTTTCTCTAAATCAGCCCCTAAAAAAAGAATAATTCCGAAGCTTCTGGAATGCTCCAGCCACTAAATTGTTAAAGAAAGAAGCTTCATTTAGAATTAGTATTTGCATTTGAAGCAGCATTTCTGAGAAACTAAGCCCTACTTCCTACTATGTTGTGTGCAACCACAGACACTTGCTGCCACAGATGCAGTGACAGCAGATTAGGTGGCACCATGTCATACAGGTTATCGAAAAAAGTGATAGAAAAAGAGCCCCATCATCTATGAAGTGAACACCCATGAAATAACATGCCAAAAGGTTTCTTGACCCCTCAAATAACTTTCTCAAAAACAACAGACCATGAAACTGTATATCTTAATTGGATCTTAACATAACTTATAATATCACATTTAGTATGAAATCATCTTTATGCTCTTTATAGACATCTCGTTACAGTGCTTTATCCTGTTCGAGACACAGAGAATAACAGATGTATGATTTTGAAGAGACCGAAGAAATGAAAAATCTCATGTGAATCTACTAAAAAACTATTGAGAAATTGAATTATAAATACAAGGACAGCAGGTCCAATTCTGAGAGACTGAAATACAAACATCAGTGCATACAATGTCCATCCCAGTAAGAGCTCAATAAAATGTAAAATTACAAAGTACACCACACCTTTGTCTCACATATATTAATGTGGAGCTCCCTCCAGTGGAGCTGCTCAGTGGCCAACAATAGAGGATTGTGGCTGTACTGGGCAGCTCCCAGGTGTGAATGTGTATGAGTGTGAAGCAGGGCGTTGCTGCAAAAGAGCATCCGTGCTCAGTGAACCTACCCTGGGTAAATAAAGGTTAAATAAATAAAATAAAAAAATGTCTTTATATAATGAAGTCTGGCTACGTTTGATTTAGTACGGACTGTGGAGTGCTACCCAGGATGTACATATCAATCACCTAAACACCATGCAGTATATTTAGAATCATTACATTCATGAGTATCCCTGAGTACTATACAAGTATTCATACACACATGCCAATCAACAGACTCACAAGGTGTACTCAGTGCAAAGGTCACGATGTCACAGATTAAGTTGTGACATGGTATGTTAAAAAAGCTGTTTAAAAATCCAAACATAAAACACATAATCCCATCACCGTCATCATCATCGTCAAGTACTATATATGCACATGAAAATAATCATTCTTAGCCATTCAACTTTTTATAGATACTGTATCAGTACGTTCCTGGTATTAAGATGAAACACATCATCATTACCATTCACTGCGGCTATGACAGGGACTTGAATGGGTGTTCTACAGGTACCTTCTCTATGCTGAGCAGGAAGTTGAAGAAAAATATATAATTTCGGACTAAGAGAACAATACTGATCACATGTACCCACACAAGGAGGAGACAGAATCATATGGGGGAATTCTCAGGGATTAGCAGCTGGGTTTAAAAGGGCTTTATATCCGCTATGTCAAACTGTCTAATAGCAAATGTGACATCTTTCCACTTTCTGAAATAGTGCTGTACATTGGTCACGCAGTTCTGGGCAACGAAGCTATCAATTTTGATCACGGGCATGTCTTCTATGTTCATGTACGTGGCAACGATCCCCCAGTCATTTTTACAGTGTTTGCAAAACATCTTCATCTTTTTCTCTAATTGCCCGAAACGTCGGGGGTTCGGGTGGGGACTCCTCTCACAGCGGTTGAAGATGCTTCTCTCCACAACAATGTGGTGCGACCCCTGAGAGAAATGCATTCATTGATCTGGTTAAATTACCTGGAAACCAAACAGACTGAATGCTCTACAGCAGTGTTTTCACACCAGTTACCCACTTTATCAGCAAATACATTTTTTTGTGATGTTCAAACATGAAATGTAATGAAATTATGTCAAAACAACTGCATGCACTTCGTAACTAGTGGCATGTGTGTAAGTCAGGGGTAACCAGCCCTTTTCCTGGAGATCTACCATCCTGTAGATTTTCATTTTAACCCTAGTCTGGCACACCTGACTCTCCTAATTAGCACCTCAACAAGCTGTTGAATGAGTTGAGCTTTGTTAGGGTTGGAGTGAAAACCTACAGGGGGGTAGATCTCAGGAACAGGGTTGGTAACCTGTGGTGTAAGTAATACAGCATTTAACTTGACTGGTGTAGAAAATGAAAGGTTGTGAAAAATGTATAACTATACTCAAGTTATTTTTTCAAGTGTATCACATGACTTACTGAATCCCTGCTCAAAAGCCACTCGTGGGACCTGACCCACAGATTGGGAGCCATTTTACACTGCAGGAACTCTGTTCATGCATCAACTGCATAAACATTTTTATTGCATAATCTTGTGCTTGGCACTTTTCAGCAAAATACGCTAAAACCCAGACACTGTATTGCTGACAGCAGAAATTCTATGCAAGAAGAATCATACCTCATGTCCCACCCTCAGGTCGTCTGAGAAACAAGCAAATTTCTTGCATTTCGCGCAGAGAAGCTTAAAGTTGCCATTAGTCCTGGGTCTCTCTGGCATTGAGTTGGCATGATCGCGTATTCTCTTGTCTTCTCTTTGGAAGGTGTCAATCTAAGGAAGCGAAACATTTTCCATTACCTGCTGACTTTGTCGTACTGCCGCATGTACAGCAGGGGTAACCAACCCTGTTCCTGGAGATACACCATCCTGTAGGTTTTTATTTCAGCCCCAATTTGGAACACCTGACTCTACTAATTAGCAGCTCAACAAAGATCACTAGAGGTTGAATGAGGTGAGCTTTGTTAGGGTTGGAGTGAAAACTTACAGGACGATAAATCTCCGGGAACAGGGGTAGTTACCACTGATGTGCAGGAAACAGACTGACCCAACCGGCAGATGAAGGCAACGATTAGTAAAATTTGAGAAACTTGACAGAATTGTGGTCCTACTGATCCAACACAAAGAAAGGGCTAAATAAATAATAACATCTGTTAAAATAAGCAGCTTCAAATTCAAATGAATCCATAATCACAGAGATCGACAATGACAAGACTGGGTCAGTCCTCTTTGCACTGCACTATACAATGGCCATTCAAATGCTGATACCTTAGCTTGCATAGATTCCTTGGATTGCCGCAAATTAGCAATAGCTTTCTCCACTATTTTTTCACGAAGTATGTTCAGTTTCTCTTTTTCAATACGCTCCTTTCTGTCAGAGATAAGGAAACACTTGCTCCCCTTTGCCCGTCCACGTCCTACAACATGAAAGTGCAAGTTAACGCCAGCTTTTCTCATATTTCAATGTCTGTGGGTTAAGAATTTCATATCACAAACCTAAGAATATAACTTGGTTAAATTCTACAACGCATAATATAATATATAATATAATATAATATAATAATGAATGAATGAATCATTGCATTCATACAGCACTTATCCAAATGCTCAAAGTGCTTTACAGTGATGAGTGGGAACTCACCTCACCCACCACCAATATAATATAATATAAAACAAATTCATTTGAGTAAAGACAATCAAAGCTGAAAATTCATAATACAGCAGCTTTATTCTGAAGGTTTCTGACCTTACCTCTTACTTGGATCATCTTTACCACATTGCCAACGTACTCGTACATCAGCACAAGATTGCACTGCGGAATGTCAATGCCTTCATCCGCCACAGAGGTGGCGATCAGTATCTTACTCTGTTCTGAGGATTTAAAGGATTCCAACACCCCTTTCTTGGAATTCAGAGTCATTCCTAAAGAAAGCGATGAACATCTTAAAAATACTACATTTCACTTGGATTAGATCTGATAACATAATACCGTATCACGAGCTGTCGCTATTAACTGTCGACTATCATAATGTTTCAACTATTTATTAGATCAGATTACAAAGTTCATGTTATCAATATGTGGTTTATGCATGACATTACAGATAAGATTGATTGATTTTAGCCCATTACAGAAGCATGCACACTAGACAATTTTCAAAAGTTAGCCCTGTGAGGCCTATTGCTTTAGTGTGTCTTGTACTTCCACGCAAACAACATTCAATTCCATTTTTGAATACATTTTGAATGCCTTGCACTGTTTTAATGGGATGGCGGCCTACCTGAATTTGTCTGGTTAGACTTGCGAGCTCTGCCGATCAGCACTCCCGGCTTCAGGAACTTCAGTGTGTCCGTTTCCTCAATCCAGTTTTTCAGCGCCTGTACGAAGACATATCCTTTAAGGGTCAATTCAAGAATAGATAGAAAGTTATTACATGAGTGATTCGGAGAGGGCACAAAATGGCCGCTCCTCGCCAGCCCCCTGACGCGTGGCGCCTGGCAGGACTTACGTCGGCCAGCGCCCTCGTCCGGACGAACAGCACGGTGCGGGTCTTCTCGTCGTTCCTGTACTCCTCGTCCAGAATGTACTTCAGCTGCTCGAGTTTGGGGTTCTGTTGCCCCTGCTGGGACAGCTGGAGGAGGTGTGGGTACTCAGCTGAAAAGCAGAACGCCGGGGGTAAGATCAGGGAAGACGGCAGACATATGCTCTGGACAATGTAGACCGCTGGGCTTGCATTGCTATATAGCCTTTGTCCTACAACTGTAGTACAATGGGTAATGAACTGGTAACCTAGAGATCACAGGTTCAATTCCCAGGTAGGACAAGTCACTCAGGATATGAGTGTCTGCTTATTGCCTGTGATGTAATGTAACTTGTGTTCAGTGAGTTCTGAGTTTACTCAAAAATGGCAGACGTACAGGGATTGTAGAAATAAAACAGGTAAACAGAAAGCAGAAGGCACATGCATGCATTCAGGTGCATATGAAACTTACTGTCAAAACACGCAGTCAATTTTTGCTCGGTTTCATCAAAACCAGCCTGTCTCACTTGATCAAAAAAGGCCTTCAGGTAATCCAGGGCATCCTTGGTCCGGGCATCCTCATTGATAATGAGTGCATCGTTGTATTTCTGTTAGAGATGAAAAAATGACCCTCAGACACATTAAACTGCGCAGGTGGAACAGTGCAACAGATTACATAATTACACTGTAAAAATATTTCAAGGCAACTTGCTACACCAATTGTTTTAAGCTTTGAGCTTAATTTAGATGGTGAACATTTGAGTTCACCATCTAATATTGTTATGCCAAACAATATTAAATGGTTCAGAAAATTTGCATTTTATTGTTAGAGAAACCTAAAACTCAACTGTACTAACAAAACTGACAATGAAATTTTAAAGTTTTCCGTGCAACACAACTAATGAATTTTAGTTGGCATAACGACTTAAAAATAGAAGTTAAGCTCAAAAGTAAAACATCTAGGGAAGTTGTTTTGTTGAAATTTTTAGGTTCTCTCAACTCTTTCGTTATTACAGGCGTGCTGTGTGAGGCTTCGATCGGGAAGCACGTTTAACGAACGGTCGCTCACCCTCAGGTGCTCGGTGTAATTGAACAGCGCCCTGCACACCCGGCTCTCCTGCTCCTTGTCCTCCAGCTGCAGGACCTTGCACTGCTTCTGCACGTCAACGATCCACTGCTCGTACTTCTGTGTGCCGTGGTCGTGGTTCTCGATGTTTGACAGGGACTCTGAAGGAAGAGAGCCCACATTACATGCGGTTATTTTACCCTGAAATAAAAGGGGGTGGGGGGAGGGGGAACCATGACGTCACTTTCAGGAAACTTGTAGTCGCAGAGGGTAAAATAAGGGGTTTTTACCGATGTCGTATTCCTTCTTGGCCAGCACTTCAATTCTGGACATGATGTTATGTATGATGGCAATGAATGGATCGCCAGATCTTTTCTCCACCTCAAAGAAATCTTTGAAGAACAAAAATATATGTATTTCAATATAACTGCTTGCTTTCAGAATCACAGCTCTATCAACTGATCAGATCATTCACTCTTATCTATGTGAGTGTCTGGACACACAAATTTGCATACATACTGCACCTCCATTACATTGGGACAGACATGCATAGGTTGCTGTTCAGTTCACCTTTTTCAGGTACGTATACAAAGGACAAGAGCTCCTCCTTGTTGTCACTGACAGTAGAGATAATGCTGGCATCCAGGTTCGCACACAGCTGGCAGATATTATTCTCTGCTTCCTGCTGGGACTTGAAAGTCCCGACCCCCACAGAAGCCGTCAGCCCCACGATCTGATCAGGGAACATGAATATCAAACACCTCATACTTTATCACCGTTACATTCCATGGCTGGAAATAAAAGTTAAAAGTCAGCTTACTAAAAGCTGGTCTATGAAATACCTGTTTTTGGGCAGGTATTTGTATTTTTGTATGCAATTTTTTTTAAAATTTAAAAACCCAAAGAAAGACATCGAAGTAGAGAGGACAGTCCTTTTCTTAAATGTATTTCTTTCACTTGGTTTGTGTGATGAGCAAAGGTCTCCTACAGTCATATACACTGACAATTAGGACGACTTCTAAAAATGTAACCGCCCATACCTGAGGCAATGACTCTTTCCTACGACTGAGTTTGCTGTCCAGGTAACTGGCCATGAGAACGTTGTAGGGATGCTTTCTAGTGGCATTGTGGCACTCGTCAAAAATCAAGAGAGAAAAGACTGAGAGCGAAGGCAGGTCCTTCCTGTTCAGGGCGTTCACCAGGATCTGGGGCGTCAGAATGATGATGTCATTGGTTTCTGCAATGATATCCAAGGAGATCTGCTCGCCCATGTCTCCACAGAGACCTGTAATCCTTTACGGAAAAAAAATACATTTAGCATGGGATTACAAATAGGGACAATAAATAGGATTAAACACTTTTCAAAGTAACAATTTAAACACATTCTGGTTTCAAAACCCAAGAGGCTACTATGGTTTCATGTGCGCTGCAGTAAGCTGATC
This sequence comes from Anguilla rostrata, assembly GCF_018555375.3. NCBI lineage: Eukaryota > Metazoa > Chordata > Actinopteri > Anguilliformes > Anguillidae > Anguilla > Anguilla rostrata. The sequence goes on along the minus strand of NC_057939.1, from coordinate 54,566,208 downwards.
AGCGACCTGAATATTTATTCAAGCTCGATGTCTGTAGTGCAGGTAACTTCATCGCACGTTAGATCCCAATTCTTAATTTATGCCTTCTCAGAGCATGTCATTTTCATGTATCCCTTTTGAATCTCAAAATGGCTTCCCAATTCCCTACTTTATAAAGAATAAAAAGAAGGAAAAAAACTAACCTCACGTCTTGATCTGTTCTATTGAAGTGTTCCTTGAACAGTTTGTACTGTTGTTCATACACATCCACTTTAGTAGCCATGAAAACAATCTTGGGCTTCTGGTCAGCTTTAGACTTCAGGTGGTGTTCAGATATAGCAAGCGCAACAATGGTCTTTCCACTGCCTGAAGCAATTACAAGAAAGGTGTAGATTTATTTCAGAAACAAAATACCGTACTTTTCTGTGCTAACCTCACCAAATGCTAACACACACCTTGACTTAAAACACATAGTTTTCTCTAGCACTAATCACAGTTGCATAGCCTGTCATTCCAATAGCAAAGCGGTCCTTGTGGCCACCCCTAAGTTGAACTTCACAGTGAAAACGAACTTTGAGAGTACAATTTTCAGGTGTGTTTCGAACCTGTGGGAGCGCAGATAATGGTGTTTTTTCCTTCGAAGGCAGGCACTGCCAGCTCTCTCTGATAGGCCCGGAGTTTCCGTTCGCCAGGGGGTTTGGAAGGTTCCAGAAAAGCACTGCCACCTGCATGGAACATTTATAAAGTACGGCCAAGAGTGTGTGACCTCAGTTAGCCTCACTACTTTAAAATGTCCCACAAGAGCTTCTCAAATCAATTATACAATGGCCAACATTTTAAAGATGATAAATTTGTCAAAATTATCCGTCTCGATTTTTTTTTTTCACCATTAAGGTGAAATTTCACTCAGCACCTGTTACTTTGTCCTGGTTCTCAGTCAGCCCCATCTGATTGAGATCTCCCACCAGATCATCAGCACCAGAGTCTTCCCTGTACTCGAAGCGGACCGTTGCAGTGTCACCATTTGCCTCCACGTCTTCCACTTCTTTACAACTGTTTTCTAGAAGAAAGGAAATTCAGTATGAATATTGAATAGCAAAAGGATCTCATAGTCACTGTCCTGGAAAAAGGAACTAGAAAGTGAGAAGATAATTCAATGTGATTCAAATGGAAGGCTTTATCTATTGGAAGAAAATAAAACGGCCCTCAGAAATGTATGAAATACGTTCAATATTAGATTAGAGCATCTTTATTTGTCCAAAAGGAACTTACAAATGTAGTAATGTAGTAAAAAACAATATATTGCACAGGACAAACACATAAAAATGTATAAAAACTCAGACACGAAAATGATTAAATGAGACATGAACAGCATCCCAGTTCTTTTAAGAAATCTGACTGGATTATTTAAAGACATTCTTGATGGTGGCGTAGACCTAAGGGCTTTCTTGGTGTGAAAAGTTCTACTTCTACGGTACTTAAGCTTTGCAGAGAGTGAGAACCGGAAATGTTAGGAAAGAAATGTAGAACCGATACTGTACCTGTATCTGGGTCCAGTAATTGCAGGGCAATGGTAAAATTGCGCTCCTCCAGCGCCAACTTCAGGAGTTTGAACCAGTTGGTTTTGTCCGACCTTTTCAAACATTCTGTCAGTTTTTCTGCACCAGCAATTTGTCCTTTTTGTTCAGTGATCTAGGAAACATTTTACAGTTATATTGCTGTTACATAAGTTATATTTCTTACAGTTATATTATAACATTTATAGGTCCTAAACAGAACTAAAGTTTACAGTTGAATTGGCAGTCTTTCCATGGGAAGATACATTAATGTTAAATGTTTAACTGATAATTAAACAGCAAAAATGTGAAAATCGCAAATGTTTAACAAGTTGTAACACTGAGCTACTGTACACTAACATAAGACTCAATAGCAGTCTCAAATTCTGGACATTGCATTTGAATAAAGAAGAGGTTTGCAAGAGGACCACTACAAAAAAACTTAAATTCTGTCATGAATGTGATACTTACTGCTTTTATTTCTTCACATTCCCGGGGGGAAAAGCATTTAGGCATGCAACTAACAACCTCTGTCGGCTTTATGTGTTTGGTGAAGGACGCTTCAACATGGTGCAGAAGAGCCTTGTGATCTCTCATTTCTTCAAGCTTTTTAAAATCCCACTCCTGAATAGCCTCACACAGTCCTGTGTATTCTGAAAAACAAGCCAATCATAAACAAATTACATTACATTACATTATAGGCATTTAGCAGACGCTCTTATCCAGAGCGACGTACAACAAGTGCATAGGTTTCATGATGTAGAGGCGCAAAAGAAACACTAGAGTGAAGTAAGGATCGTAGTGCCAGAAGTGACCACATCGATCAGGACTCCAACCCTGTAGAGTAAGCTTGTTCAGCAAGCAAGAATCCTTGCTTAAATTAAAATATACAATTATAGTGTGTTCATTTGAGGCTTGCTTATGCTTTATATCATGGAAATGAAAGAAGTAGCAGAAATGTAATAATAATAATAATAATAAGCATTTTAATTATATGCATTGACATTGTGATGGTTCAAACTGTATCAGCAACAGTAGATGATAGCTTTAAATGTCATTATTCTCAGTTCTAACAAACCTTTGGCTAGCAGTTCATCCAAAAAGGCTTGAAACCAGCCTACTGCCTCCAGGTTTAGTATATTTTGAAGAAGCATTTCAGCAGCGGATGTGACGGAGGTGTTCTCTTCTGCGAGGATTCTCTCTTCGATCTCTGGTGCAGAGCATAGGACGGAAAAGTCATTCACTAAAATTTCGAGATTTTGAAGATGTCATGAGCAAGTCTACGAGTGCCCCCTGACGGTGAATGAATGTAACTGAATGTATCGTGGCTTGACATATCTTATGCAAGTTTCTGCATCGTTTTTGATGTATCATCTCAAACCAGGTGTCTAACTTAAATCCACAGCCTACATTAATGTGCAAGCCTTGTATTCAACAATAATTCGTCCATGCCTTCGAATCACAGCCGAATCTATCCATATTACATTTTTACTAATACTGTTGAATAAAATAATAAATAAATAGCCTAACATAGTAACAACTTCGAAGCATGACGTAAGTTACAAAGAATTTACTGTGGACCCATTTCACTGCAGTAATAACACTTCTCTGGAGTAACACCCCGTCAATAAAAATCAATTTCGCGTTCATGCTCCTGTTGCCCAAGTGCCCAACGTTTTTCTTTTTCGGATTTAGCCTATCATGCAATCATTAGTATTGCAGTGAAATAGCCTGCGTTCTGTCGTGCTTATCTCTTAAGCCTAATAAGTAAATAAGCAAGCAAACAAACCTGTTCCCAGGTACGTGGACAAAAACGTTTTGATGTAAGAAGGACGGAGTATTTCTACAATGTAGTCCTTAAACCGCTTCAGGTTTTCCTTCTCCGTCTCGTACATTTTGGAGAGTAACCGGTCTTTAAATTTAGTTAAAGCTCTTCAAAGCAGACTGAGGGTTCTGCAGCTTACTGAACGCGTCCGATATGAATCCCCGGTTTTGTTGCGTTTCATCCCGAGCATAGGGAGCAGGCTAAGAAACGAAAGTTAACGCAGAAACGAAACTGAAGCTCATTGCCGAAACCATTGGGAATGGGAAATGGATTCCAATTGGTTGTAATATTTATTTAAGTTTTTAACCCAGTTATAACCACTACATTATAATAAACACCATTAGATTATTGTGACCTGTTCAGAAGAAAGGGACAGGGTGGGCGTGTATCCTACGCTCATTAACATTCATATTCGTAAGACCTGAAGCGCATTCAGTGTGTAATAACGTTGCAACACTGAACTACCATACAGTACCATTTGACTCTATTGCAGTCAAACTCCGGGCATTACACCAGAACAAGGAGTCTTTGATTCCATGCCTCACGCTCACAAAAGTGGCAAGAGCCTCGTTTACATAACGAATACCTAGTTAACTCCGTCCACTGATAAACTGGCGTTTGACCAAGAGGGAAATCAAGCCATATTCTGGACAGGCTTTTATTCGTTTTCTTTTTTTCCAAGAATCGTTTAAAAATATTTCTCTGACGGTTTTTATTTTTATCCTATCCGAAAAAGTCTTAAAACAACACATCAGCAAATACTTCACAGGTTTCAGTTTCCTGGAGCTTTAACTCGTCGCTGTACGAAGCACAAAAACCAAACTTCCACGTCACACACTTCGGCCACAGCCTTTCGATTGAAGCCCTGGTGTCTTAATAAGAGTATGGCGTACTTACTGTAGAATGTGAATCGATGACAAGGTGTTTATTGCTACATGTTGCACCACCACGTGAAATTGAAACGTACTGTACAGTTTATTTGACTGTCGAGCGCTAGTGAATCAAATGAATTAGCAATGTCAGACCAAATATAGCTACTATACGTGTGCCTTCCTTATACAGTAGGCTTCGTAGTTTCTTTTCTGACCTTACCTTTATTTTTGAAAAAGGCTACTCATTTATGAACCGTCATTTTTCTTCGTTACTTGAGGATAACTGAATGAAGACCCCGTGCAATCACAACAATCGTTTTAATAGTCACATTATGCACTTAAAAAAAAAACAATGTTGGTGTCATTCTTAATTTTTTTTTTACAGCTGTTCGAAGATCGTTATTATCCAGTTTAGCCTATAGTTTATCCAATCAGAGGTGCACTATGCACCAATTTGTGCCTTTTCTGTATCAATTTATGGTGGAAAAGCTTTTTTCATGTCTTTATTGGGGAGAACAAATGCACGTGTTCTAAATATTGAGGGTGACGTATCCCCTGCGTCCCCCCGAAATCTACGCCTATGGAGGTGCGACTGTTTAATAGGCTTCCAAACAGCAGTGAGTTCGAGGGGAATAATATCCACATAGAATGGACACGCCACGGCTGACCTCCAGCTCTCGTGTTAAGATATAACATGTTTTATATCAATATGAATTTATATTATTTTAATTAATTTTAGCTTAATTACCGGTTTAAATGCACGGGAAAAACCATTTCCCCCGGCAGGCAGCTCCTCGTGCCTCTACGGTTTACTCTGTTTTCTTTCTTCGGTTTTCAGAAGACTGCTGACTCAGCTTGCAACCATCGAAGTCCAGGGTAAATTTTAGTATTTCATTCAAGATGCCAGACACCTGATGTTAATATTGGCAAGAACTTGAGACAGAATGAACGTGTTTTTTCAATTACACTACTGAGAAGCTGGTGCTAGAATTAGTGTCTTCCCACAGGTGCCGTAACTAACCAGCTGATAGGTAAGTGGTTGTAAGGTTATTTTCATAACCCATCTACCAACAGGACTCACATTACTTACCATATAAGCAATTGCAACACAAAGCTGCTTTATTCTGAAATGTCCAGTTAAATGTGAAAAAGACATTTACATTTTCAAAGGTTAAGTCAGCAAGTCCTGAAGGACAATAAACTAAGGGTTCCATAAACAGGTATGATCTTTTGCTTCAGCTGAATGTTATGAAATACGAGGCAGCCATCTTTTTCCCTGAGTAATACAGCAAACGAACAGCTTCTAAAAGTAGCAAAGTCGGCAATTATTCCAAAACATTAAATGTGACAGAGTGCAAGTTGAACAGCACTGAGTAAATAAAAACCGGAAGCTTCCCGTTTAGGATGGAGTCACTTATAAAATGCTGACGTTGACAATTACAGTGCTGATGTGGTTAAATGACAGCTTTTTAACACTTCCACAGAACACGCCTCTGACAGCAAATTCAATGTCCGTCCTGTAAAAGTCTGATCTAACCGTTTCAATGCTCACCCTTAGTTAAGGTTTCGCACACTTTAAAAAACGTCGTGTATAATTGCACATTTCTGAGCCTCAGTCAGAGCAGCAGACCGCACTGGCGTCTGGTGCCTCGTCCAGACTGCTCTGTCGAATGAAATGGCTTCCGATGGTGATCACGGGGCTGCCGGCGCCCACCTCGTCGCCGGACGACGCGCAGGAGTGTCCGCTCTCGCCGCGCAGCGCGCCGCACTTATCGTAGTCGGGAGAGAGTTCCGCCGCCGCGGCTCCGGCGCTGGCGCCCGCGGCGGCGCGGTCCTGGTCGACGGGCAGGATGTGCTGCTGCTGCTGCAGGTCCTGCAGGATGGACTCCAGCAGGTGCGCGTCCGACGGGGGCTCCGTGCCGGCGGAGACCTCGTTCTCGCTGCCGAACGGCCCGGCGTCCGTGGTCTGGTCCGAGACTTCCACGCGGTCGCTGACGTCCGCCGCGCGGTCGCTGTCGCTGTCTATGGTGATGACGGTGGGGGACCTGAGCTCCCGGCTCCTGTGCCTGCGGCTCCTCTTCCTGTGCTTCTTCCTCTTCCTCTGGTGCCTGCGGGCCGCGCCCGTGGCCTTGCCCTCGTAGACGATCTCCACGCTGGGGCTCCGGCTCTTCCTCCGCGACCGCTTGCGCCGCCTCTCGCCCCCCCGGCTGTCCTTGAGGGCGGGGCCTGCGGGCGGCGCCGGCGCTCTGGGGGCGCGGCCCTTGGCCGACTCCTCCAGGTGGCGGGTCTTGTACTTCCTCTTCCCGCCGGGCTTGTCGTGGCGGGACCCGCGGGGGGCGGGGCGGGACCCCTGGGAGCTGGTGCTGGACGGGCTGCGGGACCGGGACCGGGCCCGGGCGCGGTGCTGGGGCTCCCGGGGGCGGCTGCGACTGCGCGGGCGGGGCGCGCGGGCGGGGCCGGCGTACAGGCGTGACCGGTAGGCCCGGCTCTGCGTGTACAGCACCCCTCCGCTCCGGCTCTCCCTGCTGTAGTGGCTGTAGGACTCCCAGTGGTACGAATACGCCGCCGCCGCCGCCTCGCCCCGCCCGTGCCTGGGCTGGCCTGCGACCCTGTCCCGCCTCCTCTCTCGCACCCTGTCCCGGGACGGCGACTGCGAACGCACCCTCCCGCGGGACAGCGTGCTGTCGCTGTGCACCGAGATGGTGGGGCTCCTCACCGGACAGCCCAGCTCCGCGCTCCCCGATCGCCTGCCGCCGCCGCCGCCGCCGCCGCCGGACCCCGAGCGTTCCCTCGACCGGTCGCCATGCCCTCTGGCGTCCGTCTCACGGGCGGGCTCGTCGCTGGGGCGGTCGGTCGGCGCGAAGGCCGCGTCCGTATGGGCGACGCAGTCCCCGCCGTGCGAGGAGCCGTGCTGTCTCTGCAGCTCCGAAGCGCACGGGTCCTCGCCCGCTGGCTCGGGCGTCCCGCGGGGCAGGCCCTGGCCAGGCGCGCCCGGGGAGCCGCGTTTGGGCGCGGGCGAGCCGGCGGAGGAGGACGGCGGGCTGAGGCTGGGGAAGCGGAGGTGCTGGGGCGGCTCCTCGCGGGCCGACTCCTCCTCCTCCGAGTTGGAGGAGAGCTGCACCAGCTCGGGCGTCCGCTCCGCCATGGGCTTCACGTAGCCCACGATCATGCAGTCCTCCTCGGCGGAGGAGGCGTCCCGGTCCTCCTTCGCCGTCGGGTCGGCCTTCACCAGGGCGCCGGGCTGGGCCTGGGGCCCGCCCACCTCCCCCCTGCTGCTCTCCGACGCCGACTCACTGACGGACAGCGACGGCGACTGCGTCTGCTCCGCGGTGGAGTAGGACGGCCCGGGGGTCTCGTCGTCCCAGGGCGCCTGACTCAGGCCGCTGCCTGTCGCCGAGGCGGGTCGTCGGGCCAGCTCCGCGGGGTCCTCCTCGTCCTCCGAGATGGCGATGACGGAGGAGTCCGAGCTGCTGCCCTCCTCGTAGGAGGGCGCGGGGCAGTCGTAGACGGCGTGCTGGTCGTACGCCTCCATGCTGAAGGGCGAGCGGGCGAAGCTGATCAGCTCGTGCAGGAAGTGGTCGGTGCGGGTGAGCAGGAAGGGCCGCAGCTCGTCCTGGATGGCCTGGTCGTCCATGTCGTAGCGCGTGACGCGGGACATGATGATGTGCTGCACGATGTTGACCAGGGAGCCGTGCGTGCCGTACAGCACCGTCAGCTCCCGCTTGAGCCAGGGCACCAGCCGGTGCAGGCAGGCCGGGTTGCGCTGGAAGAAGGCGGCCGAGACGTCCCGGTGGCGGCCACCGTCCCGCACGCTGCGCACCCGCACGCCGGTGCGGTACAGCGCCCGCCGGAACGTCACCATCTCCTGCTCCCGCAGGTGGCGCACCGCCCGCCCCTGTTTCTGCGCCCGCCTTCTCGCCGCCAGCCGCACCATCATGCGCTGGACGCCCCGGTCCTGCTGCAGGGGGGCGGAGCCCGTCAGGCCCTCGAACATGATGCCGTGGTCCGGGGGCGGGGAGGTCCTGCGCGGGGACTGCCGCCGCTCCCGTCCCAGCGCGGCGGCGGCGGCACCGTACCGGAGCCGGACGGCGCCGGGGCTGCCGGGGCTCCCCAGGGTCCCGTTCTCCGCCGGCCGCAGGACGAACTCCTTGAAGTCGTTCTCGGCCTTGATGGTGTGGAAGATGGAGTTGAAGGGCTGCTTGCACAGGGGGCACTCGGCTTTGTTCTTGGACCACTCGTGGATGCAGCGGAAGCAGAACTTGTGCAGGCAGCGGTCCAGGGAGGCCATGTTGTTGAATCGGTCCAGGCAGATGGGGCACTTGGAGTCCGGCGAAGCCTCCGCGGACATGCTCTGCGACGCCTTGCCGGAAGCATCTTTCTTCCTCATCCGCAGTTTCATCTTTGTAGGCGCCATCATCTGTGGGTCGACAGGCAAACGATTAACGCACATAAAGCACAAAACATAACGCACATACCAGCTGCAATGGTAGCCAATCCAAGACTTTGCACAGCAGCTTAGTAACGTGATTAATGTGGCATTTATATCTTTTTTTTATCTTCCCTGTTATTTTGTTTGTGGATTGCTTTTTGAAGTACACGAATTGTAAAACAGATCGTTAAAAGAGGTGGTTATGACTTAGTCGATTTAAATATAGACAAGGTACATCGTTTGTATGATCATAGCTGACTAATTTAAAATTAAGCACCTGCGTTATGGTCTTCGCTATTTGAACACAACTGATAATTGTGGCAAAAGTACAATATTTAAAAAAATCTACATCTGGCTAGCCACAGGAGTCCACATTGAACCATTTTAACTTTGTTTACGCTACATAACATTTCAGTGCAGCCGTCGGACTAGCTAAAGTTAGATTGACAGGAGACTAAATAATTTTCGTTAGTAGCTATCGTTTAAGTAGCTGGCTAACGTAAAGTACACTGAAACTGAAATACTTACAAGCTAACGCACACAAACCAATGTAGGGCACAACACTCACCACACTAGTACTATTGACAGTTAGCCACTTAAATAATAAATTACCTAACGTGCCACATCTAACCTTAACATTGACAGAATTACCAAATATGAGAAGCCAGGAGCACTAGCGTAACGTAATGCTGTGCAATCTAAACAAAATATTGTCCACTGGCAGTATAAACATTAGACTACCATACAACATTAGCAACATTAGGTCAGTAAAGCAAGCTTGTTCCAATTTCGCTTTTAGCTAACCATCGTTAGATATCTCGCGATGCGTCTTACCTGGACCAGGCGACAGAAAAACAGAAACTATTCATGTGTTTAATCTGTTTTGTAAGTCAAAACATCAAAAAATAATCGCTGATGAAAACACCCGTAACATGACGATAAAGTGAAATAAACTGGCGACAAATTCCTTTTGAGCATCAGAGGGTAGGTTTAGTATAGCTAGCTCACTGGAATAATTCTAAATAACCATAAAGTTTACGCTAAAACAAAGGATTGTGGTATACTGGCGGCCTGGGTTGCCCTCACGGTAAAAAAATCAATGGTGTTTTTTCGTGTAGCCTGGTGGCTTGGAGGACCAATGATATAATTGCGGTGTGGATATGAATAATTATTATTACGACATTTAATGTAATTTTATCTACGAAAATGTCATACAGCTTGATATAACTTCTAGTCTCATATAGTGTTTATAATAACAAAATGTATAATCAATAATTTGTTTTGTTTAAATATATTTCGAATTGTCTAGACTATGGACGCGCGTTTGGTGGCGCTATAATATTTAGTCCCCATTTGATTGAAGGGTGATTCCGTTTCTGCCCGTAGTTGTTTGCAGGGGCGCTGGCATTGTTGAGTACAACCGTTGTCATAGTTATCATGAATTCCAAATCCAAGTTTGTGTCTACAATTTGTGAGGAAACGAACGTTTGATTGATGTTAGATAGCTGGGGTTTGCAAGCTGTTAGTTGGTACTAAACATGATTTATGTCAACGATCGAACTTTGGACAGAATATATTCTCTGGTGAGTTGCTAACGTTACAGCCAATGCCAGTAATCCCAGTTAGCTAGCTAACTAGCTAGCTTGCTTGCTCAGTTCGCTGGGTACTATAGTTAGCCTAGCTAGACTAGCTCAATGAATGTTGTAACATTTGATAGCTTGTTGGGTGTCTTCGTTTGTCAAGTTTTTATTATGGGAGAAACTGGTCTGGTTTGAAAAGAGTACTTTCAGACTGTTTTAAAAAGCAAGGATTGTAAGGGAGAGTGGGATAAAAAGGAACTTCACGTCTCTTGTCTAATTGACTATTGTAACTTCATCCGGCTGATGGTGTGCATGCGAATTGCAGTTAAAGAACGCTTTATTTGCTATTAGTCTGTATTTGCCTTTGGAAGTAACACTAACTATAACTAGATATTCCCTTGAATTAAAGTTCCAGAGCCTGTCCCCACCTTCACCATTTGCACATGGACAAATTTTCTTAAGCAACTAATAATAGGTTATCTCTTAGTTCAAAAATGATCAAAATATTCCTTGCTCAGGTTTATCTTCTTGGTGGGTTTTTTTCAAACGATACCTAAAACAATTGTCTAAGTTTGTGTGCACTGTCTTTCTTAGATTCTCCTGGCAGTCGTACTTCTGTCCTGGGGATATGTGATCTACGGCACAAGAATTGCAGCACAGTGGCAACTGGATAAAAAACTGAAGATGCAAAACTGAATGCACAGTTCAACAAGGTACATTGATGTGTGCAGGGGCCATTGCAGTTGAGATGGATTTAAGATGTTTTAGCTTGTGGCCAAAAATGGCTGCGGACAGCAACGTGTCTGTTTTATTGGTTTCCACCTGATGGAGCTGGTGACTGTTTCGGCGGGATGTCAACTCTGCCGATGTTTTAAAAGCGAGAGTATGCTTATGCACGATGAACTCATCACATGCTACTAGACTATACACAGCAAAGCACGGAGCTTGAGATTTGTATGGCAAGATGCAGTATCTCACTGTCCACTAGGTGGTGTGAATAAAAAAAATGTGGTGTGCTCACAGACCCAGGTCATCCAGAATAATGCATTTTCTGTCTTCTACTTTCTTTCTAATTTTTGCACATGACAGAAGATGAGTCTGATATCCATTTACCCCTAAGGAGCCACATTGTCTTGGGACTGCTGTGCTATTAGCAGGACTTCATTCATGGGGTGACAAGAGCGGCTGTCTGGCATTCGGAGGGTTGCCTGTTCGATCCCCCGCCCTGGGCATGTCGAAGTGTCCCTGAACAAGACACCTGACCCCTAATTGCTCCCAACGAGCTGATTGGTACCTTGCATGGCAGCCTTTCACCGTTGGTGTGTGGGTGTGTGTGTGTGAATGGGTGAATGAGAGGCATCAATTGTAAAGCGCTTTGGATGAAAGTGCTATATAAATGCAGTCCATTTACCATTTACCATTCCACAGAGAAACTTAGAATATGCTTTTTAATCAAAAACAGTGCCATGAAAAAGCATTTGCCCTCTTCCAAATTTCCTTTATTATATTTGTCACACTGATTTGTCACTCTGTTTCAGATATTTATTCAAAATGTAACATCAGACGAAGGCACTTCGGGTAAACACAAAGCACATTTAAAAATTATTTCATTTATTTAATGATAAAAGTTATCAAACACCCATATCACCCATGTGAAAATGTATAGCCTGAATATTCCAGGACTGTTTTTGCACGTGTTTTGAGAGTGTCCAGTGATAAGCATTTTTTGGAAACATGTACATGTAGTGATATCTGAACTGACCAAGATCCACTTTATATCAACTCCCAGTCTGTTTACAGTATGTAATTACAGTTCATACAGTCCTGTTTGGGTACATAGTAGACCCACACATACAGTATCATTATGAATACAGATCGTCAGTTGGGAGAGTGAAAGAAGGTTTAAATACATCTTGTATTTATTGCTTAAAAGCAGATGCAGCATCAGTGGCTTGTTTTAAAAAAAAATTTTTTTACCTGTGTATGTGATCCAGAACTGTCCTCTTTGCTTTGATCTTTGTTTTTGCATTCAGAGCTTTCCCCATTTGCTCTTGGAAATGGTAATGATATGGGTAATTGAAACACGCGAGGGTCTTTTGTGCGTACGCATTTCATTAACATAAGCACTTCAAGGGAGCCTAGGAAAAGAGGACTATTGTGTTTGTGTGCGGTTGATGGTTTGCTGAATGATTAAATAGAAACCTATAGGGAAATTTTCCAGGAAATTTTCAACAGGTGCGTGACACCCCGTAGAATTATCGAAAATAACAGTGTCACTCGTGGAATCACATACTCAACAAGATATGGGGACATATGTTGCTCCAGTCAAAAATACAGTTTCAGAAAATTCTAAATCCTAACCGATGGTGAATTAATGTGTCGGCTATCCATTTTGCTGATCATTTAGACAAACAGTCATGATTTATTTTATTTTATTTTTGCATGATACTGTGGATATATTTTTGATCGGTTTTGTTATTTATTACTTTATTTATTTGTACTTTGTTTGTTTGTGTTCATGCTGTACATGCCTGCTGTAAAATGCAAGGTCTGTATAATTTGCTGATATTTCTGTCTTGAAACGGATGATTGCTGGCACATGCACAAACACACACACACACACACACACACACACACACACACACACACACAGCCTTATTGTGGTTAACCCCTGGGGAGGATTTCTCTAAACTCTTCAGTGGGATCAGTACTGGGTCCGTTGTGTTGATCCTGTAATATCAGTCCTGCTCAATCACTTTGTGAGAGGACCGGAGGAAGCCTCTGTCCGTGTGAGGTGGGTGCTTAGCGAAGCCAGGCATCAGCTGCGGCAGTCACATCCCATTCAGGGAGCAGGGAACAGTCGGGAACCGCTCCCGTCGCTACTGCATTGAGATAATGAGTGACAACGGGCTCTCTTTCTTCACGGCTTGTGGCAAAACAAAACAGGCAGTGAATTCCACTGATTAGAACCATCCCCCCTTACATTAGCGTTTCTGTTTATAAACTGGACCCTCCATCCTAGAGACAAAAATGCCCTTTCTCTCTTGGTAAGGAATTGTTGTGATTATCACACTCCACAGTCCCATTCATTCAATTATGTTTCCCCCCCCTTGTGACTCATCTGTGACATATTAAAGTGCTTTTTTTTTCCAACTGGGAAAGGCGGACTGTTGACAATAAGCGGTTCCAAGGCAGCGAAAAAAATCTTGCCTGAAGCAGGCACTCGTGTTGTGAAACACTGGGGGGATTCGTGCTCAGGATGTCTTCTGGGTGTTTCTGAGCATGTCCTCTTCTCTCCTCCTCGTGTTCGGCCTGCTGTGCGTTAATGAAGCCGAAAGAGACTCTGCTATCCCGGGACCCCAGAGGTCCCAGAGGTCCCAGGTGTCGCAGATGTCGATCCCTCCTCATGGTTTAACCCCAGTCCCCCTTTTTCGCCTGGGTAGCGAGCTTTCTGCCCATCACACCAGGTGTTTCCGTCCTCCTCCACGAGTCCTAGTGGCCCTTAAACGGGATTAGCTTGATTATGTTGTGTCGGTGCATTAAGAGCTCAGTCTTACTTCAAGTGCATGCCCGTGCTTTTTAAAATTTTTTATATTTTTTTCATTTTCGCCGATGGTAATTTTGACCAGAATGTCAATCCGCTTTGCATTGCAGGGGCTGCACTCGTCCATCTGATGCCTGAGCTTTCTTTTAAGGGTTTATTTATTTTCCCCCTGCTTTAAAATGACTTTAAATGACTCATTTAAACAGACTTCAGCGTTGGAACTGATCATTGAAACGAAGGCATCGCCATTTTGGCTCCTTTTTCAAAGATGCCACTTCAGTTCCATTTTAGAACACAAAGCCATAACGTATCAGTTCTAAATAGTTAAAACCTCATGACAAAGATACTGTCTGAATGGGCTTTCAAAGCTTGAAAGCACTGACCACCTGCAGAAGCACGTTTGCGCATTCAATTAATCATAATTAATGCACACCTGTCCCGGTTACAAGATTATTATTGCAGTTCCCTGAAACTCCTGTTCTGACATCCTTTTTTGGCTTAATTTGACTTTGAGGAAAACAGATATCAACAATGTAAATATTGTGGTACAATTATGTGTGAAATATGATATAAAACTTCACATCACCTCAAGTAAAGCTTCAAAATAAACATTTTCTTGTTTTTCAGTTTGCCAAATGAATGTGTGTTCTATATAGAAGAATGAAATTAAACAGAATAATAAGTAACTCTGACATCAGTTGTTTATTTTTGGAAGTGTGCACGTAATAATGGAGCGTTATGACATTTGCAATTTTCAAGACTAAAAGAATATGAGCCAATATATTCATTTCTATATGTTAAAAAACAGAAATAACCACATAGTAGTACATACCCTTTTCAGTTCTCATGGTTAAGCACACATTAAAAGTGAATTACACAATTACTCAAGACAATTACAAGAAAATATCCAACTATAGCTGGAGAAACCAAAAACGGTTACCTCTCAAAATGGACTGGATGTGGAATAGTCTTTACAGCTAATCAGTTAAGATCTTTTTACAGTACTTATGAACTAATGCGACAATGTGAGAATTACAACAATTCTTTATGGTGTTCACATGTTTTACATTAGCATTTTTTAAAACAAAGGTTAATAGCGTTTTTTTTTTTTTTTCCATTATTGATGGGTCCCGGCTATTCAAGTGCTCCCAAGAAGAGAAAGTACATCATGAAAGGAAGGCCAGGTTCAGTGGCCCTGTCCGTTACTGAGTCACACCGGATCCACAAGCAGGTCGTTGCTCAGGAACCCAGGGATGCAGGCGTACTGGTCCTCGTTCTCCAGCGCCAACGGAGGTTTTTTAGCGTGCTCCTTCGCCACAGGCGCCGCCTGTTTGCCTTCTAACCAGTACGTGACCATGTCGCCTTTGCCCTGAGACACGAGAGCGCGGTCAGAGAGAGGGTGCGGAACGGCACTGCCATGCCCCCCAGTACAGAAACTGCACCTTCTCAACATTTAACACCCGCATCTCTGCCTGCAGAATAACATTTAACCCTTTAAAGGACCACAAAATATGTGACTACAATGTTCTTAACTGAACATTGTAATCCTCGTGGAACAATCACTACTAGCAATTGAGAGCAATGCAGTTCTAGAACACTGACATGCATATTTGCTTCCATTAAAATAATATAAAAATAAATAAGTTGCCTTGTATGAATAAAACTTAAATGCATTAATGTCCTATATTTATTTTTAAAAAGACCAAAACATCAAAAATAGAAATAGACATAGAAAAATTCCATTTTAATTCAATTTAAGTCATAATACAACTATAACATAATTACTCCAATATGTGAAAAGTCCGAAATAATGGAAATACATACCTTAACCTGTAGCATGCCTCGACACTGCAACGTATACCCCCCGATCTCTTCCAGAAGATAGAACACACTGGAGCTGCACTGAATCTTCAGAGCTAAACGGGAAACAGAACAAACCTCTTTAATACACTACAAACATGTTTTATTTCTGAATATCTGCCTAAGCCAAAGCAAAACTGCAGTTTCTGATCTTCAGCCACTTTTTTTTCATCAGTTGTGCACAAACTACACTTTAGAGCCTTATTTTTTAACCATGAAATTTGTCACCGTAGCTCTGCAACGCTTAACGCACATCTGCCAGGTTACAGAGGGCGTCTGTTTTCATGACAAGTGCCATTTGAACGCTACAGATACCTTCACTGGTAGACTCCATCCTAGAAGCTGTGTTCACCGTATCACCAAACAGACAGTACCGGGGCATTTTAGTCCCAACCACGCCAGCAACAACGGGACCTGAAACCAAGCACAGACATGGCCTCTGACTTCTTGGTTCTTGCCTTCATACCATACGGTTTGAACAGGCAAAAGTAGCACCGAAAACTCACATAGAAACTCTGTCTATATACTGCTTCATACCTGAATGGATGCCAGCTCGTATCTGAAGCAGAGTGTTGGGTTTGTGGGGGATTTTAAAGGTCTTGCAGACGGCAACCAGGTCCAGCGCCATGCTGGCTATTTCAGAAGCATGAAGAATGCCATTCTCCATTGGAACACCAGAGACAACCATGTCTGAAACACAGTCAGACACCCTCCACTGTCATATGCTTGTTGTAGATTTTTTGCAATGTCAGTAATGACTGACAGCATTAACATTATAAGCATACAGCGAATCAGAATATGAAAAAACATGTACTTACAGGCATCTCCAATAGTCTCCACTTTGTATACATCATGATTGTCAATAATTTCATCAAAGGTTGTGTAGAGTTTGTTTAAAAAATCCACTACTTGATATGGTGTGCTGGTACTGGACAGTTGAGTGAAACCCACAATATCACTGTGAAAGAAATAAAAATGAAAAATGCATTGCAGGAAATAAGGGTCACATATCATGTATCCATAACTTTAATATTGCATTTTATAGTCTAAAGCAGGGCTGCCTGAAGATCTATCGTCCAGCAGGTTTTCATTTCAAGTCTAATTTGGCACAGCTGATTCTACTAATTAGCAACTCAACGGGATTTCTAGCTGTTGAAGGAGGTGTGTTTCGTTAGGGTTGGCATAAAACCTACAGGATGGTGGATCTCCAGGAACAGGGCTGGGCTGCTCTGGCCTGGAAAGATCTACTCAGAGATAGGAAACCATGACTCTTCTGCCTTACCTGAAAAACACCGTAGCGCTTACGTAGCTTTGGGCCTGTGAGGGCTTCCCTTGTCTGAGGTCGTCAGCAACCTGCCTGGGCAGCATACCTAAAGCAACGACATCGTAGCTTTAACCCAAGCCCAAACCCACATAAAGCACAAAGACACTCAGCCGTTGGTCTATATTAAAAGATAATGGTGATCCTCACAAAAAACCCTCACTTTAAATCTGGGGTTTTGAACCTTTTCTGATCCAGAGACCCCCACCCAGGCTCAAAGGCATCCATTCACTCCAAAACCCTGGAACATGCCGTATCTAAGCAACTATCCCACCTCCTCTCGCAAGTATAACCTCCTTAAGCCCTTCCAGTCTGGCTTCTAGGCCTTTGACTCCTCTGAGACTTCATCCTCAGCCTGGCATTCCAATCTGCAGCCATCTTCTCAGTCTTCTGTCCTCATCCTACTGGACCTCCCTGCGGCTCTTCACACAGTAAACCGCATACTACCCCTCTCCACTCGGACCACGCATGGCTCACAGCCATGGCACTTGAGTGGGGTGAAGCCTACATCTGTGGACACTCCTTTAGGGGATGGTGGCTCACCTAGACACCATGGTTCTCCTAGATGCCTTATTTCTCTGAAGCCTGTTTATGTCCTCCCAACGGCTTCTCATACCTCCACCATGCTAACACTCAGCTATTCCTCCATGTACCTGCACCCAACTCTCAGCTCTAGTCATCTCAGCTTGCCTGAAGGGCAGCTGGAGCTGGATGATGGACTGTCCCCTGAGGTTCAATATAGCAATGACTGGGATGCTGTGCATTCCCTCCAAGTGCTCCACACTGCTGGATCTCTCCATTTCACATCCTCAAGGCAACTGGAATGGTCATTTTTCCCAGTCATGAGGTTCAGTAGTGGGATTAGTGTCCCACAGTGGTCAGCACAGTAGCATCACAGGAGTGCCATCACTGAGGCAGACTAATGACTAACCTCGTCAGAATGCATCGCAACCCTCCCATGCTCACCTTCACTACTCCTATCTTGTGTAATTAATTCAGATACAGATTGTGGCTTTTTTTTTAAGGGTTTTATGTATTTATGACCTGTCATGGTTACTATCTGTAGGTATTCAACCTTCAAGGTTAGCACAGCTTACTCAGGTTTAGCACTTCGCTAATGTTGTATGTGCATTTGCTGGTCTGGGAAGGTCATTAGCCAGGTCTGGCATCGTTGCACATGTAGCTAAAGTGGATGCACTTATGTTGGACCAGAGCGTCTGCCAAATGTAATTAATGCAATATCATGAGTAATTATGCTTTGAATGCATGAGCATAACTGAATCATATCTTCTTATATGGTTGCATTCTCAGCAGTACTGACTGTTATCAGTGGTCATTTGTTCCCCGTAGGGATGGTCAGACATTTTAAACATGGCTGCTCTTCAGACTTGATTACCTTGGCATCACAGATAACAGTCCATCTGGCCACTGTATGATAAGTGGGAGAAATGTCCCACTTCATAAGAATATGAGAGAGAAATGTCTTACTGTATAAGAGGCGGTCAGTCTTCTGCTTCTCGTGCATCAGATCCTGTGTCCTCTCAGCAACCAGAACCTCCAAATGCTTGCTGTACTTCTCCATCTGTGGAAATCACCATAATGTGTGATCCAGCACATAAAGAGGCCTGGTCAATATCTGTGTTCAGTAGCTGAGCACCGTCAGCAACTGTATATCCGCTCTCTTTTTTTCACGTACCAGGCTCATCATCATGTCAACCGGGCTCACTTTGTGGGGGTTTATTTTGTTGGCGAACTTCCTGATTTGCTCAAAGGTGGGCCGGTGGGCGGGGTTGTGAGACCTGCATCTCCTGATCAGCTGCAGAACCGTAGTAAGAGAAATGAGACAATCAGAGCAGCACTTTCTCCCAGTTTAAGCGGAGCGATGTAGGCTTAACCCCTTGAAGAACAGGTCATTTGTAATGTTTTTTCAACATTCTATACCAGTGTTCTAGAACTCCATTGCTTTCAGCTGCCACCAGTGATTGCTACATCAGCATCAGATTGTTCAGCTAAAAACATTCTAATCGCATATTTGTGATCTCACGAACCATTAAAAGCGGTTCTCTGCCTACCTCCGCATACTCTGTGGGACAGGGGCAGGCGTTGTCCCCCTTGCTGGAGATGAGCTCTGGTAGAGGGGGGCACCAGGCACACTCAAGGGAACTATCCTCCACCTGGCAGACAAAAAGGAGAGCCTGGGAATTATAGCCTGAATATTGTTTAATTCAGCACCGACATAGCATTAAGCCACAGCTGCCCAACCCTGTTCCTGGAGAGCTACCATCCTGTAGGCTTTCATTTCAACCCTAATTTGGTACACCTGGTTCTATGAATTTGCAGCTCAATGAGATCTCCAAGCTGGTGAATGATGTGGGCATTGTTAGGGTTGGAGTGAAAACCTACAGAAGGGTAGATGGGCAGGAACGGGGTTGGGCAGCCCCGGTTAAAAATATCGACCCTTTCACTCTCAAATTTAGCGTGACTGACAAACGTGCCAAAAAAAAGAAACACGAGACAGAAAATGGGCTGGAAGTGATTTTTGAGGTATCTGATAAAATATGAATATTTGAATCTTTCCACGGCAACAGCACACATGACAACGCGGAGACAAGCACGTCACAGAAGCAGATGGGGTACCAGCTTCAGGAGGGGTCACACTTACAGGGACGGGGTCGCTTCTAGTGGCTATCTCCAGTAATATAATAGAATAACTGCAAGAAAACGCCACAATAATTTCAACACAAATGTAAATATCTTCGTTCTGATGTCTCTACAAGAAAGAGCAAATGATAATCTAAAAGCACCGTGTTAATTTACCATGCCATTTCTTTATTACTATTTACAGGGTGTTGCAATGCTGTACAGAACTGAGCAGTGATGGAGGAGTAAGTCTGTATCCTCCTGTGTTGCCACTAACTCTCTGGTCAATGAATGATCAGACGTTACAGCTCTGTGAATGGTCGGACTCCTTAGCTCCGCCCATTACAGGGGTCATGAAGCCTCATCCTCCAGTCGCTAACATGGATACGTGTTGCGTGTCTACTCGTTCACCTGAACACGTCCCACGGCAGAGTGGGCTCCATGCTGGAGGTCTGTGCCTCCGGGGGCATGTACACCTCCCTCAGTCTCTGCTGGTAGGTGCTGGGCATCTCCGCCGAGTCCTCAATCCTGTACGTTGGCAGGCAGTAGTCTGGAGAGAGAAAAACAAATTCATTTGTTTCATTTCGCCGCCCCTTTTGTTGTCGCCATGCGAGAGTGTTTCGTCGTCGTGATGGTCGAGAGGATCTCAAAAACGTGCGTTTGCGAGACTTCTGGTTCATGTTTAGTGCAAGTCATTCATATGAGTAACGTCACCACGTGCAGCCTACTGTGTGAGAAATGACGTGTGGTTGAATCGACCTGTATTACCATCTGCAATGGAAGCTGTGCTGGTCGTCACTTCACTGTTATAAACAAGTGTACATATATATAAAGTTAAGTTACAACTTCGTTCCTTGCCACAGAAATTATTTATTCAGCATTTAGGTTTGTGGCTACTGGTCTGAAGGGAGCCTCCTGAGCTTTACTTCCTGTTTAATGAGCCGCTGCCCTGCAGGTGATGATGTCACAATGCAGCACTGGTGATGTCACAAAGCAGTCCTGCTGGCATGTGGCTCAGAGGATCTTACTGAGATCAGCGGTTAAGACCACATCATAGTCCGGTGACACCACGCTAATAAACTTTAGAGCAAAGGCTTTCTTTGAAGGCAACTAAAGGCTAAAACTTTAAAGGCTACATGGCTGCTCTTTAAAGTGAAATGCTCACTGTTAGTTTAACTCTAACTGGTCATCATTTGAAAAGGGAAAGGTGTAAGGTGTGCTTTCTCTGCTGCCCACCTGTGATCTTACAGACCCAGCGATCGTCGATGACACAGTTTGGCGATTTCAGCCTCCCGTGACAGATCCTGTGCTGATGGAGGTACGACATCCCTCGAGCGATGTCGGTGGCGAAGGAGAACCTAAATCCAGGTGGAATACGAATAAATGAGTTACGCGGTGAGTGCCTCCCTGAGACTGACGTGCAGCCCGTCTGACGCAAGTCTGACCTGAAGCCCCAGTTGAGAGGAACGTCCTCGTTGAGCAGGACGTCGTTCAGACTGCCTTTGGGGCAGTACTCTGTGACAATGGCCACGTTTGGCACCTCAACGCACCCTCCGAAAAACTTACACAGGTTGGGATGGTCCAATTCCCTGAACACATTCAGTCCAAAAAATACACAAGCAGCTGTCAGGGCCAAACAAATGCTTAGATACCAAAATTCCAGATTTCTGTAGTCATGGATGGGACAACTTTACTGAAACGTGACAAGTCTCGCTTACCTTATTTGCTTTACTTCCTTTCGGATTGTCTTTGTGAGGGAAAAGGTCTTAGTTTTAATTTTCTTAATGGCAACAGTGCGACCATCGCTGTGTGACACAAATCACGTAAGTGTGTTAGTTCCAAAACTGAGAAAAATTTACATTCTGATCCAAAAATTAAATGTGCTTTAAATCAAGTACGGCGATCTACTGAATTCTATTCTATTCCATATAGGATACTTATACTGTACATAGAATCTCAGCAATCTCAGAACTTATCAGCTCCCTGATTAAAGTAGAGCGCCCCCTACAGGACCGGAGATGCTGGAGGTCTGCGGGGCACTCACTAGATGCCGGTGTGGGTGAAGAGCTGCCTGCGGGTGGTGTTGGGGCCGCCCGTGCAGGAACTGAGGGCAGTGACGCAGCTGGCGTTGGAATCACTGTTGGCATTGGGGACACTCATGATGCTGCCCATGGTGGTTCGTGCCAGCTGGTCTGACAGGGACAACAGATAGTAACATGACAACAATAATTAGTGACCTACTTCTTCTGGACTTTTTTGTCACTTCCTGGTTGAGTTGGCGCTACACCCACGAGAAATTTTGGTAGGCCGGCCACTCCTGGAAAGATTCACCACTGGTCCAAGTGTTCTCCATTTGGAGATAATGGCTCTCTCTGTGGTTCAGTGGAGTCCCACAGCCTTAGAAATGGTTTGTGACCCTTTCCAGGCTGATATATTTCAACAACTTTTAATCTCATCTCTTCTGGAATTTGCTTTGATCATGGCATAGTGTGCATGTAGAAACTTTGTGGTGAGTACTTCACTCAGATTACAGGGTTCATTATCATAATCATGCTGAATACAATTATTAATTAAATTAGATTAATTGGTTAATTTTGTCTAAAGATCTGAAACCATTCAGTGTGACACATATGCAATAACAGAGGAAATCAGGAAGGGCGTGAATACTTTTTCACAGCACTGTATATTTAGCTGTTTTGTTGTCATTAATCATGGAAATGAGGCAGTCCTTTCATTAGTATCTTTACTTTTACCTCTATCACTGTTCTCTCCTTGTACAACGGCATCACAATTAATCATAGGTTAAGGTGAATGTAAATGCAATCACCGGAATCAACTTCTTTATGCGACTGACAACGCAATCAAGATTCACGTAAACAAATCTGGAGGGGTTCAATTACTGCTGTGCTTCTGATACAGGACTCTAATCAGAAGTGCGATGGATAATCAGTGTTTCCAGATCAAAGAAATGTTCTGAACTCCTGACATAGCGTCCCTCCCATTGGACCCCCAAGAAGCTGTTTGCACATGAGCCGGCCAATCACAAACACCCTTGCAAAGACTGCAGCTTCCAAATACAGTTGCTCCAGAAAAACTATAATACCTTGTTTTATTTGACTGAAGTCAATGATCCAGCTTTCATCCCAAAACATCTTCTGCTTCTGATACCGAAACCACTACAGCCGAGGAAGGAAACTGATCAGTACAAGGTGGAGATTTGTTTACCACATTGTGATCTGGATTGAAAACTATATTGAAATATAATTTTAAAAAGTAAAGACGCATACAATAAACATGACGTGTAATGACTGCAAAAGCCAAGCAGCTCGTAAACTATTCCTAAAAATGACTGAGTCTATTTGATGCTGTTATATCGTATATTAATACATTTTCTTGCTTAAAAAACTTTAGTATACAGATTTCCTAAATAAATAAATAAATGAATCACTTGATGAACACTGTTTCTTTGTGCATTCAAAAAAGCATTCAATTGTGGCAAATATGAGGGGGTGTGGAGTAACAGTATATGACTTTATACACATGCTGATATAGTTTGTCCTGCTCACCACTGCTATGAATATGAAGCTGATGAAGATGATGATGACGGGCAAACCGATGGCTGTCTTCACGGCAGCGGTCATGGGACACTCCCCACAATCGGCAGGACAGGTGGAGCACATCTCGTCCTCGTCACACACGTCATCTCCGCACACTGATGGGAACAACACGGTTAGTGGCAAAAAACAAATACATTTGCAGGTAAATGAGTGTCAGTCCAGGTGTGTTTTGAGTGACAGGTACCTATGGAGGGCAGCACGTTGCTCGTGGCCTCCAGGGCGACCTGCATGTTGCCCACGCGGATGTGGGCGATGAGCGAGGTGACCCCCAGGTGGAAGAGCACCACCTGAAAAGAGCGGAGGCGTCGGTCACGATCCCGCACACCTGGGCCCAAGCCGAGCGGTCGGGCCAGTGCCCTCCCAGGAGCGCCAAACCCCTTAATGAGCGACGCAGCTGGGCCAAACCTTGGCGGTCCAGTTGGACTGAGTCATCTTGCCCGCCGTGGAGACGGTGTGGGTGAAAATCCTGCCGTCGTCCGGGATCCAGGGACCACAGATTCTCTCCTTCACCTGCCCAGGTGGGGGGGGGGGGAGAGGACATCGGGCACGGGGAGAGGGCATTAGCATTTCGGGCGAAGAGGGAGGTGCTTTTGAGATGGAGGTGGGGAGGGGAGTGCATTGGGCACGGGGCACGGGGAGAGGGCATTAGCGTTTCGGGCAAAGAAGGAGGGTGTTTTTGAGATGGAGGTGGGGAGGGGAGTGCATGGGGAGAGGGCATTAGCATTTCGGGCGAAGCGGAAGGGTGCTTCTGAGATGCCGGTGGGGGCATGTGGAGAGCGCATTAGCATTTCGGGCGAAGGGGGAGGGTGTTTTTGAGGTTTGGGAGCAGCGGTGGAGATGCGTTACCATGTAGCCCATGGGGCAGGAGTGGATGTTGGCGTGGTGAATGCAGCAGTTCTCCCCGTTGGCATCCTTCCAGTTCGCGGGACACTCGCGCTCCTCGCAGAAGCGTTTGGCCGCCAACGCGTCGCTGATGGAACTGAGGGAAACACCAGGGGGGAGGGGGGGTTGGGGGGGCAGGGGGGGGCTCGTGGCCCCTCAACCGATTCAGGACCGCGGAGTATACGGCACAAATCTGATAAACGCCTTCCTCCACCCTTTCCTCCTGAGAACTAAACCCTGTTCATTTCATCTCTGTAAATAAGCTGATCAACAAAAATGATGGACATTGTAAGAGAAGACTGCTTCAAAAATTATGCTTCTAAATATCTGCTGCAAAAAGTACTGTACATTTTATCAAATCTGCACAGCAGGGGACTGCCATATCAATAAATACATAATACTTAAATAAATAAACATTCTTCATTATAGCACAACCGTCTGTTAGTTAACACTATTATAGATTTTCTTACAGTGCTTTGATACATTTTTTTAAAGGATTGTGATGTGAAGACCTGTAAACACATCCCAGACTAATTTGTAAAACTGAACTTCTGATGTGTTTTAGCAGAGAGAGGCGGGTTCGGTTTTTTTTTTTTTAACCACCAAAATGAAACAGTACCTGTGAGTGAAGATCATGTTGTCCACAGCCCACTGGTAGAAGTCTTCTGTGACAGTAACGGTATAAGTTACGCTGAATGTCTCCCCACTGATAACCTTTTCGGGAGGACGGTGCACCCAAGCCATCTCCAGACCTGGTCAAGATCACAGAAATATTTCCAATTGCAGGAAGAATGGCAAGTGGTAATAGAAAGCGAAGCTGAATTTAATGACAATAATTCCATATGGACAAATGTCACACTTTGCGAACGAATAATGTAAAATAGTAAGCAGATCAATATAAAAAACAATATAGTACGTATGCAAAATGAACAGTGTCACTTAGTTCATGTTATAGAGTAGAATAAACACAAATGCCATCTAGTAGATAACTATATTGTTCATCAAGCCGTATTTGAAATAAATTCGTGAAAATTAAAGCCCTCCAGTCGAGTTCACATAATATGGTATAATAACGATGCGATAGTTTAATATGAACATGTTCTGTGTATTTAAAAACGTGAAATCCACTCTATCCTCCACCTGGTAATTCATTTCTCTGATCTTATTCTCAAGAACCATATATTCTACTATACTGAAACGAGCAATACAAGCGACATTCAATAAAAATAAAACATGTAATATTACCTAAAATATTTTCACTGCAACGTGTTTTTTGTCACCCAAGACACTTGCATTATGTCAAAAAATTAAAATACTAAAAAATAATAATAATGATAATTCGGCTGCCTCTCAGGAGGATATCTGAAGGATTTTGTTCAAATAAACTCAAAATAATAAAATTGACATTATAATCCATTTTCCCAGTACATAGACATAGCTACTAAAATAAAAGAAAAACTTTTCTAACATAATTTATCAGCAAGTTAAAATCATGCGTTCTGTGCATGGTGTGTAAATATGGCAGATGAAATGCAAAGTTAAGTAGGCAGAACCGAAAAGCAAACCAACAAGTGTCACATTTAAAAACTCACCTCCACAATCTATCATATTGTGTTCGTCTGGATTTTCTAACGGCCAGCAGTCGTATTCGCTGTTGTCTAAATCATGCCATCCTGTTGCTGTGCTTAAAAACAGAATCTGGACAAAGGCGCAAAAAATGTCTGTTTATGAGATGTTTAAATATCATACGAATCACACGTCAATAGTTATTTCCTTTCCAATAAAACATTCCTACATTACAGCGAAGGAAACGCTAGGTGCCTCGTTGGTTTCTGCAGAGTTTTCTTACCACAAAAGGCAGTTCATAACTTCTCCAGAAATACATGTTCCGCAGAAACGACGAAAACAGTTCAAGAGCTGCCTACACGATTATTCAGCGCCCGCAGTCTGCAAGCAAATATCCTCATCAAGCAGAAAGGCGGACAAACCCGGGGCACGCGCCGCATCAGAAAAGCGAGAATGGAGAGCCGAGAATGGATGATGGATCTGCTTGCTGTATAATTCGTTCACTTGATTTACAAACTAGGGCAGAGCAACAGAAGCACCACAAGCCCATCCTTCTTGTAGGCTAGTCTTTTTTTGTGTGTAGCCTATTATTTCACTCTTTAAGTTTAATGCCCTGTAATAAAATATAGGTAGGCTATATATATATATATAGTGCCCTCCAAAAATATAGTGAAATCAGCTATTTGTGCTATACACTTAAGGCGTTTGGATTTGAGATCAAAAGAAGAATATGAGACAAGTACAGACAGACCAGTTTTTATGTGTGTATATATATTTACATGTATGTATGTTTTCTCTGAAATTGTGCCCCTCAGACAAATTTTTATTTCAAGTCTGGCCGAATTAATCCATTACAGATTGCTCATCGCTGAAAATATCACCTTCAGTAATGGTATGTCGTAAATATATTCGTGGCTTTGTTTAAGATATTCTTTAATTAAATTATGAGATCGAGGTAACTTAGTGGGGCTGTTCTGTATCCTTTGGCAAGGTTATTAAATTTGGTTAACTGAAAAAACTAGCCATGGCTTTTGAGGAAAATTAGATTCTTCCTTTCGGTTTGGTAGACTATCCTCTCAGTTTCTCTCAACTCTACATGAATAACCGATTGTGAGATGTTAATATAGGGTTTTTAATTAATCGAGTTAGACCTCCACCGATTCTAGACTTGACCCTTGCTCATGCAAAGTCGCACTAATCATCTATTGGCTTGCGCGTGTTACGTGGATATCCCAGCAAATCAGAAATCAGTGCGCCTCTCTTTTCTAGGAGGGAACGTCCATTTCTATGACTCCGCCTATTAAATCCGCTCTCAGTTACTATCGTGATGATAACCTTGTGCTAATGGCGATGGTCAGAAGAGAGAAGATGGGAATTATATTCATATACTGCTGGAATACGAGGGATTTGTTCATCTTCACCTAAGTAGATTATCCAAGGAATCGGGTAAAATAATAATTTAATCGCTATTTGAACTTGACGCAGCCAGCTACCTTGATGCCATTAACTTAGTCTATACTATAATATTCTGCTACACGTAGCGCTATAAACTTAGCTCGTTAGTTTGAATTAAGTACAATATACCTAAGGTTAGATAGGTAGGCCCATCGCTGGAAGAAGCGAGTCGCACCCCAAATAGGCTATTAGTAGTACTGCATTTTATTCAGAATACGGCTCTGTATTCTTAACATTGGATGTCTCCCTTGTGTTGACTTTGTCCTAATACTGCACCGGAAACTCCTGTTACTAACCAAAGCTAAAGAGCGCCTCCTGTTAAGAAAAACTGAACACGGAAGGACCGAGTGGGTGGACCACCTGACTTGTGCATCGTAATATGTGGTTATACTAGCTAGAATTAGCTAATCTTTTTAACGCGGTAGCTGGTTAACGGCATTGCCAGTGGACCTGACCTCAACGTGCACATTCCGTTTGCAGATTCTTCTCGTAACAAGCGTATTATCGCTCTTAACTTTGTCTGCAAGCCAACGTTAGCACGATTGCGAATCGACGTTAGATTCCTAAAAATTGTCGCCAGCTAACATTAAATAGCCTGGATAAGAGCGTTCTGCTACATAGCTACGTCTTTAGAAAGCATTAATGATACGAAGCATGCACTTGTGCTCTTTTAACGTTGCAGACCACAAAATCTGCTTATTGGAGAGGTAGTAAATTCCCCTAACAAAAGTGGAACCTTTTGGTAAGTAACCTTTTGGTTGCGTTTTGTTTAAATGTTTTTTTTCTTCTGTTATTTGCCTGAAATGAACTTCTCCTTGTCCTTTGACAGTTTTGCTGTAGCTAGTAAAACAGTGACTGCTGATTGTGATGTACGTTGTAGTAGACAACTACCAGTTGTAAATTGTGCCTTTTTAATGCGTGTCTGACCCAGGGATTTGTAAATCTGCGCATTCATTGATAGGCCTAGGTTTTTTGTTTTTTATATTTTCTCCACAATTTATCCAAGAAAGGGTTGTGAGTGTGTGACTAACGCAGTAAGGGGATACGAAACCTGACACAAACATCTGGTTTATCTAGAACCGTTTATCTATGGTTGTATCTCTTATGCACACCTTTCCATTCGGTTTCGCAATACAGCCAACGGCCACCTTCCGTTCTCGCTTTAGAGTTCCACGATGGTTAAGTATTTCTTCTGCGACACTGACATCAAGAACGCATGGGACCACGTTTGCTCAGCCTTCTGGCAGAGGTACCCCAACCCATTCAGGTAATCCCAGCTCAGAGTCTTTTGACCGCATGTGTGCACTGTGCAGGAATGTCATACACCTAAACTTCCGGTCTCACTTCCTGTGTCTCTCAGCACCCACGTTCTTACGGAGGACGTGGTCTACCGCGAGGTCACGCCGGACCAACAGCTTCTCTCCCGACGCCTCCTGACCAAGACCAATCGGCTCCCTCGCTGGGCTGAGCGGGTCTTTCCGGCAAACCTGTCCCGCTCCGTTTACATTGTGGAGGACTCCATTGTAGACCCCGGCAACAAGAACATGGTGACGTTCACCTGGAACCTCAACCATACCACACTAATGGTGAGGCTCTGCGTGGGCAGCGGTGTAGTATAATGGATAAGGAGCTGGCCTTGTATCCTAAAGGTTGTAGGTTCCATTCCCAGGTAGGACACTGCTATTGTACCCTTGAGCAAGGTACTTAACCTGCATTGCCTCAGTATATATCCAGCTGTATAAATGGATGCAGTGTAAATGCTATGTGAAACAAAAGAGGTTGTGTAAGTCACTGTGGATAAGGGAGGCTGCAAAAAATTCCAGCAATGTACTCGCTGTCATTCAGATGAGCACGAACTCACACACCCCAACAACGCGCAGACTAACTCTCTCTCCCACAGATACACACTCTGTCGCACAGGCAGGTATACTCACAGATGTGCAGCTACATGCTTTGAGGTTATATCACATGATCAAGTTTAAGTTTAGCACATTCAGACACGTAACCCTGGGTAAAGGGCAGAATCGGAGGTCAGTGGTTTATAAGGGTTGTTTGCTTGTATAGGAACAGCAGGTTTCCCCTGTCTTAAAATAACAGGCACCAGCTTATATTTTTGAGGTTACAGAGCATAAAAAAACTAAACGAATACACCAAAGAGCATTCATGCCTGTGAAGGTGAGTGAATATAGTTTGAAAGGGAAGTCACTGCCTTCTCATGCACGTCTAGATACTCTCTCTTCCTCTTTGTAGTTTATAGAATTTTGTGGACAGTATATATTCCAGTCTCTGTGGTAGTTCCAGGCCAATGAGCAGGGGGGGGCTTAGGTTACCTTATGTGCCCTACCTGAAACCCCCACTCCGCTCGCTTTCCCAGAAACCCTTGCTCTTTACAGCACTTGATTTCCATTTTACTCTTTCCCCCCTTGCTCTCCTCGCCTGGTTAGACTCAGGTCATGTGCAGCCAATCAGCTTCCTTGCTTTTTTATCATGAGGTATTTTTCTGAGAATTGAGCCGCGCGACTCAGAAAAGCCAAGGCAGACTTTGTCCTGCGGGTAAGATGTTGTTTATTCGGCAGATGGCCACAGTATCTCGGTTAACCCCGGGTCACTGCAGAGCGGGGGAAAAAAAAAGACCTTATGCAAACTACTGACCATGACTGTCACCAAGATCGCTGTCAGTGATTTGTTTTCATGCAGTGTTCCATCTGACAGTTTCTAAAAAGGATTCTTATGATAAGATGAGCCGACTGCTACTGTAATGGTGCTTGTCCCCTCACTAGTAGATATCCTGTGTGTGGGTGGGGGTGGGGGGCGGGGGGGGAGTAGAGAGATCGGTGTGTCAGTACAGCGGCGTGTACTCTGGACTCTGCAGGTGGTGGAGGAGCGCTGTTGGTACCAGCAGAACCAGGACCGGCCCGGCTGGACCCAGCTCAGGAGGGAGGCGTGGATCACCTCAGGGGTGTTCGGTTTCTCCCGGCCCATCCAGGTGAGCCCTCCTCCCGGATCCAGCCCTAATGCAGTGGGCCTTGCCCAACCCAAAATTCAGGAAAAACCAGGGGAATGGCTGGTGGTGAAACCTGTCGGATCACCTTGAATCTGTGGAGCTATTAACAGTGATTGGAGCTGTGTGGGGAGAGCTGCTCTGGCTAATGCTAGTTAAACTTTAGCCAGTGAAGAGAGATAGGAGGGGTGTGTCATGAGCACGCTGGTAACCCTGGTGATGGGGGTAGGGTGTTGGTTCAGCACTGTGCAGGTGTGCTGGGATGGGGGAGGGGGGGCTCCTTCCCGCGGATACGCCATTAATGTGTTCCTATGCCTCCCGTTCGCAGGAGTTCGGCCTCGCCCGTTTCAAGAGCAACCAGACCAAAGCCATGAAGGGCCTGGAGTACGCACTGTCTAACCTGCATGGTACGTAACCGTGGTTACCCACGCCGGGGACAGGACAAGGGCACTGTTTGTTTTGGGGGGGAGAGGGGACAGACTTGGACCAGGGGGCAGTCCAGGTTTTGCTTGTGCTTGGAAAATGTCAACAATATGAGCTTGTTTTACTCTGCCGTCGCACATAGTTCCATGTACAGACCATCTCTAGGCCTTGTGGAGGTAAAGCTAAAGGTGATTTTTTTTCTTGTGCAGCGACATTACATTACAGGCATTTGGCAGACGCTCTTATCCAGAGCGACGTACAACAAAGTGTATAACCATAACCAGGAACAAGTGTGTCAAAAACCCTAGAGAGAAGTACCGTTCCAAGTGCAGGGAACAACCGCATAGTTCAACTTGGATCCTGTAGGTTAAACTGATTAACGCTAACACAAACAAGAACAGCAACAACGCAGTCTATGCAAAAATACAAGCAGTAGTTAAAACTTAGGTACTAGTACTTAAGACTAAGCTTATTTAATTTACTAGCACTAAGTCCAGCTAACCACATACGCAAAGCTATGCATTCAGAACTACCGCTATGCAGCGTAAACCACGCAGCCATTTACTACATACAGAATGAATAGCTCACACTCCCTGTCCTGTGACCTCTGTGTCCCTGTTTCTGTGCTAACGCAGGCCGCTTTACGGCAAGGTGCACGGAACTGCATGTTTGCGGGTTTAGCGGTAATGGTGTTGTCATGGCAACGATGGCGGAACTCCGGCGCGCGGGAGTGTGTTAAAGAGTGTTCTGTGTGCGCTTTTAATCCCTGCACCCGCTGTGTAGCGCAGGACTCTGCCGTTGCGTTTCAGTAGCGGTAAGTACGCTGTGCTCTGCCCCAGGCTCGTAACGTGCGCATGCTGAGCTAGTACCCTTAATTAGCATGGCGGGGCTGCTCGAACCCTTTCAGCTTTGCCTGGGGGAGGGGGCAGCGGGCACAAATTAATAAACTTTAGAACTGCCGTTGACCTATATTGATGTACAAAGCCCAGCTAGTAGTGTACTGCAATGGTTAGGAAACTGGGCTTGTAACCAGAGGTTGCAGGTTCTATTCCCAGGTAAGATGCTGCCGTTGTACCCTTGAGCAAGATACTTGACCTCAATAGCTTCAGTTTATATCCAGCTGTAAAAATGTTTACTGTGTGAAAATGCTGTGTTAAGTCGCTCGGCCTGCGTTGTAATAATATTAAAATAGGGTGTAGACGGACTGTAATGACTCCACTTCTTCGAGCTAACAAAGTTGTCTAGCATGTAAGCAGATGCCTGTGCCTGTTGGGCACCAACAGCGAATAACCACTTTGACGGAAACTTGGAAACGCTACGTCTGCAGTCTGCTGACTGTTTACATTGTTCTTTAAAATGGCGTCTCTGCATTAAGCTCGCTCTCAGTATTGAGGGACTGTAATGTGATTGAACAGTCACCGATTGGTCATTGATCGGATGGAACCTTCTGCTGTTTGGCTGCAGGACTACCTTTTTTAGAACAAGAGCTCCCACTGCTGGTGAATTGTATGGTCTGCACTATAGTGTGCACAAAAAAGTATTATGTATTATTCCTAAAAAAAAAAAGCCTGATACAGAAGAGACAGATCCCATCACAATGCATGCTACAGTTTGCAATTTAACAAATTGAAATTAATTTTAGACCAGCTTCAGGTTTGTTTCTTTGTGTCTCCCGCATGTAACCCCCCCGCCCCGCCCGTCCACAGGAGACGCCCCCCAGCGCCCCCCCAGAGACACGGTCAGGGACGCGTCGGAGAAGGCCAAGGAGACCGCGATGGCCGCTACAGAGAAGGCCAAGAACCTGGCCTCCGCGGCCAGCCCCAAGAAACCACAACAGTTTGTGTAGCGTGGACACGCGTTCACAGCTGAGCCAGGCACACGCGCACACACACACGTGCACACGCGCCACGTGCACGCACACACACTATTGTGTCCACGTCTGCTGATGAAATGTGACTTTAGTTTTATTTTTTTCCCCCGTCGCTTCAAAAACTCGTCGAAGTCGTGTTATGCTGTTTCTCGGGGTTGTTTTTAAAAATTGGGCCGCTGAGTTTTGAAGTTTAAGAAGCGGCCCCTTTTTAAGGTTCGTGGTGACTGTGGCTGAATGGCGGGAGCAAGCTTTTAAATGTCCCCCAGTTCTCGATTTGCTCTTCCGCTACTTTTGAGCTGGTTTCTGACAACACATTCACTTATTTGTCCTGGGGAAATCTGACAATATTGACACTCACACTCGCACCCACGCTCACACACAAACACACTCACGCTCACATACACACACGCTCACACACACACATGCGCTGACACACATGCTCATACAAACACACACACAAACAAACACACAGCATAATGATGAGAACAAGCCATTCTGCTCAACAATCCTCACCATTTTCCTGACTAAAGTAGTGCTCTGATTACCGACAGACTAGATGGTATCTAACACTGTATCAAGCCTGGTCTTGAAAATCCCCAGAGTGTCTGCCTCTACTACATGACCTGGCAGGCTGATCCACAGACTGACTACTCTCTGCGTGAAGAAATCGTCTGTCCGGAATTCACTTCTTGCTCATTTTCATTTGTGTCCCCTCGTTCTACTAACCGTACTCAACCTGAAGAGCCTCTCGTAGTTCATTTTGTTGATCCCCTTTATAAAAGCCTCAATCAAATCACCCCTGAGTCTCCTTTTGCTAAGCTTGAAGAGATAAAGCATCTTAAGTCCTCATAGCTTTTATCTTTCATGCACACGCACGCACGCGCGCACACACACTTGAACTGGGATAACTTATTCCTTTGTCTGTGGGATGTTCGTGCACTACAGTTCTGGACCTGTGGACTCTGTCTTAAGGGTTTACTAACGTTCCTCTTTGAAGTCTCTCATTGTTGGCGTTGAGTCGCTCAGGTTCTATACAGTTGCACACAACAATGACCGTCTGCATCCTAATGTTTACTGCGACTGCTACATATCATCGGTCCCTTTCTGAGCCTGGAATAGTATGCATTTGACCCGTTTAAAATGCAGAATCAAGCACGCACACAAGTGAAGGCATGCAGCTGCATGCATGCTTCTGCAGAAAAGCAGGTGGCAGTGATGATACTTAATGTTAGTCTCAGGGTGCAGTCTCTTACTATTATTAATATTATTGTTTTAGATTTATTCTGTTGTTTCAGACATGTAATCATGATCTGGATACTTGTACAGTATCTATTGTCCAAAATATTGTTTTTTTAGTTTTTATTTGTGCTATTCATATGTGCATTTCAATTATCTTTTTTTTTTATTTCGAATTTGCCTTCATAATGTTACTAGTGGATTTTCCTTTTGTACGTATGTTCTTGATTTAAATTAATATCTCTGTATGCCTGTGTTCTTATGTTTTTATGTATTTATGGCATTCCTGTTAAGCAGATGGAGTTTACGTCTGCAACCCTTATGCAGATTATTATAGTTCTTTTGAATACAACAATGTTTCAATTGTTTCTTTATACGTATTTTTGTCTCATTTTTGCGAAATATTTGGCAAGTATGCAATAGTTGTATAATTACTGTAATGGATTTTTTGACTTTCTTTTGAAATGTTTTCTTTTATACTTCAAACCTTCGCTAACAGTAATCTCAGCCCATTATCCAATTAGTCTGGAGGCTTTTTGGGTCATTCTTTCAGCTAGAATGACTGGGGTGCACCAGAGACATTGGATATCGGTTGCCTGTATATGGTGTCTTCACATAATTACATTCTCATTATTCTTACATATTTACACAGTATTATGTAATTGGAACACACACACACACCAGGAGCCAGTCACACTGAAGCCTTTAAGTAGACTCTGGAGCATCACTGTTTCTCCAATCACAGTTCCGCAGTATGAATTCCACGGGAGGAACGGTGAATTTTAAAAAAAAGTACACATTGACCTTTAATTTGCGGTAATTTCCCTTAAAGTCTCTGCCATTGTTTAAATGGGACACACCAGGCCATCTCAATGTCAGGAGTGGCTGTAGTTTGTAATTACAGACACCAGAGGGCAGTGTGTTACATACATGGCTGACTCCATCCATTTTGAACACAACTATTGTGTAGGTTCCATAGTGAAATCTAACCGAGCTAATTCATTTTTAATAAAAATAAAAACCCAATGTTTACGTATAAAACTTTATTATATTACAATGAAAGAATAATACAGCACAATACCTTTAACGTGTGTGCTACGAAACGCAGCCAGCACCAGGTACCTATGTGTACACAGAATGGACTTATACAATATCATACATCTTCCACAAAACACTCTGTTAAAAAGGTACATATTTACAGGCCTCTGGCACAGAACCCACCGTTCTCAGTGTGGCCGGACGTAATTGTCGGGGGGTTTCTGTCTTAACCCAACCCTCACACCCTGGGTGTGAACCCTACCTGTCGAACCCCCAAGAGTCACTGGGGCGGTCCCAACTTCATACGGAACACCACAAGCGTCCCACACGGAAGGGATGTACGGAGGAAACTTCTCAATGCTACATTTTTTATTCTCCTGGGTCTTTAAGGCGACGTAATCGCCGATCCGTAGCTTCGGATCGACGCGACTGTCGCCGCTTAGCCACCGCGTGAATGAGGAGGACTCCGGAGCTGTGGAATGACAAAGCTGGGGGGGGGGGGACAAACGGTACGTCCTTCACAGCAAACGCCCTTAGTGATCCCCCCCCGCCTGATTAGGTGACCTCATATCTTTAATATCACAGATTGTCAGCCAAAAAACGTCGTCAGGTAACGTTTCAATATTGCTCTGCAGAAAGGCCTCAGGCTTCTACACCCGACATCCAGCTCTTTTCGTGACCCTGGAGACCGGTAAAGGACAGCGGATAGGGGCGCGGGAGAGGTACGTCCCGCGCCCGCACCTAGCTGTGGAATGTGTGCTCGCTCTCGTTAAAAGAAGCAAAGGAATCCCCGAAACTGCCCCGCCGCCACCCTTCAGCTCGTCTTCAATGCGCGTTGCGTAGGGAGGTTCTGTGCGAGAGTTTCTTTGCCAAGTCACCTGGTTGTTCATGTTACCCACACGCTGAAATCGTACGTACATTTGTGCTATTAACAGTTAAATGTCAAAACGAGTGTTACTCCACAAACATTTTTTTTTAAAACTTTCTCTACTTTTTGTTCAGTAGGAAAAAAGCAAACAGCACACAGGACTTGTAAAGAGTTGGTCACGAGATACACCGAGGAGTTAAAGGTAATCCTTTCTCCTTTTGAGAAAAAGAAAAGTAAAAACAGCACGCGATATCTCAGTATTGCTGTCTTGCCACCAAATATGCAAGGTATTCCAAGAGGCTGTGGGCACACACCAACACTACGGTGGAGAGGATAAAATCACCAGCTGCCATTTTCGAGTGGATTTAACTCCTCTCACACACAATTCCTCTTCAATTCAAAATGAACAAACGAGGAAATAAAAATTTTTTAAAAACCCCAACACAGAAACACCCTTTTGAATAAAAGAACGTGGAATGGTAACCCCAGATGATGGAGAGCTGCCGTGGGATTACCAGTGTGAGCAGAGTTACACAGCAAGGCCCTTTTTCAAACGTCCTACAGGATAGGTCAGTGCGCTATAGGACTTGCGTGCACGGTTGAACACACAGGACACTTTTAAAATGGTGGGTGGGGTTGGGGGGTTGCGGGGGCATCTGTTGGTCTTCGCGTGCCCCCGCTAACAGGAGCGGGCACAGCGGGGTAAACGTCTGCACTCACAGGGGTCCAGGGTCGCGGCGGGGGTAGAGGATTCACTGGTGGGGCAAGACCTGGTTGGGGGGGGGGCAGGAGGGGCCGAGGTAGGGAGTCATGGCAACAGTAAATGAGGCTCCCCAAGGCACAGGAGGACAGAGGGAGAGCCCCAGAGACGGTCTGCAGCCCTGGCCTCCGGTCTCCTCATACTTTTACACACATATACTCTTTTCTTCTTTCACAAGAGAACATTTAAGAAAATATAGTACAAAATATAAAACAAGAAATATAGATAAAGCAATGTAGTCTATAAGTGTTTCATAGCTTTTTTTTTGTATAGAGGTTTTCGTAGTTTTTGTCGTTTTTTTTCCTTTTCATTTTTGTTTTTGGTGCAAGACGACCTTCAGCAGACCGCTGGTTTTTAAAGTGCTGCCAGGCCGTGCTCTATTGTGTGGGTAGCGGAGGCAGAACCGAGCTGTCTGTCACACACTGCGGGCGCAAAGACACGCCTACTC
Source organism: Anguilla rostrata (assembly GCF_018555375.3). Lineage (NCBI taxonomy): Eukaryota > Metazoa > Chordata > Actinopteri > Anguilliformes > Anguillidae > Anguilla > Anguilla rostrata. The sequence continues at coordinate 54,529,438 of NC_057939.1, read as the reverse complement.
CGCCTGTACAGCGGGGGTGTAACAAACGACTCGATCCTGCGGAGGACTACACACCCGCACACACTCTGGACTACAATTCCCAGAATCCGCTGGACTACAATGTCCAGAATCTGCTGCAATTTGGTCTGTTTTTTTTTTCTTTTTTAAGTACAATCTTTTAAGCAGAGCTGAGGAAGAGCAAGAGAGAGAGAGATGTAGCCTATAAGAGCCGAATGAAGAAAGACAGGCATGTACTAAGACTGGACTAAAACAGGGACACCCCAAACAACAGCTACACTGCTACTCACAGAAGACCTCTGCATAACAGCTGCTGAAACAGTTTTTTTCTGTGTGGATTTTGTCCTTTTTTTTTGTACAGAAATGACATGTCAATGTTAACCAACATGCACGCACGCACACACACACACACACACACACACACACAGGAGAGTCGCTCCAGTCTTATTGGTGGAATCTGGTCTGGGCTCTGGCTTCCATTAGCTTTGACCCCCAGAAGGGTTTTAATGCTGAGGGAGAGCAGAGCTCCCTCTTTATACGCAATGCTACATCACACGCTACTGACCTTGTGTAGCCATGCTGGCCAAGACTGGTCAGGCCTACTTTTTGTCCAGAGGGGAGCCCCGATAACGTGGGCCGAACGATCTTTAAGTGCTTTTACGACGGCGAAACAGAAGATCTCACCTCCTGGAATCGGAGCCAAAATGGAAGCAGAAAAGCGCTAGCACTTTTTCTGAATCGGCCGTCTGCCGTCCTGCTCGCGTTCGGCTGACATGCCGTCGCTGGGAGGTGCCAACACACACACACACACACACACACGCACACAGAGAGGAGCCACATGACACAGACCACAGACACACCTGGTTCCCATCGACAGGTCACAGCTGTGCTGCTCACCGCAGAGGAAAGCCAGCGAAACCAAGAGCCGCTGGGCTGAGGGGGTCTGTGGTAGAGGCTCGCCGGGGGGGGGGGGCGGATAGAAGAGGAAGCCATGAAGAACGGCTTTGTGGTTCTGCTTCCTGGAAGAGAGTGGCAGTCTTGGCTCGTGGAATGGCATGGCTGTCTGGGTGGGGGGTGGAGCCCGGTGGGGGGCGGGGCCTGCCACAGGGGGCGGGGCCTAGCACAGGGAGTGATTGTAGCTGCCGTCGCTGGAGCTCCCCTGCAGGCTGTAGCTCCCCTCTCCGTCACTCAAGCTGCCCAAGCTGTCCGCTTCCCCGGGAGTGAACTCCATGCCCTCGATATCCACGTCTGCACACAGACACAGACACAGACACACACACACATAGGTGAGTCACATTGCCTCAGTCCAGCCTATACAGACGTTTCTGCTAACAGAACACAAACCCTGAGAAACACGATGCCCCGTAAGCACACATCCAGACCTGCTCAGAGAGCTTCACCTAACCACACTTTCACCGTTCAGCAAAGAGCATTTCTAAACTCCCAAAGCCTGTTTTTGTCTGGCGTTTATCCGTCCTGGGGCGAAACCCTCATTATCACCCTCTGCAAACTCTCATTATTCCGCCGTAATCCGGTCGTAAACGAAGCGTTCTGGGCGACATGAACACCGCTGCCTTTGTGTCCGCGGCTCTGAGCCTCTAAACGGGGCTTAAGATAAGTGAACCCTCTCAGGAGCGGGACAGCGTTCGTACAGCCCTGAGTCTCACAGGCCTTTCGGGGGATTTAGCGCTGTGGTGCGCTCGCGGGTCAAAGTGCAGACTGCGGAGAGCGGGGCGGGGTTTGTAGTGGGGCTGGGGGGGCATGGGGCAGGGAGCGGGGGGCAATGGGGGGCAAGGGGCGGGGCGTGGCACCTTGCTCAGAGTCGGTGGAGATGGCCGAGCCCATGCTGTCGGTGCGGACGCGCTCCAGCGAGGAGGAGGACAGCTGCTCCAGGCGCCGTTTGAGGTAGCGATGTTCCCGCTGCAGCTGCTCCTTCACGTTCAGCGCCTTCCGGTCCTGCTCCTCCAGCTTCTGCGCAGGAGCACACACACACACACACACACAGCTTAGCACCGAAACCGCAGTACTGCACACACACACACACACAGCTTAGCACCGAAACCGCAGTACCGCACACACACACACACACACACAGCTTAGCACCGAAACCGCAGTACCGCACACACACACACACACAGCTTAGCACCGAAACCGCAGTACCGCACACACACACAGAGAGCTCGGGGTCAGGGTTATGGTGGGATGGCGGTAGCCATGTGCATTTTGGCCCTCTTTAGCAGGCTGATGGTTAGGGTCAGGCTGAGGGTCAGGGTCAGGCTGAGGGTTAGGGTGAGGCTCAGGGTTAGGGTGAGGGTGAGGGTCAGGGTGAAGGTTAGGGTAAGGGTGGGACGCGGGGGGGGGGCAGCAGTACCTTTATGTGCGTTTTGGCCCTCTTCAGCGGGCTGAGGGTCAGGGTCAGGGTCAGGGTTAGGGTCAGGCTGAGGGTCAGGGTTAGGGTGAGGGTTAGGGTGAAGGTTAGGGTTAGGGTGAGGGTCAGGGTGAAGGTTAGGGTCAGGGTGGGACGCGGGGGGGCAGCAGTACCTTTATGTGCGTTTTGGCCCTCTTCAGCAGGCTGAGGGTGGTGTGTCTGTTGCTCTCCGGGCCCAGAGGCACCAGCTGCTTCAGCTCCTCCAGGTACAGCCGCAGTTTGGCCCGTCTGTGAGGTGGGGCAGACCCCGAGAGAGAGGGGTATCAGATACACGCACACGCACACGCACACACTGCACACTCCCACAGGGACTCGCTGTCACTCAAACCCCCGTACCGAACGCAGAGCCCTTTAGGCCCCGCCCTGCCCGCGAGTGGGGAGACTGGAAGCGATGGCCGAGGCGCTCGGACACAAAGACTGCGTCCTGCCATGGGGTCAGTTAGTCACCTGACACCTGCCAGAGTCAGCGATCTGGCCCACATTTCACACCGTCCCGTGAGAAAAACAAAACGCTCTTTTGACAACCCCTCCAGGGCCTCAGTGACGGATAGGCCTGCTCCCAGGGGAGGAGCACATGCAAACGCCGGCAGAATTTATGGCTCGACCCGCATGAGCGCTGAACGGGATCATTCCAGTGCACAGCAGGAAGCTCACCGAGGTGCGGCAGGACTCTACCCACGAGCAGCACTCCTGAATACGCACGCAGAGCAGCCCAATGAGCAACAGCATGCAGAGCAGCCCAATGAGCAACAGCATGCAGAGCAGCCCAATGAGCAACAGCATGCAGAGCAGCCCAATGAGCAACAGCATGCAGAGCAGCCCAATGAGCAACAGCATGCAGAGCAGCCCAATGAGCAACAGCATGCAGAGCAGCCCATGAGCACAGCATGCAGAGCGCCCAATGAGCACAGCATGCAGAGCAGCCCAATGAGCAACAGCATGCAGAGCAGCCCAATGAGCAACAGCATGCAGAGCAGCCCAATGAGCAACAGCATGCAGAGCAGCCCAATGAGCAACAGCATGCAGAGCAGCCCAATGAGCAACAGCATGCAGAGCAGCCCAATGAGCAACAGCATGCAGAGCAGCCCAATGAGCAACAGCATGCAGAGCAGCCCAATGAGCAACAGCATGCAGAGCAGCCCAATGAGCAACAGCATGCAGAGCAGCCCAATGAGCAACAGCATGCAGAGCAGCCCAATGACCAACAGCATGCAGAGCAGCAAAACCCCGTTTAACGAGCGATGTAGGAGGCCGTTTCACAGCGAGAGCCTGTCCAATGAGCAGTGTGTGAAACCACTGGCCGCACTGAGCAATATGTGAGACTACTGGGAGCACTGAGCAAGAGCTGAGACCGAGCAGTGGCCTGGAAACAGGTAAGTGTCTCGCCTGAGGCTGACAGTGGCTCTACAGCCCCGAGCCATAATGGCTCCTCTGCTCAGCTACTCCATGTCTACAGCCCAGAGCCGTAATGGCTCCTCTGCTCAGCTACTCCATGTCTACAGCCCTGAGCCATAATGGCTCCTCTGCTCAGCTGCTCCATCTGCAATGCAAACCTTCACAGAGACAGCCTTCTCTCTACTGCGCCAGCCCACTATGTCTGCCACGCACGCACACACGCTCACACACACACACGCACACAGGCGCACACACACACACAGGCCCTGCTGCAGGCCCTGGCTGTCTCATACACACGCACACATGCCCTGCTGCAGGCCCTGGCTGTCACACACACACACACACATACATACACACGCACACACACACAGAGCTGCAGGCCCTGGCTGTCACACACACACGCACATACATACACACGCACACGCACACACACACAGAGCTGCAGGCCCTGGCTGTCACACACACACACACATACATACACACGCACACGCACACACACACAGAGCTGCAGGCCCTGGCTGTCACACACACACACGCACGCCCTGCCGCAGGCCCTGCTTGTCACACGCTCCCCGCAGGTTAATGATCCATCGGCGAGAGGGTTGCGTAAGAGCAGGGCTGCTGTGGTTTGCACAGTATTATATAACTGTACAAAAGGGCAACACCGGTGTCCCTGCAGCCGTGTGGAACCCAGCCAAACGCACTCTGAACCTCCGCTTACGCACACAGGCTCCTGCTTTCATTTTTTTTTTTTTAAACTGCACGCAAACACAGGAGGCAAAGACGCTCCAACGGGTAAGGCAGCGAAAGGAGGACAGCGCTTCGGAGAGCAAGCTTATACGCAGAGAACGAGCAGTCCTCCGGACGTCCATAACGCTGACATGTCAAACCCGCTGCTTTGTGCTCCAGGCCAGGCGCCTGTTGTTGCCCAAGCTGCTTCTTTGACAGCGAGGACACGCTGGCTAGCACACACGAACAGCACGCGCTAAGCGCTCCGTGTGCCTGGCTGATGTTCACACTGCCGGCCCGGAGCGGACGTGTGTTAGAGGGGTGGATTCCTCCCCTCCTCCCCACCGCCCACCCCCCCAGGTCATGTGACATTCACACTCCTGGTCCCCGCCCTTCCATGGCACAGTAACCTGGTTATTCCCCTGCTGCTGCCCGCCTGCCTGGAGGGGGTTACATAAGCATGCTGCTGGGGGGGGGGCTTTGTGGGGGGGTAGGGATAGGGTTAGGTATCAGGCCCTCAGGGCTATCCATTCACCCTGCCTGTGACCACACACACACACGTACATGAACAAACACACAGACATACACATACAGATACACACACACAGATACGCATGCACAGACACACACATAGATACAAACATCCATGCACATACATGCACAGACACACACAGACCAACATGCAGAGACAAACAGACACCACACTCTACACACTTCCCTCTGTCTCACAGCAAGGACCCAGGTCACAAAGCCACACACCTCAAACACAAACAAGGCACGTCCAGGCATCCTGCGTACGTGACAGTAACCAAACATCGCCTCACCAGGCTAAAGAGGGCAAGAGCCCACAGCTAAAAGGACAGTAAACAGTCATTACCATTTAAACGTCCCTTTCCAGGTCGGTTCTTCAGAATTTACCATTTAATAGCCTGATACTGCCGTAAACAGCAGAACACTTAAGCGGGCTTTGGAGTATCGCAAGCAATGCTCCTGAAGACACAGACACACCAGTAATTCAGTGCAGAACAGGCTGCTATTCCGGCATGACAAAAGGTGCTTTGTGTCGGACAGACGCACAGACGCACGCACGCACGCACGCACGCACGCACCGAGGATAGGGTCTGCTCCTGAGGCGTGTGCGCACGCCTGTGCACACGCCTGCACACGCAGGCTGAACGCAGGTGCTGAGCACCTGTCTACACAGGAGTTCGGGCTCTCGGGTGCAGGCAGCGGGAAAGGCGCTCAGTCCACAGCCTGCAGCTGAAGCGCTCATACAGCAGCTTCGCCTGGTTTTACTGGATAAAAAAAAGCAAGCTATGAACAGCCAATGGTGACGCAGCACAGCCAAATTCATTTCCACAGACCATGGCGTGACCAAACGCGTTCACACAGAGGCTGAATGACCGAATGCATGCGTGTGTGTGCACAGTAACCAGGCTCCTTCACACCAGCCTGCCACTGGCCGCCCAAACCTGGAAGCAAATGCAGTCAGTGTGTGTGTGTGTGTGTGTGTGTGTGTGTGTGTGTTAGGGGTTTGGGGGGGGGGGGGCAAGCTCATCTGGTAAACAGCCATCTCCTCCACAGGGGTTAAAGGTCACCAGAACACCAGGACAGTGTCTGCTCCTGCGTGACTTTCTGCTTCAATAAATCGAGCATGTGCCAAGCAGCCCTCACACACACACATTACACACAAACACACACATTACACACACACACACACACACACATTACACACAAACACACACATTACACACACGCACATACACACACACATTACACACATACACACATTACACACATGCACACACACACATACGGCGGTATATGTAATGGAAATGTGCCCCCCCCAGGCCAGGCGTAATCTGGGACTATGGGTTGTGTGGGGATGGGAGATAGGCGTGATCAGGCATGTCCGTCCTCAGCTCCCTCCCCCCCCCCCCTTCCCCCCCGCACTTCCAGCTGAGTCAGCTGCCCCATGCCACGAGGTCAGAGGGGCGAACAGGGCCCGTGTCCGCGAGCCGCGGCTCCTCCGCCATCACACGGATCACTTCCTGTTCCTCCCATACCGCCGCTGTCAGCTTGCGGTCTGAGGCCTCGCCACTTCCTCTCGCTGCAGCCGCGCTCGGAAGAGAGCAGGCGCCTGTCGATCAACATCAGTCACCGCGCCGACGTGAGGAGGAAGAACCGTCCCTTTACAGCTCCTCCCACTCTGTCCCGTGCGAACCTACCCAGAAGCCTCCCTGGGGTACTCTGTAGAGACGAGACCGCCGCTCGCAAAAATCACTTTACCGACCCGTGGAAAAGCACCGGTACCAGAGCATCATCTCCATAGCAACCCCGCGCCTCCCTGCTCAGAACGCTGGCTTCCTGTTCACCTCCAGAACCGCAGACCCAGTCCTGACAAAGACTGTGTTAAGGCCGAGCTTTTATGTTCAATCCACCTCAATGCTAACATCTGCTGGCCACTCAAACAATCCTTCACAAATTCCAGATGCATTTGTGGAAGAAAATTGAAGAAAAAAAAAAGGCACTTAAGGCGAGTTATTAATACGCAGGTTCAGCTGTGGAAACATTGACTCAGTGAGGCTTCCAACTTTCAGAAGAAGAGTCTTTGCCAAAAAAGAAAAGAAAAAAAGAAGACATGACTATAAATAGGCTCTATCAGCACATGCACGCGTGGGCAGAGGAGCTGGCATGACAAGAAAGAAGGGATGAGTGAGAAAAAGGAAGGAAGGAGTTACAGGAATCAGAAGCACTCTTTCACAGACGAGAAGGGCCACACCTGTGAGAGCTCCACGATCCTTTCACAGATGGGGTGGGGGGGGGGGGGTGGGTGGTTTACCAGAAACCCTCTTAAGAAGCCTGGTCACTAGCAATGCTCATGCACCTGACTCTGCAGCCTGTCATTAAGGACAGACCTGCGGCTTACTGGCCCAGCTGGGACTGAGTGTAGGATGAGATCCGGCTGAGGCCTCCACACAGACAGCAGGGCCGGACCCAACACACACGGCCCCTCTACACGCCCCCCTTATACCACTGACCAGCTATACACTACACATATACACCTCCTTTTAATACTAGGACAAAAGAACTACCAGCAAAATAAGTCAATTCAACAGCATTACCCCCGTCATTGGGACAAGTGAATATGGCCAAGTCCTTAAACACACGCAACCGTCTTAAAAAGCTACTTTAAATAATCAAAAACCCCCGAGTCACACTGCAGACAGAAACCTGTTGAGGAGGGAGGGGAGGAGCCCTTTTCGGGAAAGGGTGCTCGACGCCGCACCCGCTCGCTCACACCCCGTGCGGATTTGGGGGATTTTGGGGAGGGCGTGACCCGGCCTGACTGGTGCTGACGGCGTTACTCAGCACGGTGAGAAAAAGCTGCGTCACTGCCACACTCCCGCTGTCACAGAGGAAACAGGAAATCCTCTGCTCACGCCACAGTGCGCCGCTTCCCCTGCTCCACAGACGCGTCCGCGTCACTTATCGTAATCACCACAGGCCTTTCAAAAACAACAAACAAGCTCCAGAATTTCACAACAGAAACTGAACAAACACTGACACGTGCTACAGTTAACTGTCTGAGTTAGCCAGGGAGCAGCTTCACACTGAAGCCCTGAGCGGGAGACATGGGCCGGCTTCAGTCCTCCGAGCCCTCAGACATGTCTGTACAAGCCGCTGCAGGTGCCTGCAGTCATCAACTACCAGCCTGTGACTAATAAACCACACGGCCTCCACAGGACTGACGGTCTGCAGCGCACAGGTTGTGACATTCAGGAGTGTCTCCACTGTCACAACATGTGCAGTCACACCCCACACGCACATGCGTACTCACACGCACACACACACTACACACACACACACACACTCTATACACTCCCACTGTCTCACAGTAAGGTCCTGGGTCACACTGCCGCACACACACACACACTTTTCCCTACTCCCCTAAAAGGAGGCCAGTGCACATGAGAAGCCCAGACAGAGGGCAGTGCTGTAATGAAGTGAGCTATGACCGTGCTGAAGCTGTGGCCTCAGTGTTAGCCTGCGCAGGCCTGGTGCTTTTACATGCGACACACACACACACACACACACACACACACACACACACACACACACACTCCCTCTATAAGGTCCTGGGTCACACCACATCCTTGCTGCTGCCCCTGCTGCTATCACACACAGCACTGCTGCTGACAGGAAATCAGCCCTGACGGACACCTGTCATCTAGACATGTCCCGCCCCGCCCCTCTCCTCCCTCACTGCCCATCACAACTGTGCCTCCCTTCAGCCCCCCAATCGGGCTCCAGTCTCCCCAGAACGGGACGGTCCTGAGCGGAAGGAACTGCGGGGCGGGGGGGGGGGGGGGTTTCCCACGGTCCCAGCTTCTCCTCAAACTCACCGGTGCTTCTCCAGTTCGTTGTGCGACGACCTGCACGAGAAAACAAACAGGGACACATGAGAACGCCGCCACGGCTCTGCATCACAGCCAGTCAGCCATCAGCACGCTCAGCCATCAGCACGCTTCCATACGGCTCAGCAGAGACACAGCTGGGTTAAGACCGGCTGGGTTAAGACCGGCAGCAGGGGGTTTTATCCACAGCACATATCAATCAGACTGGAGCCAACCGTCCTGTAGGTTTTCATTGCAGCCCTAATTTGGCACACCTGACTCTACTAATTAGCGGCTCAATGCAGATCTTTAGCTGCTGAATGAGGTGCGCTTTGTTAGGACTGGAATGAAAACCAACTGGACGGTACATCTCCAGGAACAGGGTTGTGTACCACTGGACTACAGCTTTCTTTCTGCTGACAAAGGGACGGCACAATGCCAGGGGAGCGTTCTATTGTCACGCTCTCCGACTCACAGATACGATATTTAAATGAGGTCTGGGAACTTCTTTGCCATGCAAGTGAAAGGAGCGTGAGTCTGGCTGACAGGCAGGTATCTGTGAATCATGAGTCTGAAACCGAGACTACACAGGGGCGTGGGGCGCCCACAGCAACCCGTGACTCCCTCCAGCAGAGCTGCAAGCAAACGGCACACTGCTGTGCGTGAGCCGCGAGGCCTGACCCCGAGTAAACTGGAACGCCTGCAATGCAGCAGAAACTGGTCAGACTGGATGCAGCGAGCATTTCCCCATGCGATACCGCATGCACCTCTGCACGGCCCTGAGAGAAAAGTGCTTTACCGTCAGCGAGCACTTCCCCATGCGATACCGCATGCCCCCCTGCCCTCCTGGCTGTGCTTCCCGGGACAGAGCCATACGGCCCAGCTCCTCTTTCGTTCCCGGTGACCGAGGGGCGGGTCTTTCCATAAATAAGTGAACTGCACGCGTTATAAAAATTTCAAAACGTGGGGATTTACAGCCGCGGGATTACATAACCGGGGGATTTTCACCAGCCCTGCGGCAGCGCCCAGGCAGCGCTGCCAGCGGGTGGAGAGGTGTTCACGCCCCACGTGCCACACGCCCACCGCGCGATTGGGTAACGGCGACCGGGCGTCCCCTCCGCCGGGGCACACAGCGGTCACCGCAGAAGAGAGAAGAGCCGTCACGTGACCCGAGAGAGAGCGCGTTCGGGCCGACAGGGCGCTCCCTGCGCCAGAGGGGCAGAGACAACGCCGCCCTGCCCGTTTCGGGGAAGAGAAACTGACGGACGGCACGAGCGTCACTATGGGAACGGGTGTTTGCGTCCACGGAGACGCAGGCCTGATGAACGAGGTCTGGCGCACAGATGACAGCAGCGCCCCGTTCTCCTGAGAGAGAGAGAGGGGCGAACGAGCCGCCATTTACGTGCCTGCCCTCGGCAGACAGACGGGGGTAGAGGTGTCTTATCTTTGCATCGGGGGCTGAGGGAAGTGTCTCTATTCAAACACGTGCAAATTGGGGACTTGTGAGGTGACGGCGGGGGGGGGGCACAAATGAGTTCCGGAACATCACGTCAGTTTTGAAGATTAAAACGACACCAAACAGTTTCAGATGCCATGTTAGGGCTGTTAAAATGGTAAAATTATAAAAGAATGTGCCCATTTACTACACCAAGTCCACAGAAAGACAAGGAGTCTCACTCACTCACGTCAGAGTGCCATCATGCCAGTCAAACACAAAGATAAAAGTCCAAGAAATAGCAAAAAAAAAATATATATAACATATGAATTCGACCTTATATATTTAAAAAAGTTGTGCAAGTCGCTCTGGATAAGAGCGTCTGCTAAATGCCTGTAATGTAATGTCATGTCATGTCATGAGGCCTACAAGATGACATTTTCCATGGAAAACAAAATTCAGGAATATAATGAGCTAAAATTCTCCACTTACAATAAATATAACATTAAGACCCCTAATGTGTGCCAAGTTCCCCTCAAAAAAACCATGAACAAAGACGATACATATCAAGAGATAATCTCAAACAACTCAGCAGAGGAATTAATGCTAAAGTCTTCTCTAGTGGTTGCAAAGATAGGCTGCAGATAGCACTTTATCTGCATGCCACATGCACGGCATAAAATCCAGCTATATAAGGGGAGTGCAACACATTCACTCTCAAATCAAGTTCTATTTCAAAAATAATAGCTGCTGAAAGCATTTAATAGCTTGAACGCAAATGTCACCAAAGCCTGTGGTCGTTTTCCAATGCAAATGTCAAATAAAGTACAGCACAATCCTTTAAAATACCAGCTTTTCACCGAGTCGTGACAATTCGCATGTATTTGTATGAAGGGGGGAGGGGCGTACGCTTTCCATCTGTGCCGTTGCATTTCACCATCGCGGCGAACTATCGCTCTGCTAAAGCGTATTCCGCTTTGGAACATGCTACTACACTCCTGGACTCCGCAACAGGGTCGGAGAACATCTGTCTGTCTGCGCCGCGCGATTATGACAGCGTGGCCCCTCCCCATCCCCCTGGAGCGCGTGCAACTCAGGAGACTCAACAGTGACTGCCGTCTCCTGAGCATCGGGCCTGAAAACGGAACATCCATGAAAAACGCACCAACCGCAGTTTCAAAAACTGCACCAGCGGAGTCGTCTGTACGGACAAGTCTTCCTCATCAGAAGCATGCATTTTCCAAACAGTTACCAAAATGCGCAACCCTTGAACTCAACGTCTGCAAACGTGAAAACTTTATTCTCAACCACCCACCCCCCACGTACACATACCAACATACATACATTCATCAATGTGTGCATGTAAACAGGACATTGCGACAGGGCAAGGGTATTTATTTATTTACAGAATTTATTTACAGCAACTTTTATTTATTTCCGTCATCTAGTATTGTTTTGGTTGTTGGGGGACAAACAAAACAAAACGTTGAAACACTTAATAACAAGCGCCCGCTGCTCAGAAATAGAGCGCATAATCAAGACTAATTTCCAACACCTGGCCCAATGGGTTGCACGGAAGGTAGAAGCCAGCGAGGAGCGGGGTAGGCGACACAATTCATGATGAAAAGACCGACTTTCCACGGCAGCTAGTTCCTAATCCGCACAGGATATAAAACGTCTTCAGTTTAGGCACCTTGCGACGTGCCGCACACACCGTGGTAAGTCAGCCTGTGACAAAGATATGTGCGCCGCGTGGCACTCAGATACACAACGGGAGATCAACATCACTCTAGAGACATCATTCAAACCATCTTTGCTATTGCCCGTTAAACGTTAACTAATAACCCTCGTTAATTCCAACTAATTTAGCCTACTGGTTACCGTTAAACTAAGTGTACGTGCTTCGGGATGAGGAGACAGCACGCAAAGCATCAGGAAAGCGACGGACTTGATCACGTAGCCGGATAACAATAATGTAACAACCACTGTCCTGAGGTATGAAGTTACATTAATGCAAACGAATATTCGTAACTAGTCAGTTGTGCGTGTTTCATAACTAATGGGGTCACTCGACAGTAACAGATAGCAAATGTTGTCCTGCAGCAAACGTTGTGCACTTCAGTGTATGAAACGCCTAACTTTGTTCACTGACGGAACGGGACACATCATAAAGTGGGAATAATTGGCTATGAGAGTTAAAACAGACAGCAAAATGCGAACATTATGGGGTACATTAAAGTTGACGCGTGGCAATGTTTATACCCGACATGAAAAACAGGAGCCAAGCCCAAAATAAGAAAAATGGCGATTTACATAGAGGCTGAGGCGAACAGCCATCTACCAAACTGTGCTACCAAAGTAAAGAAAGGGCAATATAGTTATATGCCACGAAAAAGATATTTACATGTAGCCTACCTGTTGTTCTGAGGTTTTCTTGAAATTGGTGAAGTTTTCGTTTTCTTCCTGGAAAAGTCGCTATCGTACGGCAAGACCGATGCGTAACCATGTTCTGCTTCTACCGAGAAAGTAAAAGCATTCGTTATTTGTCATGCAGAAAACGTAATGCAGAAAGAAAATACCCGCAAAACAACACAATGCTAATTATAAAAGAAAAACGGCAAATAAAACCAAATGTGATTTCCAAAAAAGTGACGTCAGTGCATTCAGTCTGATGGACGGAGTACTAGGGCTACCTGGCAAGCTATGGTAGCTATTAAGCTCCCAAGCTATTGCATCAACACATCCCGTTTCTACCGTAGTATCCTAATGTAAGATTCTATTAAATATCAAATTTAAAAAGGTGAGATTTGACAGACAGAAAGTCAGTGAAGCAAAACAACCAAGCTAGCCAACGTTGGCGAGGTATAGCCATCATTCTAGGCTTGCTGGCTAACGTTTTGAGAATGGTAAAGTCGTCCTGCCAACAGATCTTCAGCTATATTTCTAGGTAGTCTACTCCGTTATAACGTTAGATGCAACGTTACAGACGTTGGTAACTTAAAGGTTAGGTCTAAGTTACCATCGACCTAACTAAGCCTGCAAACTAGCATGCATGCGACGTAGCTGGCAAGTCAGTTTAACACGACATCACCCTTTCAGTTAACTTAATTCTAACTTAGACTAGCTAGATGGTAGCGAGCCAATACTTGTTTTTTTTCTCTGCAGACGATGACAGTTTAGCAAGCTGGCCAGTTTAGGTTCAGAGCAACAATGTTCAAATATATTACCAGCACCAAAATAATATGTAGTCAAAAGTTTACTAACTGGTGAGTTAGTAACGTTAACTTACCCCGGTCTCTTCTTTCCAAGTATTCCGCAGCCTCCAGGAGAATTGAAAGAGAATTAAGTTCCATGTTACAGTTCTGGTTTATAAACAAAAAAAAAACAATAATAAAACTATGTATAAAAACACTATATACAAACACGCGTGTTTTAAAATATTATTCTAAAATAATATACTACAAACAGCCAGATCAATGTAGACTGCTCTCTACTAAATCCCGAGGACTTCCAGCCAAGTCCATATCGACTGCAACTCAACAAAAAGTCCGAATATAGAGTGATGGTTTTGAGAACCAATCGTAACACAGTATGGCCTCGACAGCGAATGGGTATAACCAATGGCAAGCTGCTATATCTTAGGGTAAAGGGTGAATGTTGATACTCTATAAAACTGTGTGAAACTGTGGTCTGATTGGCTTGACCGTGATAGTAACAATTTGGAAGCCAGACCCTAGCAACAGCACGTGTGATCCAGCCCAGTAATCGCTCATTGGTCTGAAGACAAGATCGCAAGATGTCAATTGGCTGAAGGAATGTAGTAGGCGTGTCTTATCGTGTCCTCTGAAACACGAGCTTGAACTTGACGTTGCTATGAGCAGAGTGTTAAGATACGAAGGGAATGGGTGAGGTGTGCCTTCCACCTTTTCATTTTCGCTTTCGCACGTCAAGAAAGGAATAATTTCCCCCAAAATGTATAATAATAATAATATTTATAACACTTTCCAGTGCTGCTGAAAAACTCCCTCTCAACTCTAATAATTATTGCACACAGCATGCATTGACCTAGAATCTATAAATGTGAAAATATTTTCATGCAGGAAATATGCCAGTTGAAACAATGCCATTATTTATTATTATTATTATTATTATTATTATCCATGTATCTATTTGCAGGAAAATTTAAGAGGATGATGACGATGTAACAAACAACAAAATTTAGAAGGGACTCGCTAAGCCCCTGCACAAGGGGCTGCTTCATGTAAAAGTCCTGAATTTGCATTACTGTAAATGCTAGCACGAGCAAAAAAGAAAGCATCGTTTGCTAATGTGTGGTTAATTTTATTATGGCTGCAGATTCTGCCATAGTGTGCCCTTTTTTTTTGCTTTCACTTGGAGTACAGTATGAAATTTGAAGAGATACTTAGACACATTTAAGTGCTTTAATTGCAAGATTATCAGATGCTTAGATTGAAATCATGTTATTGATTAATTGCAATGTTGGTCATTTATTGTGCAGTATTTTGCACAATACATTAGTATTGTTATATGATAATAATTATTTGCTTCAATAGCTTCACAGAATTTAAAAAATCCTAAGTTTTGTTAAGATATTGTGTTGTTAAGGTGCCTGAAATTAAGGTGAAGCTTACCTCACGCTGCAGGTGACTGAAGAATGCCACACTGCTTATGAATTGCATGCATTTTTTAAATTTATTTTGGGGACACAGGGCAAATGAGGATCAGGACTTGTCCTCATCAGTGAAATTGCAGGGGAAAAGTGCAATCATTTTGCGAATGATGACTTAGCCTCTTTGTATGAGTGAACGGCAACCGAAGCTCTTTGTTTTTGATTGCATGCACTCATCTCAATGTTTCGAAGTGGAAAATGCCAATTCAGCCCAGCGAGCTGCATGTGTTTCCTTTGGAAAGCAACGCAGGGCCGGGTGATTGGCAGAAGGGAAGTGGAGTGTCTTTCAGATATGACTGTTCATGAGTCAGTCACATTGACTTGGGCAGCAAGGCGTGAGTCAGGTGACCCGTGCGAAAATGCACAGAGGTGCCCGTGCTGTTTTCAAAGTCACAAGTTTTGCTTGATGCCTGGAGCTTTGCAGACAAACTAAATTGTATGCAGTGCCTTGCAGTTATTATTTTTATGTTGCAGCCTTGCCCACTCTGCTGTTTGCCTTTTAAATTTTGCAGTTAAATGGCACATGCTCTTCCTTATCTCACGACTTGTCAATGTACCACTTTTGTATCAGCATGTGATCATGTGACAGACCTCTCTGCTCATGGCTAAGCAGCAGATGACGACCTGATTTCCAACTCCCTTTACAACTAAGCAGTTTCACAGTCTTGATATGAGCCATCAAAGAGTGTAAACTTAGCTGTTTGAAACCATTTACGTTTTTGAAATTTGCACGTCTCTCAGCATTTTAGAAGCAAAATGTTTTTCCAAAAAATTGTAACCTCATCTCTGTCAGGCCATGGTCTTCATCTGGCTGTTACACTCCCCCCCCCCACCCCCCGCCTCCCCCTCCCCCTCCACCCGGTTACAGCTGTACACTGGACTAATGATATGAGTATAAATTCAAATTCCGCAGTGAGGCTCACACCAGCTTAGTGTTTGGGAAGTCTCTGGACAGAAGAATGAATTTAGTGTGTTCTGATGTGTTTGTGGGAAGTTCATTGCAGTAGAAAAATTGAATCCAGGGGTTATTCTCAGCTCGTCAAACCGGACGTTAAATGCGAGTAAAAGCTCTTTTGTGTTTTCAGTAAGTGTTGTTTGTGCGCTTCGTATAAAGGCCATGTGCTAATATGGTTTGGAGCTCAGCAGATGAAACATTTCTAAATGAGCTGGCAAAGGTTTCAGAACCACAACTGAAACCCAGCAACTCCTTAAATGAAACTTCCCAACGTCACTCTTGCAATATCTGTCTTCAGCTGTAAATATTTTGCATGTTATTGTCAGTATTTTATTACAGTTTAATGTGAGTGGTATTTTTTTAAAGAAAATTTAGATTTAAAGCAAACTTTATGCTTAAATAATTTTATGAGCAGTTTGCTGATAGCTACAGGTGGAGGCTGTGTTTTATTGTACTGTAGGAGACAGAGTGTGGTGCAGTGCTCTCTGCGTGTCTTGTGGTGCAGAGTGTTCTCTGGGTGATGCAGTGTTCTCTGGGTGATGTAGTGCACTCTGGGTGTGTTGTTATGGAGCAGATTGTGGTGCAGTGTTCTCTGGGTCTGTTGTCATGGTAAGACATCGGGCTATTCCAGACGTGACAGACGGGGATGATTAGTTCTCCATCAGGAGAGGTTCTTCATAAAACGATTGGAGACAGACACGGGAACACCGCACATTGGAACCAAAAGCGATGACAGATTATTGTTTTGCATATCTTTAGGGTGGATCAACTCTGACCTTTAAAATGAAATAAGAGTATTCTGTTGTTAGCTTACAAAGAAGCACTTGATGCGTGGCCTCTCTGAGTGGTTATGTGCCCATCTGAAGGACACCTTTATCCCCCCCCCCCAAACGTCTGTTGTTTCTGTTTAATTCAAATTTGAAAGTAAAATGAGTGATTGGCATTCGGGCTGTGAAATCAGTACATAATATCATAATAGTGTCTGCAGCCGCCAGATCAAAGCGGCGTGGCTGAGGGTATGGTCTCCTTCTCGCCGTGCGCCGCGCGTCTCTACGGCGACGGCGCACGCCTCCTCACGAGCGGTCTCTGGCTCGGTTGCGTGAGGGTCATTTGTTGTCACGCCGCCGTTGCGCTGCAGTGAAGTCGGAGCTCGTTGTGCGGCCTTGTCGCTGGCTCGCCGCGCGGTTGAACTCTGCCTCAGGTAGGGCCCTGCGCGGAGGTCAGGCCCCTGCTCCTTTCTCCCCGGCGCTCCGCGGTGCTCGCCCGCGCCTTCTCCCCGCGCACATCCTGCCTCCGTACGTCCGTCACGTCGCACGCTCGTGACCTCCTGACCTGCGTGTGCAGGTACGGGACGTGAGACAGATTTTTAACGGCGCGCACTTATTTGTTTTCCCGCTCTTTTGTTAGCGGCTCATTCAGACACAGCAAACGTGCGCTTTACAGGGCTACCCTGCTGCTTCTGCTTATTTTATAAAGGTGCTGTTGACAGTAGTGGCTGCAGAGGGGCGGCTGCAGGCATTCTTGACATGCCTTAGGCTCGTGTGACATCTGCTGCTCCTCTCTGTGTGTTTGGTTGGCTGGGAAGGTGAAGTGGTTCTCCCTGTGCTGTGCCACACTGTGGTTCTGCCTGTGCTGTGCCAGGCTGTGGTTCTCCCTGTGCTATACTAGGCTGTGGTTCTCTCTGTGCTGTACCAGGTTGTGGTTCTCCCTGTGCTGTGCCAGGCTATGGTTCTCCCTGTGCTGTACTAGGCTGTGTTTCTCCCTGTGCTATACTAGGCTGTTGTTCTCTCTGTGCTATACTAGGCTGTGGTTCTCCCTGTGCTGTACTAGGCTGTGGTTCTCCCTGTGCTGTACTAGGCTGTGGTTCTCCCTGTGCTGTGCCAGGCTGTGGTTCTGTCTGTGCTGTGCCAAGCTGTGGTTCTGTCTGTGCTGTGCCAGACTGTGGTTCTGTCTGTGCTGTGTCAGGCTGTGGTTCTGTCTGTGCTGTGCCAAGCTGTGGTTCTGCCTGTGCTGTGCCAGACTGTGGTTCTGTCTGTGCTGTGTCAAGCTGTGGTTTTGTCTGTGCTGTGCCAAGCTGTGGTTCTGTCTGTGCTGTACCAGGCTGTGGTTCTGCCTGTGCTGTACCAGGCTGTGGTTCTCCCTGTGCTGTACCAGGCTGTGGTTCTCCCTGTGCTGTGTCAAGCTGTGGTTCTGTCTGTGCTGTGCCAAGGTGTGGTTATGCCTGTGCTGTGCCAGACTGTGGTTCTCCCTGTGCTGTGCCAAGCTGTGGTTCTGTCTGTGCTGTGCCAAGCTGTGGTTCTGTCTGTGCTGTGCCAAGCTGTGGTTCTCCCTGTGCTGTGCCTGGCCGTTCCGACCCATCAGCTGCAGCACACTTGCCCAGTTTATCCAAAACACTGTATCACACATGAATTGGGAATCAGTTTGGATGACACATCACCAGAGAAATCCTTCACAGAGGAATTACATGCCAGATGTAAAACAAAACCAAATTTTTCCCACCCTCCGCCCATTTCTATTTATATGGCAACCTGCTGCTCGCTGTCTCCCAGGCCTGCTGCTTCCTCATACTCCTCATCCTCTGGCAGCCAGTTGGCCTTTTCATTTCCTCTGCACAGACTTTCATTTTTATGCTCTCAGTTTCGTCGTTTTTCCCAGCAGCTAACTGCTCCTGGAATACAACTCTGTGCTCGTCGCCCACAGGTGGTCTGGAGGCAGAGACCACCGCAACATTAAAAAAAAAAAAGTATTTGATCTGCTTGTTGCATGAAGCCCAGCAGTCAAACTTCCATCTTATCTGCTTATTGCAGGAGACCACTTCTGGATGTCCACGCACAAAAAAAAAACTGCAACCCGACCAAAATGAACGAGGAAGAACTGAAAGTGAGCAACATTTTTAGATTTAACACAACCCTCATAATGTCAGTGTATGCATTGATTCCGTCTCACTGAAGAATCCATTCCAGACTGGCCCCTAAAGTTAATTAGATGGAGATTATACACAGTCAAGAAAAGGCTGGGTGGTTGGAAAGCTTGTGAAACTTGAGAATGTTTAGATTTAACATCTTTCCAGCATTGCTTGATGATTATAATTTTAGGCAGTCTGATATTTTGCCAGCATGATCCCTTGCATGATTTACAAAGGTAATTAGAGAATACCTGAGAGAATATTCATTTCCTTCTGGCTTTCAGCTATTCTTTTAAATTAATTTCAGCTTATGAAATGAAACAAACATTAGTATTTTTCTTTCTGTTTGGATTTAGACAAATCTAGGCGGAATGCTGTATCGCATGTAGGCGTATAATCAAGAGTCATGTTCCGTTGCAACCACGTGGAAGCGTGTCAAGTTAACAACCTCACTTTTCAATATTCAGAATGTAAAATAATGTAAAATAATGAACTGTCGTACAGCTGCATGCAAATATACACCCCGGGCGGCCCTTGGCAGGTTACGTGACAGCTACTCCAGCTACAACAAGGGAAACATTTAATGTGGGTCATCAGTTGATTCAGGTCTGCACTGATGTGGGAGATTTCAGTTTCCAACAGAAAACACACGAATGTGGACTGTGTAAACTAGTAAAGAGGTGCGTGTTTCCTGTTACCCTGCTCAGACAGGATCAAGGGGTGTTCTGTCTGAAACGTGTGTGCAAGTTCGGCGAAGTGTGACACGTCAGGTGTTGAAAGCATTCGTTGCTGCTGTCAATCACGCTGTTGCCAAACCCGGCCTACGGTACGGGCTTGCGGCACACCTGGCCTAGCCCTGCGTCACACGCAAAAGCCTTCTCACAGGTAGTCATCTCCTGCATCTGATTGTTCAGGACTTCTGGGCCTGTTGGGGAGGACACGTACTGCACGTCAGGGAGCTGTGCGGTAACGATAGCATGAGTAAGTATGGTTGGGCCGGCTGTGATAAGGCTATCTTCAGCTGGGTCCCACACTTCTGCCAGCCACTGTGGTGTCATTCACTAGTGCTGGTCTAATTTCATTTATGACTGCCAAAAAATGCTATTTTGAACAATCTGGCAGAGTCAGCTTGTGTGTGTGTATGTGTGTGTTGTGAGCATGTTATTTTCTGTATGTGTATTTGTTTCTGCTTTTTGTCCCTTGAACGTTCATATATGTTTTTGCAAGTGAGGGAAGGAAAGTGAGATTTTAACAATGGGCCAATGGTGTTCAGAAACCTTTGTTCTCCATGTGAGTGTGCAAGCTTTTGCTGATCACCTCTGAGGTTTCCCCAGCACAGATTCAAACCGCAGCTCCATTAGCTCCTTGTGTTCGGGGATGATAAATGGTGGAGGATGAAGCAGGGGTCACCTGACCACCTTCTGGTCAGAGCAGCTCACCCGAGCACACTCAAGGCAAGACACTGGACAAGGAAACCCCGCAGTATCCATAGCAATGTGATTCAGATGAATATATTTTTCACACGGTTTCAAAACTTGAAACGGTTGGCGATGAGTGACCTGATTTTGCAGCTGTCATTTTAGACCTGTCATCCATCTTGCTGGTAACCAGTGGAGTTTATTGTGAGCTCATATCACAACCTGTGGGAACTGATCACTAATTCAGCACAGTGGGAGTGGTCTGAGTGTGTGTGGAACAGAGTACTAATGAGTGAATAATCCTCAGCAGATGCCTGCTCTATAAGTTTGACTACAGGCTGTTACAAGAAACTACATTTCCCACATCCAATCTCTCTGCAGTTTAAGGCGCACAACATTGTAAACAGTGACTGTTTACAATGAAAAACAAAAACAGGCTCAACTTTTACGGCAGACCTATTTCGGGGGCATCCATCGTTAGGCTGCCACGACACCTCGTGAGGTAGAGTGGCCTTAATTTAGCGGGAGGTGTTCCTCGTCAGAGCGGTAACGGTACATAAAGGCCCGGCCCCTCCAGCCTGTGGGACACACTCCAGCTTATCCCGCTGGAACACGTCATTATCCTCCCATCCCCTTTAACCACTGTAACATGCATGCCCGCCATTATTCTCCCATCCCCTTTAACCACTGTAACATGCATGCCCGCCATTATTCTCCCATCCCCTTTAACCACTGAAACACGCACGCCCGCCATTATTCTCCCATCCCCTTTAAGCGCACGCGCTCAGAGATGTGCCGTAGCCCAGCGCGCGCGGGTAACGAGGGCCCCGGTGTTATTTTAGGCGCACTTGGACGGGCTCCGCTGTTGAATTTGCACTTTTTGAAAGTGAATCCTGCCCTTGAGCGCTGTGGCGAGGTGCTGTGGGTGTAGCTTTCCCTGCTGGTTCAATCTGATTTATTTGTTATTCTTCCTCCCTCTGTATCCTGCCATGTGGTGCATGTGTTTGCCATGCTCGTGTGTGTGTGTGTGTGTGTGTGTGTGCGCACGCAAGTGTGTGTGTGCACGTGTGCGCATGCATGTGTTTGTGCGTGCATGTGTGTGTGTATGCATGTGTGTTTGTGTGTGTGTGTGCGTGTTTGTGTGTGTGTGTGTGCGTGCATGCGTGCATGTGTGTTTGTGTGTGTGTGTGTGTGTGCATGCGTGCACGCACGTGTCTTTTCCAGATCCCACTCTCATGAAGCACTGAATTCCAACCTCTACCCAGACAGCAGCTGAAGAAATTTCTCTCACATTCTGGGGGATGTGATTTTGTTTGTTTGTTTTGGAGATTTTCAAAAGGAAAAAAAGGGTGTCTGCCCAGGTCTCAGACTTGTATGCATTCAGAAACGGCTCCACGGATGACAAACATCCTGAGTGCAGTTTTCCCAGATCAGAGAGATACAGCCCAGCCAATGTAACGGGCTGCCAAGGCTAACTGGATGGGTCTGCCTGAATGTGGCTGGATCTACCTGGACCTCGCAGGGCCTGCACTGTAAGTTAGTTTTTACTAAGTGGCCTAATTTGGATACATATTATTTTTTTTTTGCTCTGTCTTGTTTTGGTCCCCCTCCCACCCCCCTGGCATCTTTTTCCCTGAGCAACAGAATTTACTTTCCTTGGCTCACCAAGGTCAAAGTGACCTTGGAGGAAGCAAGAGTCCACAATCTCCACAACTGCATAAAATTCAGCACTTAAGTGTTTCAACATCCATTCTAGGATCCCATAGATGCCAAAGAAACCTGAAAGACCACGCCAAAGGCTGTAATGAGCTTTAAATACAAGATAACAATTGCAAATGAACCAGACACTTCCGGCAAAGTACTATCAAGCTGATGAGGAAATACTCAACAAAAAATAAATTTCATTCCACATTTGAGAGCGCAATTTCAAAAGGCGAATGTGCCCTAGTTTTACACGGGCGGGGCCATTTTTATGTGTTTATGTGTGCCTGCTTACTCCACCGGCGGCTCCTGTTTGGGGTCTGCTGTTCCCGTGTTTATGGAATTTGCTCGCCGCTGCCGAAATGTTTGGCTCCGGCGTTCGCTGGCGAACCCGCGCAGGACCCAGCGGGCACGGCAGGAGCCCCGTAACTACCCCCCTGCCCCGAGCGGGACGGGTGCGTGTGAACGACGGGGGAAGGGCGCGCCTTTCCGTAGTGTCTGTCTGGCATTCGATACGCACAGCTGGCCGGGACAGGGCCGGGTCTGGCCGGGTCTGCCCCTCAGCCCGATGCCAGCTCTGTTCTGTAGGGAAGGAAGGGGGGGTTGAGCGGGGGACGGGGGGATGGGGGGATGGGGGGGTGGTGGTGATCCTGCTTCACCCTTTCACCTCCTCTCCAAACACTCTCCCTCTCAGCCCGAGCGTCCGTGCAAACAGACGGCCGCGGGGGGAGCAGCCTGTGTGTGTGTGTGTGTGTGTGCGTGCCGCTCTTAGCCCGGCTCTGATTGAATCTTGTTAACTGAAGTGTTTTCCATTCCGCTGGCGTGCGAGGCTGACGGCCGCTGTCTCCAGATGGCGGGGGTCGGGAGGGGGCAGGAGGGGGGGGTCGGGAGGGGAAGGGGGAGGGGAGAGGAGGGGGGGCCGCAGACAGGTAATTGCTCCCAGGTTTTCGGCAGGCAGCTCGGAGGCAACCTGCTCGGGCGCTTCGCGGCGCGTGCGATTAGCGGTGTTGTTCTCCCGCCATGTTCTGTCGCCATGGCGCTGAAAAAAAAAACACACGCACACAAGGAAGAAGCTGTAATTGAAAAAAACTAGAAGCTGAAGAACCCTCTCGAGGAAAAGGACGACCACAGAGCCGCCTTTCTCAGTGATGAAAAAAGAGGGCCTCTCTGGAGAGAAGGGAATAATTCAGAAAAACAGCACTGGGAAGGGGGGGGGGGGGTGGCACTGAAACATGATTTACAGTACACAGCCAATCAGAGAGAGGATTTTAACCCGTAAGAAACACATCATCTTATACACTTGTTCTTATAACCCTGTTCCTGGAGATCCACCATTCAGCAGGTTTTCATTTCAGCCCTAATTTGGCACACCTGACTCTGCTAATTAGTAGCTCAACATTTCTCTAGCTGCCGAATGAGCTGTGCTTTCTTTGGGTTGGAGTGAAAACCTTCAGGACGGTACATCTCCAGGAGCAGGGTTGGTTAGCACTGTTCTACACTGCGACCCGGCCTATACGAACGGCAGCGGAATGCCAGCATTCCAAAGGTGGCGGCTCGAATGCTAGTCGTGTGTTTATGTGCTTTAGGACCCGGGCTGAGGTGCTGAGCTCGGTGCAGCGGAGAGCAGCCGCAGCTCTGAATCCCAGTCAGGCGGCGGCGGCCAAACTCATGCAGCTGTTTCTAATTGGTAAAGTCAGCGCTGACTGCTGACCTACATTCGGCTGCTTATCTTCGAGCTCACATCGGGGGGGGGTCCGTCACAGCCGTCCGCTTGTGCCCCGAGGAATGCGGTCCCTTCTTCACAGTCCATAAGCATCTCAACCAAAACAACTGCTGAGTAAAGAAAAAAAACCTTTTCTACCTTTTTTACTATTACTCTCCGGAATTCTTATTTGCAGCACCGGCTGCGAAAGCTCTTCTTTTTCTTCCCCGTGATTTTTCCAGTGTCGGTCAGCTTCACGAATAGCTGCTGCAGGAATCTAAAAGGGCATGGCTTTGAAACCCTGCGCGTTCCGTGAATGCGCGTGGGCGGAGTAGCAGACTGGGGCTTTTCTTGTGAATAAACGGACTCCAGGGCCGGTCCGCCTTCGCGCTTCTCGACTCTCGCCACTGTCTCTCGCCTTGGCGCCTTCCCCAGACATTGGGAGCCAAGAGCGGAGGGGCCTGGTTGAGAGTCGGTCGCGCTCACGAGCCTCTGAACTTTACACCCACGGAGATACAGTCGGGGGGGGAGCCGAAACTGGGTCACCGCGTCCTCCGAGAAAGAAGCAAAACAAACGAAAGAGACCGCACACGTTCGACTTTTTCTCGGCAGGAATATGTGCAATTTTAAATTACTGCCGCCGTGAATTTGCGAGAGAGAATCATAAACAGTATCACAGCGCATGAAAGTGCAACTTGACAACATTCTTTAGCTAATGGAAAGCGCTCCGCTAACACACGGCACAGAGCGGGCTCCCTTCCTGTTGTTGACATGCGCCCAAAGGGAAATGTAGCACACATGGAGGGGCCTCGCTGCAGTAACATGGTGGGTCATTAATCTGAGGCACTTGGTGAAAGGTCCTTTTTAAATGTGGGTCAGCGTTAGTGCTGACTCCGCTCAATTTTATTATGCAATGGCTGGAATGGTAGTTTACATTTTTTAACTTATTCATTTAAATTATATTAATTTGTTAATTGTGCGCTTTATTATGCACGGATACATGAAAAATACGGGAATTTAAATTCCATATTCAAATACAAACTTATTGCACATAATTTTTCACCAGGACCGTGCACAAGTAACCGCATTTCTCAGGGCTCGATCACATGACCGTCACACGCCAGTTCATGCTCTTTTAAATGCAGCCGTTGGCCTTCCTATTTCAGCGATTGCTCTGAAGTAAACACTGCCCACACACTTCCTTCATCTGAGCACACAGAGTTATGTGGACGCGCAGACGTTTGCACATCATCCTGCGGAGAGCCTCGCTCAGTTCCGAGCAAACCGGGGCTCGCGGACGGCACGGCGCCGTGGCACTGCTTCAATGTCTCCGTGCCGTCTCCGCTGACTTCTCCTCTGACAGTGTTAATCTCTGCTCACAGCTGCCGTTGCCAAGCCAGGATATAAAACGCAGGGCCCTACATGCGTAATTCGCGTGGAGATCAAATGAAAGAACCCTCCCCCCCCATGATTGGCCGACTCCTGCGTTCAGTAGGGAGGATGCCGTTTCTCTTGCGTTGCGCTGCTCTTTGTCATTACCGCGCGCGGCCAGAGGTTAAACCCAAGGCACTCACTGCAGAGTGCAATCAGGCTGCACGGGGGACTGATTAGAGTCTCGTGTTTATTACTTTAGAGGGTATTAATCCACCGGGACACCAGAATAAAGGCACCAATGAGGATTACGCTGAAATGGGAGATTACATGTGAAAATGCATTGCTCTAAATGTCTAGGTTTCTTCTTCTGTTAATCTTTTACTATGACGTTTTTATAATCTCAGTGCGACTGTCTTAGTTTGGGGGGGCGAGGGGGGAGGGTAGATATCTTTGCATCTACTTTTGGGAGTAGAGATAAATGAGGCTTCTTGTGGGATAAAGATGCACTTATACAGATGTGTTGCTAATGCCTTGCACTGGAACATCAGATTGGCTTTCCAGAACCTGTCACATGACCATTACTGTCAGGTGCCCCAGCCTTTGATTGGTAGGATATGATACAATTATTTCTGTCCAACCTGTACTCCTCTTCTTTATAGATGGCCTTTCACTGGTTTTCCGTAAGCCATTGTGTTTGTGTGTGTGTGTGCATGCCTGTGTGTGTGTGCGTCCACATGTGTACACGATTGTGTGTGCGTGCTGTGTTTGTGTGTGGCCAATACAAACAAGTGACAAAAGGATGTAAGAGGAGAGGAGAAGCTTCCCTTTTCACTCAATTATCTGTCAGTATGGAAACTCCCTCCACACACATCGTTAGTGGCATTTACCAGATATCTGTGCAATCCCAGGAACGCCACAGCCGTATTTTATACTGGGTTTGAGAGGTCCTGCGCGGGTTTGAGAGGGCCTGCGTTTGCAGTTTTATTTGGCAGCGTTTCCGGAGGTATGCCGGCTCATCCCGTCTCATGCACATATGCTGCTACTGCGGCGAACAGCGGGATGGATGACTTCGGTTTGGGGAACTTTTCTCTGTGCGCTGGGGTGGACGGGGAGGCCGAGCCGTTCCATAAATCACCTGAATCGCCCCTCCGATGCTCCGCCCCTTCTCGTCGCACCGAGGATCCAATTACTATTGGCTATTCAGCCACCAATAAATCAACTCCACAATGCTGCATGGTGCTGTAAAAATGTCTGCGCTGCTTATGCTGCTACTTTCCCTTCTTTTACTCACCTTACTTGACTTTCTTCTAGCTTAAGTTATATTTCGTGATTTAAAAAAAATAGCAACAGCTTTTGAAATATTGTTATAATTTTTATCTGAGTGTCATCAAGTTTTGGAAAAGCTCAAGTGTTTGTAAAAGCTCTTTCCCTTCACAGTTTGGACAGCTGTAGTGCACAGGCATTTTGGATATTCACGAGTACATTAACAACCGAGCCTGCAATACGTTTATGAACCGGTAACTGCTTCTTGTTATGTGAGGAAAGTACTGTACAGTACTCCACTTATTCACTGTATTCCTGTGAACATTTATGTGGTGAAAAGAAGGTGAAATGCCTTCTAAGCGTTCACATGAAAACCCAGTTACATTTGGTTGAAAAGTGAAAATTTTCTAGTCAACTAGGAAGTAGACAGGCTATATCCTGGTAAAACCTGACCTGTTTTGGGGTCAGCCTAGTCTGTTTATGTCAAAACGCCTGTCAACCTAGATTTCCAAAACCTTTAGATGTCTCGATTCCCTGTTTTGCTCACTGGGATACTGTAGTCAGGGGCAACTTCATATGCCTTCAATACTGCTGTTACTTGGGTGTGGCATGATTTTAATGCAGATTGTGACCTCACTGCTGCAAGGAAACTTGGAACATCTTGCCAGGGTGTTGTGACAGCAGCGAAGATGTATGTCGCCCTCAGTTTCCACCTCAACTCGGTCTTTGGATCGACAGCCCCAGTACACGACTAACCTCCAGCCTAAGGACAGAGCCAGAGCAGACACCCCTGCCATTTTAACCAGACTGTGCATGTTTATGTGTTTAAACATGATATGCCATCCAGAAAACAAAGTGCTGTTTTATTCATTCTTAGATTTACGAATAGGATGTTCAGTAGTGTTCACCAGTCAGTTGTGTGTGTGCGCCTAACTGGGTTTTTCTTGTGCATGTGAGAAACGATTTCTGCAAAGTCATCAAGCTTCCCGGTCTTAACCCCCCCCCCCCCCCCCCCCCCCCTCCAATGACATCATTTGCCAAGCCTGTGACAGTCACTTGACCGACTGGCCAAATAACCGCATAGCAACAGTGTGGTAGCAGCAGTTTTATGAGACTCGAGACGAAAATTAGGAGCTCAGTTTACGGCACAGCACGACGCTTTATCCAATAAGACCGCAATCTTTCGCGCTTCCATCTGTGTTCACGAGGGCTTTGCGTTTCGCGTTCATCGGGCTGATACAAGCACAGCACTGCTCTGCGCTACACTGCGCGTGAGGACCACCGCTGTGGGTGCGCTCGGGACACAGAGCAGCTGAGGCTGAAGTTCACTCTAGGTGAACGCTGCACCAGCGCAAGGCAGTCTGCCTCATTTGTCATCATATATCTCGTGATCCGATGAATTTTATTCTTCTTCTGTCAGTAACGTTTTAATGCCGTTGTTCATTTGTTAATACTCTGAGCAAGTTCATAAGGTATGGCAATCATTTTGCTTGCAGTAAAAAAGGGAATTGCATTTCATTAACATTGATTATTAAATTATTTATTTTTGTTATATGACTATTACTATAACATAGGTCTTTGTTGTACCCAGTGACAAAATGGAGATACACCTTAGCATGACACTACATGCGGGTAAAACTACATTTTCAGCATCACTGAATGAAAGTAACATGCATGGAAATAGTTTTCTTCAGTTCAACCCCCATTGGACAGTACAGTTACAATATTTTAACAATATAATCCAACCAGAAATAAAACTATATTTCAGTGCGTATGATATATACCACAACATAACAGAGCATGACGTCCTGAGTTGAATTTGCCTGAGTGAAAACTGGGTGCCGAACTCTTGTAAATCTTGTGATACGTAATGGTGTACATCCAGCACACCAAACCTACAACAATTAGTCATGAACATTTAAAAATAAAACAGTGTATACAGATCATAATTATAAAACTATAATCGAAAGGTAGTTCATAAAAGCCAGACGCTGGTACTTTTCGTTCTGTGTAACTGTAGTTTTTTTTGCCTTTACTGTGTTACACATCAGGTTCAAACCTGACCCGTCATATCGGGAAACAGAACTCCCAATAATTTAAATGTATGCTACATCATCAACAAAAACAAGCGTGGAAGCGGTTGTTTCTAGTACTCTGCTGACGCCCTGTGGAAAAATAAGGTAACTGCTGATTTTGGTGCTGATGCAGGAATTGTTTTGGACCATTACAGATGTGCTATATCGGAGTATAATGTTGACCTGAACCGAAATATTTTCTGTTTATTTATTTTATTCTTTGAGAAGATCTTCATGAAAATATATGCGATCTATTAAAAAAAAAATTAAATATACAAAAACTTCGCAAGCATGAAAATAGTGAGAGTAATTGTTCTGATTAGTATGACAGATGCAAGCGATGAGCAGAAAAGACTTTGCAAGCTTGATCTGGAAAATAATACTTAATTCGCGCATTTTCATGGGCCCCTAAAGATGCTGCTTTGTTACGGTGCATTATATCCCAGGGTAGTCTTATTTCCAACAATCGGACTGCTGGGGTTGAATTAATTTACACCGTTCATGAAACAAATTGTAGAACAAAATACGAATCACCGGTTTGGACTGTCGAACTTCTAGCAGCGATCTCCAGTCTCATTGGTCCAGATGGCACTCATGACGTATTCGAACAAATCTCAGTCGAATGGACTGACAATTCGTTGAAAAAAGAAGCCGAACTGAAAACAATCATAACGACCAGTTAACAGTACATTTAATCTGCTTTATTTAATTGCAGTGGTTTCCTTATAACTATAACGTTTATACGAGTGCATCATTTGGAATTGCCGCGGTTGCTCTGTCTCATGTATTCGCAGAGTGATGCTTGCTTCCAGCAGAGGACTGTGGGGAAACCCTGATGAGCTGTCCTTTCTCCGGACGGAAATGGCGGACAGTTTGGCTTTAGACCTGGGAAGAGGGAGATGCTCACTGCAACAGCATCCAATGGTTATTTTATAATATCAAGAAACTTCTGGTCATGGATTAAGGTAGTCTGATATACAGCGAAATGGATGCGGAGGATGTGAGTGCGTTTTATTTTTCATTAATTTTAAACCGTGGCTAACAAGCCCAATCAATTTAGCTAATGTTAGCTGATTTATTTTTTTACCTGAAGCGTTCTCGTTCACATTAACCACATACCGTTGACTTGCTAGGAAATGTAGCTAGCAAGCAAAGTAAATATTTATAGCTAACTGTAGCCATGGAAGTAGTATTTATCAAACATTAGGAACAACATTATGCCTAACTAGCCTGCAAAACCAGCTAATACAATAACATTTACGTTGAAGCTAGCTAGATAGTAAAATTTTGTTTATACGAATAACAAAGTGTATTCCTTTGCAGACTACGGTAGTTTTTGGTCTGCTGTGTTCTGTAATAGCAGTTGACAAGAACAACAAACCTTGGCTAGAGAGCCTCCTGGTACCGTAGCATATAGAGAGGTTATTGATGGTTGTTTTGTTTGACAGTGTTCTTTGTGTATATTTAAAACCTACAGCTTTCTTCAAAGGACTAACGTTAGGCAGTAAGGGATTTACACCAAATGCAGATCGTTATGTGTTAAATTGATTTGTACGAAATTAAACTGCTTATGCCTTAACCTAAATGCTTTTTATTACCGTTATCCCAAATTGATATTTTTTGTCAGCTAATAGAAGCCTACGTTAGCTAGCTACTTGAGAAAGAGAGAGAAATGCTTTCCAAATGGTTTTAATTCAACACATTTACATCTCTGGCATTTAGGAGATGCTCTTATCCTATTTACATAGATTACTTCCCATCCCCCTTACATATCATTTATATAGCTGGATATTTTTACGGATGCAATTCAAATGAACAAATCGAACACGCCGCTTTTGAGTTACAGTAGCTGCATAACCATTATGCTATAACTTACTACTACCTTAGACAACTTCACAAATCACTAAATAGACTGTAACTCAATCCACACGCCAGCCAGCAAATACTGTACTAACTCAATCCACACGCCAGCCAGCAAATACTGTACGTGTTAGTGTACCTGCACAGAAACAAACAAACAAAAAAGGAATTTATTGAGATGTTCAACGTCAAATGCTATTCTTACGTGGAGTTTCAGGTGGAATTTTTTTAAATTTTTTTAAAACAAACTCTGGTCCAGGGACCCATGTCTGACTGTAGAGCTAGTCTGAACATTTGCAATTTATAGCTTAATTTAGCGCGGACGTAAGGCTGCAATTAACGCTGCCGTCCAGCGCTGTCTTATTTAAAAGGATAAAGATTTAGTGACTCCTGCATTTGTAACCTAACCATTAGGTGATTGGCTCTGTTTAGTTGCTGAGGTTGTGATTCTAATTGAATTTCCGCATGCAATAAGTCCTCGGCTTAACTCTGGGTCTAATTCTGTCTTTCAAAAATTTCTCTTGACATATTTCTCTTGAAAATAATAGTGCCCTCATCCACAGAGCACAAGTAGTTTCCTAGGGAAGCAGTTCCTGTAGAAATTAGGCTTTGTAGATTTCCAGCTTGTCTACTTACTACATTGGTACATAACTCTCAACTGGTTTGAATGTTTTGAGATGAGCATTGAAATCAACCCAGAATGATAGCAAACGGAGGAAATGAATCATGTTTATGCTGAAAATCATTTAGAGGGATACATAGTTTATAAATATGAGGAGGAATGTGTGGGCAATCCAATGGAGACTTAAGGTACACACTGTTGCAGTAATCTCAGTGTTAGACACAGAAATAAAGATGGACTGAGGAGAATGAACCTGTAAAAGGCTAAAAGAGAGATGAAAGTGGAAACATTGATTTATACACAGTCACAGTCTTATACACATCAAGCCTAAATGTGACTGAATGACAGGATATGACATGCATGTTCATTGAGTTTTATTTTAATCTCTTAAATGTATTTTTATTTTTTTATTCTCAGGGTAAACGCATCTTGCCCAGGAAGCCAGGTGTGACAGAAGCAGGAGACATGGAGCTCAGGCGTTCGTGGTATGTGAGTTTGTTACCTATTAAGATTTGGTGGGCTGATGAGAATTGTAGGCTACATGCTAACAAAAAAATAAAATAAATCAACTCTGAATCGGAACGCAAACGCGGTGCACGCATGTCATCTTCGCGGTTCCTGGCGCTCAGAGATTGTTCCTCGTTCTCGTGTTTTTTTTTTTTTTTTTTTTGCATCTTGCGCTGAGTGCAGTAGGCGTGAAAATCACGATAAGCTGCGTCTTATGCTGATCATTTAATACCCCATTAAAGCCACACTTGAAAGCGACGGATGGTACGAATCGGAAGGATTTATCCGGTCGTGTGTTATATCTCAGTTTTTTTACCCTTGGATAATGTCTGATAATCTTTTATGTAAATGATGTGTTTGCCCTCATTGGTTTATATTTAATTTTTAACATCACTGCTCCCATCTAGAAACTTGCATTTGGCATAATGTCATAAAGTGATGTATGTAAGGAACGCATCAAGAAATGATTGTAAATACCTAAAAAAGCATAAATAAGTCTGGCTTTGTTAAACTGTTGGAGGTGGAAATCAGTGCAGTTTAGGCATAGCTTTGTGTTTGACCCATTTCCATTCAACAAGTCAATCCTTGTTCAAACATCTTTGCCCTATCAATGGTCTATTCACCATCAAGATACGTTTGCTTTTTTCTGTATTTACTAAACTGACAAACAAATTTAGGCAAAATTAGAGTCACTGTGTTGCTGAAGTTATTTTACACAGCGTTTATGTAAAATGTAAAATTTTGTCAGTTGCTTTAGTTGAAAATGCTCTCAGTGAAATGTACGTAGTATATAGGCCTATCTGTACTAATGAGACTGAATGAATACAACATAAATGGTCCGTGCTTGGTCCTAATTGATGAATATCATTGTTATCACAAGAGAGAGGGCGGTGGGGGTGGGGGGTGTCCTCCCCCATACCGTCTGGGCTTTTGGCAGTTCTGTCTGGGCGCACCCTAAAGACTCATCGCCCAGCAACTCCTCCTGTCAGTATTGTCCTGTAAGAGTCATTGAAATGAGAACAATGGACGCCCCCAGTCGTCTACAGAATCGAGAATCAGTAAAAAAAGAAAAACGTACTGTGTGTTAACGGGGAGCAGCGTTCTTTTCAACAGAATACAAAACGTGCAACGCACAAAGACTGCCTCGCTGACATTCGACTGTGCGCCCTGTAGGCCAGAGTGCATGTGCTGTTGGCGGTGAACCCACTGCTAGAATCTCACTCCTGTCTTGATTAAAGAACCTCCACGAGGTTTAGAAAATTTTCAAATTAATTAAAAATTTAGAAGGAAAGAATTGGTGGTAAATGATCTGGGTGACTGAGTTGATTTAAAGTAAACTTTCACTATCTCCCGTTGGGGTATGATGTTAGGGCTCATCTTGCTCATTATTGTAAACAGTACTGTGTATGTATAGGCCTAATTATTTCACTGTTGTAGCATTTGTATTTGAGCATTTGAGTTACAGTTATTGTGGCCGTGGTTCTAAGCTTGGACTAAAGTTGCCTAAATGTGATAACATCTTCTTTTCTGTCAAAAGTAATTAAAAAAAGGAAATGATTTTCCTGTGCAAAATTGCTGAAGAACATACTTTTTAAAATTTCAGATGACAGTATCCCCACAGAATACGGACATGACAACCATTAGCCAGGTAAGCACTGCTTCCACCTTCATGTATTGAGTAAAGCTGTGTGATGTTGTTTGTGCTGGTTTTCTCCTGTCAGAAACTGGCCATAAGAGAGCAGTACTTTCTGGGGTTGGATTGTCTGTACTTTCTGGGGTTTGATTGTCTGTACTTCCTGGCTGGGGTTTGATTGTCTGTACTTCCTGGCTGGGGTTTGATTGTCTGTACTTCCTGGCTGGGGTTGGATTGCCTGTACTTCCTGGCTGGGGTCAGATTACCTGTACTTTCTGTGGTTAGATTGTCCCTGCTCTCTCCTGATAAAGGGCAGCATCCTGACTGTGCTGTGCTCTCTCGCAGGGCGTGGAGTTCCAGAGTGCTGGTAGCCTGCCCCTGATTGGCAGCCCTAAGTATTGCCCCGGGGTCAAGGGCAACGGAGGGGGGTACCTCTGCGAGACCGGCCACTGCTGTGGAGAGACGGGCTGCTGCACCTACTACTACGAGCTCTGGTGTGAGTACACCCCCCCGCAGACCTCTCTGTGGACCGCTCCCATGCACCTACTACTACGAGCTCTGGTGTGAGTACACCCCCCCGCAGACCTCTCTGTGGACCGCTCCCATGCACCTACTACTACGAGCTCTGGTGTGAGTACACCCCCCCGCAGACCTCTCTGTGGACCGCTCCCATGCACCTACTACTACGAGCTCTGGTGTGAGTACACCCCCCCGCAGACCTCTCTGTGGACCGCTCACATGATGCACTTGGTTTGACTCTGTTTCAGTGTAGACAGCACCATCATCGCAAACTCTAACACTTGTGTGTGTGTGACCTGTAAATTGCTGTAGTCTGTGTGACTATAAGCTCTATTGTGAGCAGATGACAGAAGTGTAGAAGACTTGTTAGGTTGTTCTGAATTTTGGGTTCCTCAGGGTTCTCTTTGGGGAGGTTGTGTAACTGAATGTTGGGTTGTTCAGAGTTCACTTTGGGGAGGGTTGTGTGAAAGGCTGTTGGGTTCCTCAGGGTTCTCTTTGGGGAGGTTGTGTGAAAGACTGTTGGGTTCTTCAGGGTTCTCTTTGGGTAGGGTGAGTAAAAGGCTCTTGGGTTCCTCAGGGTTCTGGCTGCTCTGGACGGTCCTCATCATGTTCAGCTGCTGCTGTGCGTACCGCCACCGGAGAGCGAAGCTGCGGATCCAGCAGCAACAGAGACAGCGGGAGATCAACCTCATCGCCTACCACGGGGCCTGCAACTACCCCACGTCCATGCTGGACCTCAGTACGACACCCTTTTCTCTTTCACACACGTTCCGTAAAATACTTTTCCATTGCAGTGTGAGAAGATCTGCTTGCGTGATAATGACACAAGTGTAACTCCATACTTGTCCAGGTTTCTAGTATCCAATGCAGAAATACAGCTTGTAAAGTATGAGTATTTAATTATGGGGGGGAAACGTGTTGCTTTCCTGAGAGCGCAGTGAAGTAAAAATAAAACTGAGTTTGCTTTTGGCAGGTTTCTTGGCTTCGTTTAAGCTCCCGTCCTACGAGGAGGTGGCGGCCCAGCCGAGCACCCCCCCTCCCCCGTACAGCTCCGTGTTCGCGGTGCAGGGGGGGGGCGGGCTGTACGCCCACGCCGGCCCCAGCGGCCTGACCTCCTCCCAGAGCTCCGACAACTACACCAGCTGCTCCTGCGAGTCCTGCTCGGGCACCTCCCCCTGCAGCACCTCCTTCTCCGCGCAGGTGACCTACGAGACCGACACCAGCAACGCCACCACGCCCAGCGAGGCCAGCGACTTCCAGCCCCTCGGCCCCGCCCCCGCGGCCGGAAGCCCCGCCCCTGCTTCCGAAAGCCCTGCCCCCGCTTCCGAAAGCCCCGCCCCCCCTGCCGGAAGTCCCACCCTGCCCCAACCTCCGCCCCCTCCCGCTCCTGCTCCCGCTCCCCTTCCCCCCCCTGCCCCGAGCGCCCCCGCGCTCCCGCTCGCCGATCCCCCGGCAGACTCGACGGGAGAAGGAGGCCCGCGTGTGGACGAGAGCCCCTCCCCTAAGCCCACCCTGTCTCCGCCCAAACACGCCCTCTTCTCCCCCAACGTGGACTTCTTTGAGCCCGACGGCCGCTCGCCGTGCGCGTCCGACGCCGACGAGGAGGACGTGGACGCGGACGAGAGCCAGTACCGCCACCGCCGGCTCACCGGGGACTCCGGCATCGAGGTGTGCCGCTGCCAGGTGGAGAGCGAGGAAGAGGAAGAGGAGGAGGAGGCGGAGAAGGGGGAGGGGGCTGGGCGGAGCAAGGCGCAGGCCGAGGGGGAGGGGCCCCACGCGCTCCACGACAGCGCGGACTGCTCCCAGGCGCGGGCGAGCGAGACACGAGTGAGCGAGGAGTGTGCCGGCCTCTGTGGCCCCGCCCCTAGCCCCGCCCCCGGCCCCGCCCCGCTCAAGGAGGAGGCCGTCATCACGGTGGAGTCCGCCTGAGCGATCGCGCTGCGGAGGAGCAGGAATGAACATCCCAAACAAACACAGGGAACGGGAGTGTTGTGGATTACAGGGAGGGGCCTAATGACCAAAAAAGGGGGGGGGGTTTGTGGCAGACCTACACCCCGTCTGCTAGCATCCCCATGTATGCACAGAGTAGTAAATGAATTGAGGTGCATATGTGCAAATTCAGAGGTCAGATTTTTTTTCCTTAAACAGAGGCATTACCGCTGACCTACCCGAGAGAACGCGGCGGTTTTGATTGACGCTCGTGTCCGTTTGCGAGCCGAACGTCGGCCGCGCGGCCCAGAGCAGGACCTGGCGTTTCCGCCGCGAGGGCCAAACGGAGCGGCGGTGAAGACGTGGGACCGGTCTGTGCCGTGGACCGCCGCAGCTGCGCGGCGTGAGTGAGGTCATCGCCACGGCGTGGATGAGGTCATTGCCGCGTCTGTACTCTGGACCCCTCTTCTCCCAGCACTGCCCTCCTAACAGGCCTGCCCTTGACCAGCGCTAAACTGGCGCTCAACCATCGCTAAACCTGCGCTAAACCTGCGTTTGTCTTCGTTCAGTGAAACCAGGGGCGGGGAACGGCAGTTACTCTCTTTGCGTTACTCTCCTCTCTGTGCTGCATGGGACTGCTTGGGAGTGATGATGATGATAATAATACTAATATTAATAATAATAAGGCAATAATAATAATGAGGGTAATAACAGGCCAGATTCTATGATGCATTGAAAACCAGCAGGGGGATGCAGTTGTCCCTTTATAGACGAGTGGCTCTTGACGTGTTTGGTTCAGTTACCTGTTGCCTGGGCTCATCAACCTGCCATCTGTAACGCAGCGTTGCAATCGGAGCCAAAATGGAGTCCGATGCTGTCCAACCTCAGGCTCCAGGCGGCAGCCAAATCCTTCCTCTGGTCTTGTGCTGTCGGGCGCCTGATGCGTGCAGTCCCTGCGATGCTGAACATTGTTCACCTACCCTCCTCTTCTCTCTCTGTGACCCGCAGGAGGTTTTTTTCGGGTTAGTAACAGGGGCTTTCGTTGCCTCCCCAACCTCCTAAGGCTGTACTGGGTACGCCTTCTCTGGAATTCTCATGAGGTGCATAGAATTGGGGAATTGGAATTGGAATGTTGTGTCTTTCTCAAAATGGCGGCAGTGCTTTCAGTGGTAGTACAGAGCTGACCATCTGGCTGAATGTACCTGAACTCTCCGGTATTTAGCTCAGAGCCTAGCGTCGCGTGCAAAGCGTCGGATACAGAAGGTCCCGGACCCTCAGAGACGAGCAGCAAGGCTGCTGTCGGACAGATGTGTCTCATTTACACGCAGCAGAATTAATTAATTCTTTATTGGCGTGTTTTCGCTGGTAAGACTACGCTGCGGTGTTCTAAGCCTCTTGAGCGGGGTGTTATTGTCCGTGCGAACGGGTTCTCACTGGACCGTCCTGGACATAGATCGGTTGAATGAAATAAAACGTTTTACCTCCGTAGTCTTAAATATGAGCTTTGTTTGAGATGCATAATGTCTCATAACCCCACCTGTACAAAAATTCTATCTTGTAGGGAAGTTGTCAGGTGGTTTTGAATGAATTAAAACGTTTTTAAAAAATAAAAATGGAACCTTCAGAGAAGTCTTAATTTAAGTATCAGCATTAGAAGTATGTTTGCTTTTATGATATTCACACGAAAAGCTCATATTTTCGGTCGGTTGGCCGAGTGGACCCGTGTGGAGGAGGCCGCTCTTAACACCGTTAATGCAAAATGAACGGCCTGTTTTGGTAAAGGGCGGCACTTTGGCGATCGGGTGTCACCCGTTTAAACTCCACGAACGGGTCGCGTGTGAAACGCCACATTACTGGCTGACCCGATGCTTATCAACCACCAGCAGATCGCAGCGATGCTCCCTGGGGCGTTTCATTCAAATTCAGTAACTGACAGTAGCATCTGTCCTCCCATGCATTCCACTGCCCCTGTCTCCATGACATTTTTTTATTATTATTAATATTTTTTTACTTGGTAAGTACATGTGACACTGAGCTAGTCTCGAACCACCACCATTTTCCTGAATACGATTAATTTTTTTTTTTGGGTATAAACAATGTGTACTAAACTGATTTTGGCAACTACCTTTAATGCGATCGCATGTTGAACTGTGTAATGCAGAGAGAGATGATGGGTCGGGGGGGGGGGGATGGGGCGGGGGATGTGTGCTTGTTCTTCAGGTAGCCAGTGCTTTTGGCATGTGAAATGTTTACAAAGGAACAAAACCTGCTCTTTTTGAGCTGAAAGGCTTACTGTTCAGAACCCCAGCTTACACTATCGCACGTTTAGTCAGTCTGTAACTTTCATTTATCCAAATTAAGTTCTCCTTATTAACAGCAATATACTATAATAGGGACATTTCAGTGTTCCAAAATCCATTTGTGGGCAAGTGCGTGTCATATATATGGAGCATTTTTCCACTGGTACAGTGAAGCTTAGCAGCTCTATACAGTGTTATACGTTGTTATAATACACATAGCTAAGACACTTAGACTGAGTGAGAATGCAGCTGTTTACTCTTAAAATAACAACAATTTTTAAATATGAACAAATGAAATGAAGCTTTCATTTGAGTCTGAAACCAGCTAAGGCCCACAGTGTTTGTCTCACAGCTGAACAAAGTCGTTAAGTAAAACGGGGCATTGTGTTGATTTGGGGGTGGGCTGGTACAGGCTGGTGTCTGAGGCACGGGGACGGGGAGAGATGAGAATAGCAGAGACTGCGCGGTGACATCACACACGCACACACACACACTCGCACTCACACTTGTGCGCACACACACACTCGCGCACATACTCACACTCGCACACACAATCGTGCATGCGCACACACACACACACACACACACACACGTACACACATGCACATGCACATACACACACGCATGCACACATACACACACACACACACACCAAGGTGCAGCTCTCAAAAAAATGCTGCATTTATTCAGCTTGCAATTGCTCCTTTTGGAATTTGGAACATTGTTGCAGGGAAGCATCTAGAAAAGGGGGGTGGGGTGATTTACCAGGGTTGGCCAATTTGAGTGGCTTACACACTCTAGATGAAGAATGTACGAGGCTTAAGAATATTAATATTGATATCTTTAACCAGAAAGCTGCTGATGCACTAAGCCTGGTTTGTATTCACTTGAACCTCTTTATTTGTCTCCAGTGAGAATGAAGTCATCTGTTCTCACTTGCTTTGCATCGTTTCAGCTAGCAGGTGCCAATGCTGCTGAACACATTCTGCAGCCTTATCATTCTCATTTAGACCTTTGATTTAGGGATGTGCCATTTCTTCTGTTGATGATAAATTGAACTTATTATCTTTGCTGTTGCTTGACAACAGCACGTGGCTCTTAAAAGTGCCATAAAATGGTTATTCTGTGGTTTGCTTCACCACCACCACCCAGCCTATACTTATTTACCTCCAACTAATAAAACGTAATTTAGCTGTATAAACCTAGAATTTATTTGTAAATAGAATGTATTATGTATTCTTAAAATATATATTGTATGGATATGATTTGATCCGGTTGTGTCTGCAATACGTTCTCACATGCGAAGCCTTCTAAAAAAAAACTTTAAAAGTATTTTTGTTTTTGCATTTTTGTGTGCGTGCGCGTGTGTGTGTTTCCAGGGAAAATATTAAATTATTGGTTTTATTTCATTTAGGGTGTTGAGAAAGGAAATCTCCATAGTTGCAGTGTTTTCAGTCAGAACGGTAAAACGGGGTGTGTACATTTCATACGAGAAAGGTGCTTTGCTTTGCCTCCTTTTTTAAGGCCACCGATCAAGTTGACGTGGTTATTTTCCTGTGAGTCTTTAAAGATCATTTCGGGCTAAGATAAAATAAAAAAGAAAAAAAAACATTAAAAAAAAAAAAAAAAGGTTGGACCCTGTATTCACACGGGGGAAATGTTTTGTGATGCATTGTGTGAAATTGTTTTGGGGGCATCAGCAACCAGCGACATCCACCCCCCCGTGTTCTGTCCATTTTAGTTGCAGACTGTTACCTTGTTTAATCTTGTTTAATCTTACAGTTTCAGACTGTAGCCCAAGCTTGCAGGGAGGGGTCAAGCGGAGTGTTTATGCTTATATACTATACATATACTATATAGTGCTCTTGCTAGGAATAAACAACGTTTGGTATTTTAATACATACATATTTTCTGAAACCAAAAAGCAAAAGAACCAGGAATAAATGTGCGTATTATCAAATAATTTCATGGTTGACTGTTTAAATATTAGCATATTTTTTGGTTTGTTTTCTCTATGGTGCAAGGATAAGGTTTCAGATCTCACACACTACTACTATTTAAAGGACACTCAGATCTACTTTGTATAATGCCTTTTTTAATCTTGCCATGTTTACCTTTCAGTCTCTGTAACAGGCAGAAAGAAGAAAGGGAGTGACATCACTATGACATCACTATCAGGGCACTGATTCTTGAGTGTACTGTTGACTGTTGCTGAATGTGATGGTTAAGATGATGTACTCCATCTTCAATAGTAAAGGGTACGTTGTTTTCTTTAATTTGATGATATGGGGTATGGGTTTTCTTTAATTTGATGATATGGGGTACGGGTTTTCCTTAATTTGATGACATGGGGTATGGGTTGTTTTCTTTAATTTGATGATATGGGGTATGGGTTGTTTTCTTTAATTTGATGGTATGGGGAGACCTTTGATATGTAGTATAGAGGTATTCGTTGTTTTGTTTCGTCCCTAATTTTATCCTCACTCTTTACTCTGTTCCCAGATTGGTGAGTTATTTTCTAACAGAATTATCCTTCAGGTACTAAGTTTTACATGGAATGTGTTTTAACGTCCGTCTGTGTGTTTGTCTGTCGCGCTCGGCAGCCAGCTCTGCTCATGAGCCAACCCTGTGAACATAAATAAACGTGCGAATATAAATCGTGTGAAAATAAAGTGTTTCATACAGCCCCATTGTGAGTGTTTTATTTTTATCTTTGAGCAGAGTTTGGTTGCTTTTGCAGGAAAAAAAACAAGACGCATAAAATGGAGCAGAGTTAGGTTCTAGTTTGAACAGACCTGTTAAAAACATGGCCTTACAATAAAGTAATTAAAGGAGTATGGCATTCTAATGTAGTGCCTTAGTGTGGCCAATGGCCTTTCATGACTGTGTTTATGCAGAGATAAGTGTCATATACAGAATAATGTTTTGATTACGTGATGTGTTATGATTATTGATATGAGAACTGAACTTGGTGGCCTTGCTGACCTGTAGCGTTTAGGTGTGGGACTTTGGATCCGGTTATCTTAACCAAACCTGGGACATCACAAGTACGCTGAACAGCAATTACAAAGGATTCTGATCACAATAAATACAACAACAAACGAACAAAAAAAAAATCAATCAAATAAATCATAATATTGATTAGGAAGTAAAGATTAAAGGAAACTCCCGTGTGCTTATTACTCAAGATAATGTGATTGTCTGAAGCAACAATAACAGTTTGAATTTTGGTACAAAGTCTTAAGCTGTATGATTTTATAGCGTAAGCTAATGAATATGGATCAAAAAACAACACTCTTTGAATTCATGCAAAACTGACTTTCTTTCAAGGTGACTGATTTGATATACGGTAGGTAGTTGAGCCATAATCATAATGTATGAGTCTGCCTACCAATCTAGGCAACTGGGTTGTTTTTAGCATGTATGATGTAATAAGAGTGGCTTACTGAATAGCCTGTCAAACCTGATCCGAGGCACTTAAAAGTGGTCTTTAACAATCGTTGATGAAATGCGTGAGTGCATTGTGCAGTAAACCTTATTTGTAGGCCTAATAAATTTCATGATTTAAAAAATATAAACCGATTCAATGCAGCCACGCGAGTTGACGTCGGCACGGTGACGGTAACGTCGGCACGGTGATGGAAACGTCGGCGCGGCGACGTCACACCCCGAGGTCGGCGGCCCAGGCGAAGCGCGGGCTGACGGACAGCGTGAAGCTCAGCGGCTGCAGGACGACGCCGAAGCGCCCCTGCAGGTCGGGCAGGGGGACCCCGCGCGGCAGGCTGAAGGTGAACCGCTGCAGCAGCCAGGTGGCGAACAGGAAGAGCTCCAGCTTCGCCAGGGACTCGCCCACGCAGACCCGCGGCCCCGCCCCGAAGGGCAGGAAGTACGGCGGGGAGAAGCGGTTACCTTCGCCGTCCAGGAAGCGCTCTGTGGGCGAAAAGAGGAACAAGGGCGATTTAACTCGCCTCATCAACATGAACCCAAAACAGAGCACAGACCATGGAGAACAGGTACACTGTGATTACACACAACAGGTGGCAGGAGGAAGCAATCAACAGATAAACAGGATAGTGTACAGGTAGAGTAATGTCATGGTAAATACACGTCAGACCGTATTTAATATTGCTTTAACCCTTTTAGATGCTGGTAACACATGGAAACAATGGGAACAATCGTAGAATGACATATGCAGACTGAACAGCCAGACAGGACAGACATAGACA
Organism: Anguilla rostrata; assembly: GCF_018555375.3. Lineage (NCBI taxonomy): Eukaryota > Metazoa > Chordata > Actinopteri > Anguilliformes > Anguillidae > Anguilla > Anguilla rostrata. The sequence goes on along the minus strand of NC_057939.1, from coordinate 54,487,378 downwards.
GGGTGCATACTGAGTGAGAGAGAGGGAAATGGGGGAGATGATAATAACTGAAATTAATGTATAACCCTATGTTTTTCCCCTTTTCTTTCTTCCCTTCATTCTCTTCCTTTTGCCTTTCGTCTCCCTCGTGGTTATTAACATCGGCCTACCTGGCATGAACCTCTCAGGCTCCTCCCACTGCTGTGGGTCGTGGTGGATGGACCACATGTTCACCAGCACGCGGGTTCCCTTCTGGATGGGGTGGCCTCCTATGCTGGGGGTAGAGGGCGGAGGGGGAGGAAACTGGTGAGCCCCAGGCTAGCTCCCTCCAGGTACCCAATCACCTAACGGCACGCTCCCTCCAGGTACCCAATCACCTAACGGCGTGCTCCCTCCAGGTACCCAGTCACCTAACAGCATTCTCCCTCCAGGTACCCAATCACCTAACAGCATTCTCCCTGCAGGTACCCAATCACCTAACAGCATTCTCCCTCCAGGTACCCAATCACCTAACTGCGTGCTCCCTCCAGGTACCCAATCACCTAACGGCATGCTCCCTCCAGGTACCCAATCACCTAACGGCGTGCCCCTCCCCTCCCCCCACGACCCCGTCTCCATGGTTACCTGGTGTCCTGCAGGGCCACGTGGGGGATGAGCACGGGGCTGACCGGCCGTATCCTCATCACCTCGCTCAAGGTGCTCTCCAGGTAGGGCAGCCTCCCCCGGTCCGCGAGGGTGGGTGAGCGGTCGCGTCCGATCTGCTCGTCCAGCTCCCGGTGGATCTTCTCCTGGACCTGAGGGCCAACGTGAGACACGCACTGCAGGGTCACACTCCCATTGCACCTGGGTAATCTTGTAGGGGCACTCTCGAAAATAAAGGTACAGTAAGTTTCTTTCGGTACTAATAACTACCTTTTATGAGCAAAAAAGGTCCAAAGGAATTATTAAACCCATGGCTAGGGGTATAATTTCCATATACCTATAGGTGGGGCCACCAGTTTTTCACCCCTTGTTTTCCTGCATTGTACCTCAATCCTCCACCAGCTAGAGGTCGCAATAGCCTCTTTGTCAAACCCCTTCTGAAGCAATTTGCCTCTGAGGGCACCTGGTCTGGCGTTCACAGAGGCGTTCTCTGCCTGGTGGGACTCGCTGAACGCACCTCAGGGTTGTGCAGCAGGAAGGCCAGCACCCAGAGCAGCGTGGTGGTGGTGGTCTCCACGCCGGCGCCGAAGGCCTCCGCGGCGGTCATCAGCACGTGGTCGTCCGTGATGCTGGTCTCCCCCCCCGCGCTGCTCTTGCCCTTCAGCAGCGCGTCCAGCAGGTCCCGGGGGTCCTCGGAGCCGCCGCTCGCCTGCGCAGCCTGCGGAAGGTCAGAAACCGTGAGCGTGAGCACTGCGCAGCCTGCGGAAGGTCAGAAACCGTGAGCGTGAGCACTGCACAGCCTGCGGAAGGTCAGAAACCGTGAGCGTGAGCACTGCGCAGCCTGCGGAAGGTCAGAAACCGCGTTCACAAAGCGCTCGCCTGCGCAGCCTGCGGAGGTCAGAAACCCTTACAAGCGTCGCCTGCGCAGCCTGCGGAAGGTCAGAAACCGTGAGCGTGAGCACTGCGCAGCCTGCGGAAGGTCAGAAACCGCGTTCACAAAGCGCTCGCCTGCGCAGCCTGCGGAAGGTCAGAAACCGTGAGCGTGAGCACTGCGCAGCCTGCGGAAGGTCAGAAACCGCGTTCACAAAGCGCTCGCCTGCGCAGCCTGCGGAAGGTCAGAAAGCACGTTCACAAAGCGCTCGCCTGCGCAGCCTGCGAGGGCAAAGCGCGTTCAAGCGTCAGCCTGCGCAGCCTGCGGAAGGTCAGAAAGCGCGTTCACAAAGTGCTCGCCTGCGCAGCCTGCGGAAGGTCAGAAACCGTGAGCGTGAGCACTGCGCAGCCTGCGGAGGGTCAGAAACCGTGAGCGTGAGCACTGCACAGCCTTGAGCTAGGCCAGGGGACTGCAGCCCAGGTCCTGGAGAGCAATCAGAACTGTTCATGACACGGTTAACACTTCTCACCTGGTTACTTGTGTCTGAAGTGGGTGCTGAGTTTAAGGTATAAAGAAAAACCAGCATAGCTCAGACCTCTGGGGACATCGTACAACTGATCTATGCTTCGCTAATCTATCCCTAATCCTAACCGAAAACATGTGTGCAGAGGCTGGATATTGATGCAGGAACAGTGGGGCCATCTGTTTGCAGTGGAGACAGGTATACTTTTACATTGTAGGAAGGTATAAACTATCCAAACTAATACTTCATCAGTCCTATTTTTAATATGCCGCTTTTATCACCTATGACAAACTGTAAAGCTCACAGCCAGCTCTGCTCTCCTCTGTCACCTTATGTTCCTCCAGCTTCCTGTTCAACAGCTCATCCCTCACTGTAATACACTCTTTCAGTCTCTTCAGGTCCTTGTTCGGGAAAATCTGTTGGCAAAACAGGACAGTCGGAATCTCAACACATTTTGCGAGACATTTTGCTTTGAATGTTTGAACATTGCATTTGAATGACCTTTATGAACAATTTACTTCATAGTTGATGTCAATTCCATTTCAATTCACTCAATTCAGGAACTGACCTGAAATCAAATCATTCATTTTAAAAATCATGATGGAGCATTTTGGGTGTTTTCCATTTTCTGAACTGGCTGATTTGAAATGGAATTGAGCACAGACATGTTTACCTCAATGCTCCAGAGAGACAGTCACAAAGTCTAAAGTTTTATTAGATCACCAATAAAGCACCGAGTGTGTGTCAGGGGCGCGTACCCTCAGCCAGGGGAAGATGTCCACCAGGTTTCCCCTGGCTATGGTCTGCACGATGCCGGTGTTGTAATCCATCACGACCTTGAGCTCAGGGTCATGGGGCTGGTAGGTGGAGCCGAACACCAGGGTGCACACCACGTTGGTCACCGCCCGCATGAGCACCGGGCCCGGGTCCAGGGGCTGCCCCGCCTGCGTCAGCAGGTCTGAACACAGGCTGGTGGCCTCCTCGCACACTGCAGAACAGCGGCACAGTGACAGAACGTCTATGGTCATTGTGACAAAGTCATAGCAGCACAGTGATAGAACGTCTATGGTCATCGTGACACAATCATAGCAGCACAGTTATAGAATGTCTATGGTCATTGTGACAAAGTCATAGCAGCACTGTGATAGAACGCCTATGGTCATCGTGACACAGTCATTCATGCAGGGGAAGCAGTCACGTATGACTGTAGGCAGTCATAGGCTGTAGTACATTTCCCATGCCCTGCCAGACTGAACCCTGTTTCCTGTTCCTTAGATAGACACAGGTAATGTGTAGCACTGCTTTGGTCAATATATTCTTTACTACTCAGAAACATTTTTTCTGAAGATTACCACTAACTAAATATGGCACATCAAATTGCAATATTTATGTTAAACACACAGTACATGGTCCCTGACAAATAAATCAAGTAAAGTATAAATAGGTACATGTCCAGAGGGTAAGCAGTGCTGACTGTCAACTGTCAACACCTATCAGTCATTTCAAAATAATTCCTACTGCAGTATTATTACAAAGGCAAGGGCTGTAAAACTTACTATCTCTCTGAATTACTCCTTTGAAAATATGATTCATATAAAGTTATGCTTGTGACTTGTTTTAGTTACAACTGCAGTTTACTTCTGTAAATGCTTCCTCTTAATTTTCTTTAATTTTAAATATAGAAGTAAAAGCCTGAGGTCCAGCATCAGCGCAGTGCTGACCGGACCAGCAGCGCACCTCACCGATTGTCTGCAGCTTGCTGGTGCCCTCTCCGAACATGGAGAAGGAGGAGTGCACAAGCCTGCGGTGGGACTTCCACAGCGGGCTGTAGTCCGCGAAGGCGATGTCCTTACCCTCCCTGCTCAGGAGCTCAGTGGTTACCTTGGCAGAGAGGATGGGGAGGGGATGGTTATTGCCGATAGCCAGGGTTGCTTACACTATTTTCTAAACACTGGTGAGGTGTTCAGGTGAAAACTTGGCTACGTTTGGTTGATAGTTTGCCAGCAGACTGGGACATAGCTAGGTTATATCCAGGTAGAACCTGAGCTAACCTTGTTTATGTCAAAACATAACTCTCAATCTAGATTTTCGCCTCTCAGGCTGTCTAGATTCCCACTTTTCTTACTGGGACTGTAGTCGCTTTTGGACAATAGCAAAAATGCCCATCTGTTTCAGCAATCAAAAATTGATGGCAAGCTTCTCCCCCCGCTCTTTCTATCTGTCTTTCACGCACACACAAACACACACACACAAAAACTCTGACACATGCACACGCACACACACAGACACACATACACACGCACACACACACGCGTACACACACACACACAGATCGAACACCAGCTGGACCGCAGCATGCTTCTCCTCTCTGTGTACAGCCAGACACATGCCTAAGTCCTCACCATTTTGGGCCTCCCTGCGAACTCCTTCCCCTTCTGCAGCAGCACCTCCCTGGCGTGCCTGAAGTTGTTGACCACAACGGTGTAGTGGGGCCCCAGGTAGAGGGCGTACAGGTCCCCGTACCTGCGTCCCAGGCTGGTGAACAGCAGGTGGGGGGGCAGGTCCTCCCTGAGGCTCAGCAGGCTGCCCAGGATGGGCAGGGAGGGCAGGCAGGGCAGGGAGGGGGCAGAGGCCCGCCTGCCCACCACCCTCCGCACCACCAGCACCGTCAGCAGCACCACCAGGGCGGGCAGGAGCAGGACAGCGGGGGCAGCGAGCACCTCGTCGGACGTCCAGCGGCCCACCATTCCTCACTCGCCCAAAAAGCCGAAATGAAGGGGGGCCGCCTGTCCTTCCCCCACCAATATAGGACCCATCTGCCGTGTGACGTCACAGGGCCTTGGACAAGGTCGCGGGTCTGGGACACGGTGCTCCATCTCCCCTCGAACAGCCTTGCCCATGTTATTGAAGTTGACGTCACTGCCCACCAGATTTTCCTGATTCTGCGTTTTTTTTTTTTCTTTTCTTTTTTTTGTTGCTGTTGTTAAGCACACCGGCAAGACGGGAGGCTGTGTTTACATGTCACCGAGCGTTCTGAGAAGATGGACATCAGGGGAATCTGAAAGTAAATAAATAATTCACACCGGCGGTGTATAGTTCTTAGGCTGCACAATGATATGTCCTTGGAGACTTTGTATGTGCCCACTCATCCGAAGGACATCCAGCGTTTCACATCCTACGGCCAATCGCAGGGCGGCAGGAAGTGAAGGTAACATTCAAGAATACATTGTCAGTTAAGTAGGAATATTTTAAAAGATACGCTGTTACAGCTTTCACTGGAAAGGGAGTGTTTCTTTTACATTTTTATTGTATTGTTAATAGGTCAAGCTATATACAGTATTATATGCTGCAATAACTTTCAAGCTTCTCTCACCCCATCTAGTGTCCAGTGTCAGCACATCATGTAATTGCCTCTGGTAAATGCAAGGGACAGAAATTCTGATAAAGCCAAATAAGTCATTTTTGTTTTGCAATAGATGCGCCATTTTGCCTCAGATACAAGCTCTTTTCATAAATATGACAAATGCTGTATTCCTTGTATCTCTTCAATGTGACAAAAGTAAGGGCTGTTATTCAGGGCTGTTGCCTAATTCCCTGTCTCCCTGAAGATTGTGTTTGTTTATTTTTGTCCTTGCAGAAAGGGGAACTGCCTTCCAGCTTGCTTGTTTTTGGAGGACATGTGAGGACAGCTTCTCTCAGGGTCACACTTCCAGTCAAAAAGCAGTTTAACCTCTGACCTCATTCTTCAACATGAGACACAGGGAAGGAAGAGGCTGCATGTGAGCAAAGCGCATGCAAGCTTTTCTCCACACAGTGATACAGATTATAATGCACAGGTATATGGACAGTACAGATATACAGCATGCATATAGATACAGTGGTCATTCTGAGCAAATTTAGGGTTGATTTCTCTGGGGATTTCATTGCCAATTTTTCATTGCCAATTTTGGCAGGAAATTGATTCTGGACATTGGGAATGAAGATTGTGAATTTGCTGTGTGTCTTTATCGTGATCCCTTCTGTAGTTTTGGTTTTTCCTTACTGCATAGCCAAAGCTCAGCGGTACTCGGGGGCTGTTATCAAAACAAAGGACATCTGGATACAATGCCAAAGGCGAGTTCTTCGGCTCGGCTTTTTGTGGGTTTCCTTTGTTAGTTTTGACGGTGACTAGGACTCTTTAAGTTGGCATTCAAGAAAGTGGAGAGCAATTCGTTGCTGTGATTCTGAAATCCCACACGGATGACCCGATATGGATGTAATTTAACCTCAGTGACAGTCTGAACTTGAACTTGTCATTCAGAGTTTTATTTGAAATCCAATGTGCTGGAATACAGAGCCAAAACAACAAAAACCATGTCCCTGTCCCAGTACGTTTTGCATTTAACTGTGCATTACACTAATCAGGTTAAAATACTGGAAACATATAACTTTTAACCTCCAGTAAGATGCATTATCATGCATCGTTAAAATGCATAGCATGCTTTTGCTTGTACAGACACTGCCATTGTGATTTGACTCATCACAGTGTTCAGTGTTCACACTCAGCATAGAAGGTAACTAAAATAAGTGTTTGCAAACACAGTCACTCTCTTTTTATTGCACCTGCATTGCCTGATATTGAGTGCCCATGTTCTTCGGCTGCCTGATCGATAACAGGGACGTGGGTGCGCTCCAAGGTACTGGGCCTCATAAATCTGATAAACTGCACATTGCTCTGGAGCTGTCTGTAACAATACACGGTCAGGGTCAGCAGAGTCACAGTTAATGCCACTGGCCAGATCCAGAGGTGATAAATCCAGGTTCAGAAAGTAAAAGTAATCCCCAGTATTTTGTTCCAATCACCTGGATTTGCCAATTAGCACCATTATTCAGGCATGAGGTAGAAACAGTTGAATTAGTAATGAGTGAAATCAGCTGTCTGGGTTCAGGGTGGGGAACAAACACATGGCAGGTAAGAGGTGGAAAGTCCCGGACTTTTGACTCCTGGGATTTCTGGAAAGCAAGACGCCCAGTGCAAAAAAAGCACAAGTGTATTGTGTACATGATGGCTACCTTCGGAGTATATCACTTGCGACTAAATGTAAATGTGCTGTACAGTAGTGGTTCTCAAACTGCGTGCTGAGGACTCCCTGTGGTTTTCGTTCTAACCACAATCGCAATCCCATTATTTCAACAAGCTGCTTGTTTTTTTCTTAAGTACTTTTCGTGTTCATAGGGGATTATGTAAACAGCATCAGTCTGTGATAGCGAAGGCTAATTTATGTTTGTCCGAGCATGCTTAAAATGTAACATTTGCAGATGTAGCTGCCAGGCATTCTATGTAGTTCATTAATTCATGGGGAACTGTCAACGTTTTCCACCACAAAACACAACCAGAAATCCACGGAGGGAGGAAAACGTACGCGCAACGTTTACTTTCTATGGCTTGCTTCTGGGTTGCTTGTCATCTGATTGGTCTTTAAAGAAGCATTCCCGCCCCCTTTTCAGCCATTCCTAGTACACGTTTTCACCACGTGATTCGCGCAGCGTTCCAAAGTTAAAAACAGATTCTGTTTACGTTCATGAGCAAGTTCTTAAAGGTGCATGCGATAATTATATATTTTGTTCTTATATTTTCCTTTTAAAAACATTTTGTGCACAAACTGTCTATTTTTGTTTATTAGCAAGAAGATAAACTATATTACTTTTTAATCAGAAGCGGATATATTTCTTTATTATTTGCTGAAGTCTTGAATACGGAGGGTGAGATATTTAAAATGAATGGTAGAGCTGCGTGCTTGCACCATTGAACCAAATCTATTTCGGAAGCATCTGCAGATTGTTCTTAGTGTAACGAGACTTGCGCGTCATGTATTTGTGTCTTTTGGACAGAGAGCGGTGGAAAAAGCAAGAATTAATCACGGTCTCGAGTTGCAGCCTGCAGACGAGAGAAATGGCGACTGAAGTGGAAGCATGGACAACCGCTCTGGAACAGGATGGTGAGATGTTTGGTTTTAGCAAGATCAAGTAAACTATCTGAATGCATATTAGCATTCAGTTAAGTATACGCATGAATGAAACCCCTGTTAGCTTGACAGCCTGCGAATGACCACGCTTGCGTTTAGCTACCACCTAGCTATCTTATGCTTTATTTAGCTAGCCAGCTAGCAGCTAGCTATTGTTTACCACACGCCCCATGTGCTCGCGCAGTGTAGAAGGGTTATCTCGCCTGGCTGCAATATTATTGTGCGTTTATCTTTGAACGGTCGTATAAGTTAATGATGTTGCTTTGTTTTTTTAGCTGATTATGTATTCTATGAATTCTGAATCTGTTGAGATATATTTTAACTGTTTAGGTAGCGCAACTTTTTTGGCGTATTTGTGGGTGTAGTTTCTGCACCGCCCCTTTGAAGGTTTTTGTAGCTAAATATTAGTTAGTTTCACGTCGCACGAAATAGCTGAGTTGTTATTGCAGACGTAAGCAAATATTTTTAGTTCATGTTTTCATGCTGTTTAAATTCTGCAGGCAACACATTTCCTTGCAGAATTGTTTACATAGTTAGCTTAGCACTAGCTGAGACTTGCAGCTAGCTTTCCAATAGCTAGCTAATCAACACGTCATCGCTTTATTACTGGAACAACTGAGATTTCCGATACGAGTCGCGCATTTGACTGTTTTGAAAGTTAATACTAAATTCTGATGAAAGTGAAAATTTGCAGTTGCAGAAAAGGAACAGTTTAAAAAACTGTTCCTACAGCTGTAATTAACAAGTTGTCATAGCTGATGCCATATAAATATCAGTGAGTGTTCAATTAATAGTTGAGTAGAAGCTTAAGAAATTAATTAAGCTTAGCAGGGACATGAGCCAGGCTTGGGCACACCACTGACCTAGTTAAGGTTGGTGGAGCTTTCTTACACAACCAATTGCTCTGGTGGCCTTTTCTGAAACTGTTTTTGCGTATGTGTCACACCCTTGCGTTAAAAGAAACGTACCGTACACCATGAATTGACTTTTTCAAAGCTACATTTCTGAAGCCCCAGCCAGTCAGTAACGAAGAATGTGAGAACACGTAGAACAACGGTTATAGACATCTATGGTACAAGCGTACAACTGGTTCTTTTAACTCCTCAATGTCCACAAACAATCCCCGTGACAGAACAAGATAACGACAGTGACAAACCGTGCTGTCGTCTGTTTTCTCACACATGCTTTTGTCCCCAGTCTGTACAACAATCTGCCAAATAAATGTAATGCATTTGCAGTTTGGCAGAATCTGTCAGTTGCACCTCTGCAAGATCTGACTGCAACAGTAGGACAGTGTGGTCATGGTGTCAACAAGCGTATTTCTCACCCTCGCCTCTCATCTCTCACATGCGTTCTGGTATCTTTCTTATCTGTTGTTATTGATTAAACGTCTCCAGCTCAGGAATGGCATTTCTGCGCTGATGTAAGAGGTTACAGTCGTAGCATATAGCACTGCGGAGTTATACGAAGCAATACCGGTCACCTGTACTCCACTTCCCACGCGCACGCGATAGTTAACGCAAATTTGAATCGGCTAATTTGATGATCATTTGCAGGACGGCGCGGTGCGTTTGAATCGTGGCCGGCCGGGTCCCCTCGGGAGTTTGCATGTTTTCCCCCCGTTCACGTGGTGGATGAACTGTGGCTGCCCACTGCTCCTAAGTGGCCCTTAAACTCCGAAGACAAATTACCCCCACGGCGTTCAATACAGCAGAAAAGAAAGGGCAACGAGTAGTTTTTTATACGTGCTTGTAGCAGGACTGAAAATTGTGGTTGTGGTTCCATTCCCGTTTGTAACTGTATCTATTTTTACCCCGTTCCCTCTCGCCACATCCAGTGACTCAACTGCGTAGTGTGTAGACCTCTTAAATCCGTTTCCACAGGCTCTCTGTCAGTGCAGTTCAGATATACCTGAAGTGAGCTGGAGACATTTCCAAAGCAAATTCTCCCAGCCTCAGGTGACAAATAGTAAAAGCATAAGTACACTTTACGCCCGGGTTGATGCGGGCAGGAATGTTGTGTGCTGATGCAGTGTAAAATGAAGTTGCAGTAATACTTACTCTTGCCTGGTTGGCATAGATATGTACACATTTGATCAATAATTTAATTGCTACAAAAAAAAACCCCAAAATGTTGGCTTCTGCACTGGTCTGTCAAAGCTGTATATAACGCTCATTCTAACATGCCTTAGGATTACTCTTTCAAAAGCTGTACTTTGATTGCAGATTCCAAGTTTCCAAATGAAAACGGTGTGTTATAGCTGAGCGTGTGGTAGAGGAATTAAACTGTGTAGCTTTATCATTTGAACCTGAGCAGCCGGTGGGCCTTGGATGTGGTGCAGCTCCCCGTGTTTAGGCACATTCTACGGGCACACGGGCTGTTCAGCGGACATGAGTTGTGGACCTGTCCACGCGGCTGTGAAGGCTGACTTTATCCTCCCCGAACCCGTAGCGCGTGACTGTATATTTGGCGAAACTCAAAGCAGGAGCTGCAGATTGCGGCTGAGGTCAGACACATTTACCGTATCCCCGGACAAATTCTGCTATGTGTGCCCGCCGCTCGCGCGCGAGAGAGAATCCGGCCACGGAGCGCGAATACTTCCGAGGGTCAGTTCAGGCTCGCCGCGGCCAGCCAGTTACGCTCATTTTTGACGAGCGCGCGGCCAATAACAGCAACCATACGTGCGGGTGTTATTTGAGAAAAGAGTGTTAAAACCCAAAAATAACTCGCTGCGTGGGTGTGTTGCATGCTGGTGGTGTGAAGATTGTCAGCGCAGTACAAATGAAATGGGCATGACTGAGATTTTCTGCTTCTGTTCGGTGACTGAGAATATTGGTGGAGGATTTTCTCTCTGGGTGGCTTGTATGTCTACACATCTGCATCCTTTAAAGGAAATTAGTGGGCAGGTTGTCAAGCAGAAATGTCGCGCATGACAAGATATGATACTAGGCTACTACCACGTGGCGTAGCTGTGCTGAGCACTCAAAGAAACATTCCTACAGCAGTACTAGTTGTACTGTATGTAGAGGTGTCGGGTTACGCCTGGATACAGTACAGTCGGAAATATCTTACTTTGCTGGATGGTTTACACTTGGCGGGGATGTTTATTTCTCTCTCTCTCTCTTTGCTTTATTTGACCAGATTGAGGGCGGTGGTTTTGGCTTGTGGAAGTGGTGCTGAATGGCTGGGCTTCAGGTCAAGGCGGTGCTCGGTTCCTTGTGTTTGCTGCACTGCATGCAAAGACGACTAGGAACTTTGAAACTTTTGGCCATGTGGTTGGTCAGTGCAAAACATTTTTCCTGAAAACCACTCCCGTTTTTACACTTGACAAAATTTTTCTCAAAGCTTCATAGTCGTAAAATCAGCTGAGCTCTGGTGGAATGTGTGTCCATAGGCTAGATTCTGGATGGATGTACTGTAAAATGCACGCATAAGAACACTAGGAAGATGTCTGTCGATAATGGAATGCTCCTTGGCTGAAAATAAGTCATGACTCAGAGTCCTGTGAAACCCATTTAACTAATGAATTGTCAGAATGCACATTTTCACTTCGCCCTCTGGTGCTTCTGTGCGAGGTGCTGAAATTGCTTCCTGACACCAGCCTTTGAAGTAAACATCTTTCAAAAGAATACAATTGGATTAACACAGAGAAGGCTGTTCCTAGGCTGTGTGTGCGTGTGTGTGTGTGCCTGTGTATGTTTGTGTGTGTGTGAGAAACAGTACTCAGTAGGTCATGTGCGTTCATGCTGTATTTCAGAGTGTGAGTTACCATTGCAGATGGGTGTGTGCTTGGGCTGTTTTAGTTTTGTGTGTGTGGTACTCTATTTCGCTCTTGTGTGTTTTGAATGGTTTAAATGGTGCGTTCACCTTTTGGATAATATAAAATGTGTGACATGGTGAGGGCTAGCCAAGTGGCAATGCAATAATAATCATCAATATCATAATCATAACCGTAATTATAATACAGTCTAATACACTGACAGAGTGTCTACCAGTATGTCTCTGAAGTTAGTGAAGACCTTCTGAAATCACACGGTCATGTTCACGGTGGTTTCCTTGGTGACACCAGGGCTGCCCTGTGTGTGATTTATCGGCTGTAGATCACACGGCCATGTTTACAGCGGTTTCCCTGGAGACACCAGGGCTGCCCTGTGTGTAACGTGTCGCCCGTATTTCATTGGCTGTGGCAGGTGGGACCCTGGAGAGACATTCGTTGCATTCTGAGCCGTAACATCTCTTGACCCTGGTTGGTGTGCCCGGAAGCGGTCATGTGACTGTCCCACTGCCATGTGCTGTAACCCCTCCACTGAGTGGGACGGGGGGCTGTGCCCTAAAAAAAGGCCAGGGGAGCGAACCCAGACCTCCGTGCTGATAAAAAAATAAAAGATTGTGTGCGAACAAACTGCCATTAAAGGTCATTGTTTTTTCATATTTGAGAGACGCTGTGGGAATGAAATAGCTGGTGAATGAAATAGTGAGGCGAGTGTGAAACCCATGCACACACACATATACGCACACACACACACACACACACACACACACTGCGTGGCCTCCAGGTGTATTCATACCTTTGGTAAATTACCAGAAACGTAATCTAATTCAGTGGCTCCCAAACTTGGTCTCTGTGCAATACTGTGTGTCAAACAGCCGTCAAAATAATAAGCATTTCTCACCGTGTTTATGTTTAACTGAAATCTGAAAAATTAAAATGAAGGGATGCTGACCTCTACAAGTTAGGAGACAAAAAAAAAAAAACAAAGAAGCTGAGTCTACAGTTTTCTGCTATGGCAACCACTATCCACAAGGTCAGGGTTAAGGACCTTATCTTTCCAGTGAAGCTATGAAAGGAAGCTGCAGCCTTCTGTGAGTTCTGTTCGGCCAACCAAAACCCAAGGACAGCTGCTGGATCACATTGATTGAACCTGGTATTCACTGCAAGTTTCAAGGACTAGCACTTGCGGTAGAGAGAAAAACAATATTTAAAAAAAATCCACAAATTGGTACAGATCTGTCAGACTGAATTCCAGTTGCACTTGAAACTGTGTTTGTGGTTTTAAGAAGAAGTATTGAGCAAAAAAAAAAGAAGGGTAAGTAATAAAATTCAAATTAAGAAAAATGCCCTGTACTGTGTGTGAAGCATTGAAGCAGATTTGTTTTGCTTCGTTAAGATTATTTTTGTGAGAACGGGCCATCCGTTTCTGGTTTATTTCGGACAGTTTCTAAAATAATTATTGAATAAGGTGTAGGCTACGTTTGTAAACAGATGGGCGTGTGACCCCGTGCTGCAGTTCTGACCAGGGTTCAGTAACGCGTTTTGATGCATAGGCTGCCTTTTTTTATTCTTCATGAACGCGGGGCCTAAAGTAAGTCTGTATAGGGATGCATTCGGTTCCCTGCCCAGAAAAAATGCGCAGTCTGTCTGACTTTATGCACAATGTTTCTTTTCCTGTGTGCTTGTGCGTGCGTGCGTGTGTGTGTGTGCGCGTGTGTATGTGCATGTGCGTGCGTGCGTGTGTGTGTGTATTGACCAGGGGTGTACGGGGATGCGGAGAAGTTGTACGACGACGACGACGTCCTGAACGAGGCGGAGGTGAACGGGAACTGGACGCCGCAGGAGAAGGCGCTCCACGAGGCGCGTCTGAAGGCCAAGGCCAAGCGGCGCCTCCGCCGGACGTCCTCCCGCGACTCCGCCCGCGAGTCGCTGTCCGAGGCCGGCGGGGAGCCGGGGGCCGACCCCACCAGCCCCCGGGGCAAGGTCACCGCCAACGCCAACGACCGCAAGTCCAGGATGGGGAAGGGCCGAGGCCTGCCCAAGAAGGGTGGGTGTTCAGATCGGATCCGTTTTGTTTATATAGCGCCTTTTGCCAGAAGACTGTCACAGAGACGCTATACAGAGGGGCAGACAAGGGCAAAAACAGAGCAAAAACCAGGCCTGAACCCCCAAATGGCAAACACATGGCAATTTCACACAAGTTTACTTACAAGTAAACTTTAAAGTTTTTTCAGCAGGTTTCCTGTTCTGCAGGTATAACGTGCCTTAATTGATGCTTTTTGCCATGGTCGTAATGTCGTCAGTGGAGATGATCACTTGGTGCAAAGGATGATGGTAGCTGATATCTGTGGCATCAGTTATACGTAGTTTTTACATTGGACACTTGCTGCAGCCTTCTCAGGGTTGATGGGAAATGTAGTTCCTGGCACCAGCTACGTTTGTTGTAACTTTGGCCTGCGCAGGGTAGATGAGTATGATGTCATCCCTCGTAGGCGGAGCCGGTGGTAAGGGGGTGTGGGGAGCAGCAGGGATGGTCTATGAGATGGAGGAGCCAGATGCCAAAGACCCCAACTATGACGAGTCTGCACAGGTGAGAGAGAGCAGCCCGCAGCTCAGCCATGCATTGCATAGCGCCACCTACAGACAGCAAACAGATGGCACGCTTGCTATCACCTTTAAAGAGGTGGCATGCCTCTTACTGTATGGTTAATCTCGTACAGTATGGCACTGAGGGAGCTGCAGAGATGGGCGTTTGGGAAATGGTTTGCCTGAGTGCCTAAGTTGAGCTTGTATCCCATGATGCCTTGCAGGGAGAGACAGTGTACGCCACGGTGGTGCCGGAGCTCGACGAGCGCGAGTTGGAGAAGACGGTGAACCCCATCGTGCAGGAGTACTTTGAGCACGGAGACACAAAGGAGGTTCAGGTACACAACGGGCCCAGAGCTGGACTCACACCCTCCCCCCTACACACACACACACACAAAGGAGGATCAGGACTAGCCCAGAGCTGGTCTCTCCCCCCCACACACACAAAGGAGGTTCAGGTGAGACCCAAAAACACAACTGGCCCAGAGCTGAGCTCATCTCTCCCCCTTTTCCTTTCATAAGTAACCACACTCCTTATTTTTTATTAATTTGTTTTTTTTATCGCTTCCTTTCTCCTCTCTTGTGTTATTTACTCAGCAACTATGGTTTGTTTTATAGCTTTATGGTTACATTATCTTGGATTAAAATTATGAGGGGCCCAACACATAAATATAATTAAATAAATAAAATAAATCATTGCTTCTATCATAGTGAGTTTTTGCTAAGTTTGTCCTGTCCTTCTTCGCTCACAGGTGTTAGTGCTGGTGTCCTTCCCTTCTCAAACATGCCCCTTATCTCTAACTTTCTGTTCCAAGTTTTGCCACGTGCTCTAGGTTTGCTCAGTTCCCCGTGCGTTCTGTGCAAGTACACTCATCCTGGGGGCTATTTTTAAAAGTGGCAGCCGTGTGCAGAACCGCTCACGGACGTCACGTCGCCTCCATTCAGATAAAAATGACAGTCAGTGCAGACATCTGTGGTGGCTCATTTAGAAACACTGAACAAAAGAGTATTCCTGTTTTTTTTTGTGTTTCTCTTTCAAATAAAGTTTATGTCTCACAGACTGTCAGACGACTATTGTGTGGACGCATTACGAATTTATGAAAAAGATCTTTGTCCACAAAAGGAACCGTTTGTCCCTTGAAGTACAAATGAAATCAAAACTGACACAATAGAGCCTTTTCAGGCTCAGGTACAGGATGCCAGTGTCTGGTGATTTGGTGGGTGACCCGGTCCCTAAGGGCGTGTGTGTGTGTGTGTGTGTTCTCTGCGTCTCGTATCAGATGCTGCTAGAGGGGCTGAATCTGGGGCACAGGAAGTTTAATGTGTCGTCGCTGGCGGTGTCGCTGTCCCTGGAGGGCAAAGCCAGCCACCGGGAGCTGACCTCACGGCTGCTGTCCGACATGGTGGGCAAGGTCCTGACCGAGACGGAGATGGCGCGGGCCTTCGACAAGATGCTCAAGGACCTGCCGGATCTCATCCTGGACACACCTGAGGCCCCACAGGTAACTGGCTTGACATTGTTGGGGGAGGAGGAGGAGGAGGAGGAGGAGGAGGAGGAGGCTAGGAGCGTGATGATTCTGAAGCCTATGGCTCCTTTCATGATGGTAGGAGCGGACTGGCTTACTTTGTTAAAGTTCTGGAGGCTTTTCCGTAACTTTTGACCCTTTCTCTGTGAACTGTGTTCATTTAAGAACATTCTAATAACATATTTGTTATCGTACAGCTTAAAGGGTTAATAAAGTCAATAAAAGTCCTGGCAGTTGCTTCAGTCTGGACTTTGTGGTGCACGAAGTCACTTCGTGGTTGTTTTGGCTCGAGGTTATGCTGGCCTGGTCCCAGCTCTGAAGTGGAAAATGGAAGTCATCGCTGATTGGTTCTCTTGAAATGAAAGCCGTCCTGATTGGTTCTCTTGTGTCCGTTGTGTCCGTAGATGCTGGGGCAGTTTATCGCGAGGGCCATCGCGGACCACGTCCTTCCGATGGGGTTCCTGGACCGCTACAAAGGCAAGGTGGACTGCGATCACGCCAGGTGAGCCTGGGGCTCCGGGTGAGAGGAGGAAAGCAAGATCTCCGGTGTCCTGAAGGATCTTTGCGTGACCAAACTGGATCTGTAGATGACGGATAGCTGATGAGTAATTAGTTCAGTAGGCAGATAAGCAGGCAAATCGTGCGGCGATGCTGACGGAGATGGAGACTGACGCATGCTCCCCTGCAGGGCTGCGTTGGACCGTGCCGCGGTCCTGCTCTCCATGAAGAAGGAGATGGTGCGATTGGACAACGTGTGGGGTGTGGGCGGCGGCCAGAGGCCTGTCAAACACCTCGTCAAAGAGGTAGGGGCGGAGCCTGGCTCCTGAATGAGCAGCTGCTGTGCATCACGACTCCATCTATCCATCCATCCATTGTCTAACCCGCCTATTCCTGGTCAGGGTTGTGGGGTAGCTGGAGCCTATCCCAGCATGCACTGGGGCAAGAGGCTCATAACTATATTGGCATGCTTTTTACAGTTGAGTCACTCTTTGGTATGGGGAAATAAGTATTTGAATCTCTTGGGAATCAGCTCTCCATGGAAATGAGTGATTGAGGGGAATGAAGGTGCATGGCATGCTGGGAAGGGGGGGGCATTGGCAGCCTTGTGCCAGTTGCTCATGTCAGCAGAACCCATTCCAGCATGGCACCCTGAAACTGTTTTTCTTGGAACTGGAGTCCCGTGAAAACATTCCCATGTGACTAATTTTACTACGGAGGGGAGGAGCTAAAGATCCAAGGAGCTGGTAGACAAGCAGGCCACGCCTCCCCTCCTGGCAAGCCTGACCTCAGCCCCCACTGGGGTGGTTCCTCTGCCGCAATGTTCCAGAACCTTCCAGCCAGGGAGAAATTCGACAAGAAAATCAAATAAAATTTTTAGAAAGTTACGTGTACAGTAGATCTAATGGATGTGGGCCAGGAGATGGGTGCCTGTCTGTGTGGCAGGCAGTGTTGTGTTGTTGTTCGGCTCTGTGTCCGTGCGTGTCCCAGATTTTGGGGGTCCCCCTGTACTCATTGTCCGGTGATCAGCGATTCCTGCGGTCAGCGGATCGGAGTTCTGTTGTCCGCGTTGCTGCTGATCTGAGCTTTTTGTCCGGCTTCATCGCCCCTTTGTGTCCCAGAGCTGCCGGGCTGTCCTTGTTTAAGCGGTAAACACGGGGGCCGGGTTATAGCGGGTTTGGCCCGCACCCCACCTGGCCCGCACCCGGGCCGCACCCGGATCGCACTCAAAACCGCCCCAGAGCGGGTCTCAGAGCCCCGTGTGTAATACACCACACCGGCTGCCAAGTACGAGTTTTTTTAAATATTGAGGTTGAGGTTTTTGGTATTTCCTGCTCATTAGTGAGCTTCCCACATTAGTCAGTACTGTCCTAACATAAACAGAAAAACGGTTAGGATACGTCTGTTTCCCCAACAGTTTAGTGTTTTCTTGCGATGGAAAGGTGTCCATGTTTAAAGTGCACTTTGCCACTGGGAATGGCTGGAATGATTGTACTGCCGCCCATCCCCCCACCATCACCCTCATCCGCATCATCAACGCGTTGTCATCAGACCGTGTTTGATACTGTTCCCCCAGCACACCGTGGGGGTGTTGGGTAGTGTTTCCCCAGCGCACTGTGGGGGTGTTGGGTAGTGTTTCCCCAGCACACTGTGGGGGTGTTGAGTAGTGTTTGCCCAGCGCCCTGTCGAGGTGTTGGGTAATGTTTCCCCAGCGCCCTGTGGGGGTGTTGGGTAGTGTTTACCCAGCACACTGTGGGGGTGTTGGGTAGTGTGGGGTGTTGGGTAGTGTTTCCCCAGCGCACTGTGGGGGTGTTTGGTAGAGTTTCCCCAGCGCAGTGTTGGGCGGGTGTCCTGGCTTAGCGGGGGCAATAACGTTGACCCTGACGCAGTGTCTTTGCATTCCAGATGAACCTGCTGCTGAAGGAGTACCTGGTGTCCGGTGATGTGACGGAGGCGGAGCACTGTCTGCGGGACCTGGAGGTTCCTCACTTCCACCACGAGCTGGTCTACGAGGTACGAATCTCCTTCAACCCCTTCCCCCCCCAGACGAAACACACACACCCCCCCAAAACACCCCCCCGCCCCCCACACACCATCAAAACACAGTGCCTTCAAAGACAACGGTCTCAAAGACAACCCTAACTTCTTTTGAGAGAAAAGTACATTGGTCTGTTAAAGTTATCGTTTTAGACACCGTCACCGTGTCTAGACATGAACCTATAATTTGGGGTAAAGGGTATGAATTTCACTCAAAAATTGAATTTTATGGAATGTTAATGGCAAGAAGAAATATAGCCAGCATTGCAGTCTGATGCCTCCAAACGCGTCTGGGGGGGGGTGTTGGGTGGTTGCTGACGTGGGCTCCTGTCCCCACCACCCCCCCCCCCAGATTACGGTCCGCTCACCTTGTGTTCAGACATGGCCTTCACCCTGTGGCACAGCTGTGCCAGTTCTGTCCTTCAGACTTCAGTTTGGCTCTGTTCACCGAAATTCACACCCTCCTTCCCCTAACAGTCAGCCCCCAGGGCCTGTACACTACTGCCACCTACAGTCTGGAAGAATGTACTGCAGGTTCTCATCAGTTCTTGTTGTGTCGGGTTCTTTTTCCTAACTTCAAAACATTTAAAATGCGCGTTTAGTGGACATTGAAACCCAACGACTTTTAAAAAATATTATCGGTTGCATTATTGGCTGTACAGTGTGTGTACAGACTCCCCTCCTAAGCCTATATTCTCTTTAATGTGCAAATAATTAAATCTGAGTTTGGAGGGCAAAGGCTGCCAGTCCTGGAATAACCTTCAAACTGGAATGAACCTAGATGAGGAGAGATTCTACATTCTGTCTGTGTTTTAGGTTGGTTTTTGTCCTGTGTTTGCTTTCTTATCATGCCATTGTTTGCTGTAATAACACCTAATCTTCCACTCTGGCTTGGTTTCCATGGCGAAAGGTTTATAACAAAAACATGTTCCTCTGTAGCTGTGATTTGCTGTTCACTCTGTGGAGACAGTCCAGGCGTACGAGGGGGTCACGCGTGTTTGTGGGTCCCCAGGCGGTGATCATGGTTCTGGAGTCCAAAGGGGAGACCGCTGTCCGCATGATGACGAAGCTTCTCAAGGCATTCTGGGAAACGGGACTCATCACACTGGACCAGATGAACAGGGTGTGTGCTTCCTTCTCCCACTGAAACACCTTCTGTTTTAATCCTGAGCCTGTACACACCTGTTTACAGGTGAACTGCCCATATTTAGACTGTTCAGGTGAGGCCGTTATTAAGGGGTTGGCATGGATCTCCCGATTCTGGCTGAAAGAGGGTTTGTTTTCCGGAACATTCCGTGGTGCGTCAGTAACACTGGCGTTTTGTCTCGCTGCGACAGGGCTTCCAGCGGGTCTACGACGAGCTCCCCGAGATCAGCCTGGACGTCCCGCTCGCCAACACCATCATGGAGTCCTTCCTGGAGCTCTGCTACCAGGAGTCGGTCATCACCAAACTGCTGCGCGACGCCTGTCCCACCAGGTGAGCCTCCCGGACGTTTTAGGGAAAAAAAAATCAGCGGACGGAAACCGTCCGGCCCTGACACAGCACCCACACAGGAGAGCTCTCCTTTGTGTCCACCAGGGGGCGCAAGCGGTTCGTGAGCGAGGGAGACGGAGGGCGGATCAAGCACTAGAGAGGAGAAGCAACGCTGGAGTTCCCCGCCTTTCGATTGGCTAAGCTCCGGGCTGGAAGAGGGAGGACCTCCTCCAGCCCTGCAGACACCCCTGCCCACACGCAACCCTGGTGCTCTCTTTGGGTCAGTGAGGGTGGGGAAGGAAGGGTGGGGAGGAGGGGTGGGCAGGGGCATCCTGGACATTATTATTACAGTCCTGTTTTGGAAAAAGTGGGGGGGGGGGTTCGGCTTTCATCAGGGATGTCTGTACAGAGCAGAGTCGGAGGTGTGGGGGGAGCCAGATCTATTGAGATGTCAGTTATACTGATTTGCTGCACCAGTGACTGTCTTAATGTGTACTTTCTCTGTTGGAGTATTTTTTTTCCCTTTTTTTTTTCCCATGTCGCTTTGCATGTACCTTGGTTACGGAGGACGTAGGGCACTTATTAAAAAAGAACACGGCATCAAAAATAAGGCTAGCATTTCAATTCAGCGTTCTCTTCCCTCTGTTGATCGACAGATTTCTACCTGGATTTGAAAAAGAAGCATTGTTTGGAAAAAGCTTTCAGCGCTAGATATTATCACTGCAAGTAGGTGATAAACAAGTTTTTACACTCAAACATTAGGAACTCTCAGCTTGCATAAAACAACCAGCAGACAAAGGTTATGTGTTTTCCAGCTGATCTTCTCCTCACAGTGATCTACCACCTGAATGTGAATGTAGACATGCGTTTAATGCCACTTACACAGAGTATCATTTACACGGCAGATTTTCTGCGTTGCTTCTGTGTCAGTTGGCTCGGCTGCATTAATGGTACCATAATGTTTAAAGGTGTGAGAATGTCAAAGCTGGATCTGCTCTTAAATTGCTTTGTGCAATTAGACATCATACAAGCTACAATACAAGCCTGTCATCGCGGTAGTCTACAGGAGCGCTGGAATCAGGGGAGGGGGTGGCATTTAGGCGAACTTAAGCATCTCCATTATAAAAGCAAGATCAGTTCTGCGTGATTACCTCACACATCTGGATGTCTAATGAGAGAGGCCCGGATTCTGCTTGGTTCAGGGTTTCCTTTATCATTAACAAGATGTTGGTGTCACAACAGTGGTCTGTCTAATCGTTGAGGAGAACTGAAGTGTGTAAAAAAAAAAAAAACATGGCGTGTGTATGTGTCTACCAGAGGTGGAAAATTCTGGTTCAGAAAGAAAAAGTCCTCCCCAGTACGTTGTTCCAGTCACCTGGATTTGCTAATTGGCACAATTCTTAAGCCAGGAGGTGAAATCAGCTGGGTGAAGTTCATGGGTGGAAGAAACACACGGCAGGACTTTTACATTTCTGAGCCCTGGACTCTCCTCCTCGGGTCTCTGCCCTATCAGCCTCAGCAGCGCAGCTGAGGGATTAGCCTGAGCATGAGCAGATGGCTGAGGGCTGGGAGCTGGCCCTCGCTAGGTGTCCGGTTTCAGTGAGGATCCTGGCTTTGGTTTTCTTTTCCTTCCTTCAGTTTTCGTTTTCGCAAACGCGTGTTGATCCCGAATTTTAGTTGCAGCATCGCTGGCTTCAGTGACTGCTTATGTTCCCATAGGCGTGCCCCACTGTCTAATACCAGAGCTCAAAGTGAAGAATGTCCTGTTTGCTGCGTATCATAAGAAGCAAACCTAACATACCTTTTAGAAAATCAGTCACAGAATTGATAAATCTGACAGACGTCTATGGCCCTGAACACAGGATTTTACATTAGTTTTACAGGAGAGAGCATACTGTTTTACAATACTGAGAACAATACCGTTTTACAGTACAGAGAACATACTGTTTTACAGTAGAGAGCATACTGTTTTAGAGTACAGGGAGCATACTGTTCTACAGTAGAGGGAACATAGTGTTTTACAGTGGAGAACGTACCGTTCTACAGCTTTACCGAGCTTGCAGGGCGGACGAACGGTTCACATTATCACTAACAGAGCGCAGGACATTGTGTCCTTCTGGCTCACAAGCGCTCCAGTGCCATCAGATGCATCCCAGGTAAATAAGGAAGAGGGCTGTTTCTGCAGTGCTCCTCGTGTTTGGCCTCTCTCTCTCTCTCTCTCTCTCTCTCTCCGACCTGCCGGAGATGGCATTCAGATTGAAGGGCGGTCGCCCACGCGCTGGTCCTTTCAGGCTGAAGCTGGGAGAGAGAGCGAGCGTCTCCCCGTTAATGCTCACTGCCCTTTAGTAGTACAGCGCGGGTTATCATTTCCTCTGGATAATGACATTCCTTTTCCTGTTCACGCTCGTTTTTTGCCTTTGAAGAATCTGTGCCGGGGTCGCGACCTTGACTCTCTGTCCAATCAGGTGTGGCCCTGTGGCCTCCGTTCTTCAGATAATATATCAGACTAAAAGCCACTAATCTTCCACATCCATGTCGCGGTGAACTATGGGCAAATTACCAACACCGTTTCACATCCTCTTCGGCGTAAAAGCTTTTACACAATCGGTGATGAGTCAGTATTTTCGTTGGCAATCAATATTCAAGAGCTCTGTACAATTACATGGATATGATATTAAAGCAATCAGTCAGTGTAAATACCTGATTTATGCTTTTAATAAAATATTTGGATTTATACCAAATTTTGAAGCCTATTTTTGCAAGTCTATCCTCTGTTGGAAAACAAGAAATGTGATTTTCAACCAAAAACAATGTAACTGCTCTTCAATGGCAGCTTTGTGTTGCTGTGTCATTTTTTAATTCCAGAACTGCTTTATTTTTTTTTTTCCTGATTAACTGTTATAAGCATCAGTATTGCAGAAACAGTATCATTGTAATTATTTCAATAAAAATTGACAGTTAAACGTGTGCATTATTTGATTTTTTTCATTATTTGACATTCCGGTCTCAGGCATTATGGTGCTGGTGTTCAGATTCATTGGGTCATTGGGACAACCACTCCAGGAGCAGTAGCGTTCACATGGCTGAAGGTTCTGTAACCCAGTGTCCTAGTGGTTGTGCAGTATTCCTAATTTGTCATATTTATAAAAGCTCTTGACCTAAATAGCCTGAGCTCACTAATGGAAATCACACAGGCAGGTCTGTTCAAATTCAATTCAGGCAATGAACTGCAAATGCATTTAATTAATTGAAAAAAATCTCCATAGATGTTCATGGGCGTTCTTCAATTTGTCAACTGAATTTGCATTTCGCTTATTGAAAAAAAAAATCCCCGCAGAACTCCACGAACGTTCTTCAATTTGTTAACTGAATTACAATTATGAATCGAAATGGAAGTGAGCCCAACTATGGCAGACGCCTATGTTCCCCGATTCCAACACTCAAGCTTGTCCATTTACGTTGGTCTGCCGGTTTGAACCCACAACCTGCGAGCGGCGCTCCCGCCTCCCGGATCTGCGTGATGGCCGCATCGGCGAGGGTGAGCATCACTGAGTGCTGAATTAAGACGTGTGAAACGCGGGTTGAATCACTCCGGGCCCGATCTCCGCCATTCTGCTCGAACATGAAGGGTTCTGTCTGACGTCAATCCGCAGCAGGTCATTGTTTCTGCCAGGCCTTGTTACCATGGCAAGACACTATTGTGAGGCCTTGTTGCTAAATGAGATGGAGAATTGCAGCGTCTTGCTGTCAGTGCCTTCACAAATATCGCTATTTCAGAAAGGTAGAGATACGTCTCTGGATTCCAGCTGCTGACTGACCTCGGGCAATTAATTTTGCATTGTTTACAAAGTGTTCCATTTCAACTGTCATTATCTCAAAGACAAGACGTCGCACGCAAATGTTAGCAGACTAGAAATAGAAGTGTATTCAGGCGGTAAGCCTGCAGTACGCAGACCGGCGACGTGCAGTACGGTGCACTCAAATCACTGTGCTTTAATAAATGCATTGTTTTAAGACTTAGAAATGGTGTTGAAAATCTATCCAAAAAAAAAGAAGTTGGAAAATGCTTTTGTTTTACATAATAATTACAACGTTCAATTAATTGAT
Organism: Anguilla rostrata; assembly: GCF_018555375.3. Lineage (NCBI taxonomy): Eukaryota > Metazoa > Chordata > Actinopteri > Anguilliformes > Anguillidae > Anguilla > Anguilla rostrata. The sequence continues at coordinate 54,463,358 of NC_057939.1, read as the reverse complement.
GTTACCTAAGCATTTAATTAGAGTGATTGTTATTTTTATGATTAATTTACCAGATTATTCATATACTGCATTTTATGCACAATGTTTTGGGTAAGTCTGGACATGGGCATCTGTTGACACCAGCTGTTCCCATTCCGGTTACTGGAGATCTACCAGCCTGCACCTTTTAACTTCAACCCTAACATGGCGTCCCTGATTCGTCCAATTAGCAGCTCAATGAGACCTTCCCCGCTGATGAATCAGGTGAGCTTTGTTAGGGTTGAAGTGAAAACCTACAGATCGGTAGATCTCCAGGAACAGTGTTGGGAACCACTGACAATATTATGGATAGCATTTCTCAACGACTTTAATAGAGTTGGATCATTCTAATTACCATTGCGTTAGTCATATGTATACAGTCATTATGGACCGCGTGAAGCGTAAAGACCACAGTAAGTGATGACCGAAGCATTATCTTCTCCGGAAGACCTCTATTTCACAGCGTCCTAATCACTGCCCCGCGCAGCGCCTGGATTTGTTCTTGGTCCCGAGGGAAGACTGCCCTCTACTGGCCGACTAGCAGCACTTCCAGCAGCAGCCTGCTTTTCCGACGTCGTTTCCCATCCTGGGATTATCGAACCTGGACCCACCGGACCCATCGGACAAAAGAGGTGCTGCAATACATCTAATTAAGACACTGTTTCACAAACGTTATCAATTAGCCTTTATTCTGTTTTCCCCAAACATAGATATAGCAGTGTTACTAGTACGCATTTGGTATTCCATTGAAAGCAATATAAATGTCTTTGTGAATGCCCTGTAATATGTTTTTATTCACACTGTGACTAAACATCATGATGTCGGAGTATAGAATTAGGAAGGCTACATGCTCATATACCATATCAATGTCTTGAAAAGACAAGCATTGTACAGATGGGATGAATCCTACCCCTCCAGATACGGGGTTAATAATTGTAACACTTGTGTGCGTTCAAAGATTTCAAAGACTTGGCACAGTTTCAACAAGTGGGTTGTATCATGTGGTAGTGAAGCGTAACTGTATGACTGTCCTATGCATTATTAAGGCTTTGATCTGTCTGAAGGTGTCTGAGATACTGAATTTCCCAGATTAAGGGGTTCTGGTCCACATAGCTGGTCTCATAGTATCAGGCCAAAAGATCCTTAGCTTTGCTTGGTTTATTGTCTTTTGCTACTGAAACCAGTGTGAGGGTGTGTGCATGTAAAATTCAGGATTACTTGTGTGTGCCTTAAATTGGATGAACTTGTCTGCAGCAGACATTGGCAGAAGGAGCACAATGGGCCTCGGGTTTCGATATGAAACGCGGTAATTAACCTCTGCAAGTGCGTTAGCAGAGTCACTGCGCAATTTCAGCACGAGGGAAGAGACGTGATTGGTGGGAAGATGCGTTGTTCTGCGCATTCATTGGAAGCTCTGGAATGCGGTGCGTTTGAGTGTCCTTCAGACAGTGCGGTCTATGTATGAGTAATGCCTGACCTCCAATCTGTTCATCAAATACCCACCCTCCAGGCTAAACAATAATAATGATAATAATAGTAACAATAATAATAATAATAATAATTATTATTATTATGTATTCTCATTAGTAGTAGTAGTAGTAGCAGTAGCAGCAACAGTAGCAGTAGCAGCATTTCTCATAAGTAATAAAATCCAATGTGTTTACTTACTAAAAAAAATTTCCAAACTGCAATACAATGTAATTGCTCGTCCTCTGGATGTTTGTTGATTACCTAATACACACAAGGACTAAGATGCCCCCGGAGAAACATAAAAAACTATAAATACTGAAGGATACAGTTGTGAGAGACAGTCATTTGCACAGCAATGACGTCTGAAACTTAAGCAGAAATTGGCAGGGAAATGTTGCGCACCCCCCAGTATGTCTGTGCGGATAACAGACTGCAACCACTTCTTCTTCCATTTTAAGTTAATTGTGGCGCAGAGCATTCATTTTCTGAGATACTTTGGTGCTGAACTGGACTCCATTGTCATAAGAAATCATCTGCGCAATAGCAGTTTTGCAATAGTTAAGACCAGAGGGGACTGTTCTATTAAACTCTGCGCTGGTTTTTTCTTTTGCTGAGAGCAAATCATGATCATTGCTTAAACGGGGCACGCATTAGGGTAATATAGCCTTTCCTTTGCCATGGAAGGACCATTATGCAAATAAAGTAATTTAGAGATCCTTCAGATGTGAGGAGATATGGGATGCGTGAGATTCATTTTCAGGGATGAGTCAAGGCTTTTACTTCGGTAACTGAGCTTGGCTCGCTCAGACACGCTGGAGGAAGGTGAAATCGACGGGGAACTTTAAATACTGGTACAGGTGGTGCACTCTAGAGGAATTTTTTTTGCACTTGTTTTTCAAGGCGTTAGTCATTTAATACCAATGAATCCCTCAGGCCTCTTATTCTGACCTTGCGCCTGTGGCGTTATGCTGGGCCTTTCTTTCTTTTACTCAAGTCGACATCTCGACTGTATAATTATCTCTGTGCTGTAATTTGGACTCCAAAGAGGCGCATTGACAGCCTAACAATGTGTGGCTCGCTGCCTGTTGTATTAGCAGCATCAGTGCTTCACTCTTAAACAAACGAAGAGAAAATAAATGTATCTGTGATGTCATTTTCCCCATCAGCCTCTGCACTTCATCCTCTCTTCTCTGGCTATAGCTCCTTAAATAAACACAAGGGTGCTCCTCATCTAACCCTGGGGGAGCCCGCAGTGTCTCTGTGAGCACCCCCAAAAATCCGCCTGTTCCTTGCGGAGTCCGTTCCAGCTCCCGGACTTAGCCCACATCGCCCTCTGTGGCGGTTATGTAAGCGCGGTAGTATAAATAGCCCTCGCAGGGATCTTTTGTCTACCTGCTCGCTGCCGCGTTTAACGGTCGTATCGGTGGAGAGCAGCGGAAGCAGTGCACGAGGCAAAGCCTTCTGTTACCATGGTTACGAGTGTTGGAATGGAGCGGAGTTCTGAGTTCCACCGGCCTTCTCGGTCTTCACTTATAAGGCAATGCATGTTGCGCTTGTGTGTGCACGTATGGACATACGCACGTATGTGCATGCAGTATGAATGTATGTGCATGTATAGTGAGCACCGTAATGTTTGGAAGCAATGCCGCATATCCATATTTGGAATTAATGGCAATATGCAAGCTCATGAACATGCCATGGGTGTCTTAGCAACAACTTGAGAAGCACATCATCTTCCTTCGGTGCGTTTGTCCCTTCTCTTGTTGTGTTCATTACTAACATTGGCCTGGCAAATTCAGTCCTATACGTAGGTGAAACATTTATGTTAGGATTTATTTGGAATCTTAAGCCTGTTCTAAGTAGTTACACTAAGCGCTATGGTCAGATTACATAAGTGCTGCATAGCAGGGTTTCACATTCAGGCCTTTCCAGAGGCCTGGGATTTAATTCTCAATCAATAATACTACTTAAATCCCCCATCTTCAGTCTACTCCCATACAAGTTACATGCCCGCGGAAGTTGTTGCCGGGTGACAGAAGCTCGCCCGGTCCAGCCGTTTATTTCCTGGAATGCTGTCAGACAGCAGTCTAAGAAGAGGACAGTCGTCGCTCAGCACCGGCTCCTCCGCGTGTGGGCGAGGCTGCGAGACACAGGAACAGCCAAACCCTCGGCAGTCACGAATCGGAGGGAGACGGGCACCCAATCCCCATGCCGAAGAGCCCAGGGTCGGTGGCGAAGGGGAAGCGGGAGAGCCGTTATTTCTGGAACGCGGCGCGAGCCCTTCCACTGACAACGTACCGCGCTATCGGGCTTCCCTGACGCGCTCCCACACGGAGCAGTCAGGACTGCGTCTGGAAAAAGCCGCGCTTCCTTCCGCGGAGCGTACAGACCCCGATGTGTGAGCAGGCGTGAAAACTTGGCACCCGAGCTCACGCCGTATTTTTAGCTTGCCTTGTTTCCGGCAGAGGTTTTTAATGCTAGAGCTCCAAATCCCTGCACTTATTTATTAATTAATTTATTTACTTGGCTTCTTTGAGATTTTGTTGTTTCATTTTTAAGATCGAGATGTTCCTTGTTTCGAAGCCTCGGGGTATACACTGTGGGATATGAGACACAAACGGGGGTTTGGAGGCGTGGGATTTCGCACCTTGTGTACCACCCTGGCTTACTGTTACGTGAAATGCCGGAACAGCACCACCCCACAAAGGTTTCACACAGGCCTACGTAGCGGTGATGCTATTGTCTCAGGAGTTGCTCGCCTAATCCTAGTCTGATCCATCATCTTTGACTGTGCATGATATATCAAAGGCTTTTCATAACAGAGAAGCCATTCTTGAGTGAGCAATACATGCTTGAGACTGCAGAAACCCTGGTGAAGTGATGATCTTTAAAAAATTATGATCATTATTACTCAGTTGCATAAAACCGAACTCCCTCTTGGAAAAGTAGCACCAGCATCAAAATGCATCCTAAAATGAAAATATATTTTTGAAGCAGCAAGATGAAAAATACTAAAGTAATGAAAATGCAATTCACACCTTCACTACAAACAGCAGATGCTTCATCTTGCATCACATCCATTGACTTTGGACTCACAACTCCAGCAAGGTTTGATACCAATACAAAACATGTACTTGTATCTTCTCCTAAGGATTTGATCTTACACAGTATAAATATGTGCTGTGATTTACGTTCACAGTGTTTCTCCAAGTGAAAGCTGCATATTCACTAGGGAAGCAATTCGGCACATCATCTGTGAGGGAGCATACCGATGGCGCTGTGACAGTGAGTTTCAGGCCTTCCAGCACATTTTTCCCGCGGCTTTCCGGCAACCGCACGAGCTGCACACCAATTTAAACTGAAAGCAAGGTGGCTGGTCTCTGTCACGGCAAAGAAAAAGAAAAAAAGTAAAGAACGACCGGGGTTCTTTTTCTGTCATCCATCCGTACAGAAAGAATAGCGCGCGACTCATACAATGCACGTCCTGTTTCTCAGCGGAGTCCCCGCGCGAGCTCCTGGGTGTATCTGATGCCTGTCAGGGACGAGAACGCGGAGAATAGCCTGGCATCGCTGAGCCAGCAGTCACTAATCTTACCCTGACACTTTGATAGGCCGCCAGTGTTATTAGTCCCATTTACATTTTACACAGCTCGCATTGTGTTAAACTGGGTTTTAAAGAACTGATTATGCCTTATTTATTTATTTATTTATTTATTTATTTATTTATTTATTTATTTATTTATTTATAGTTGCTCGAGCTGATGTACGTGAACTGAAAAACGAAATAAAATTATAATACTATTAGGCCTACTGGATTACTGAAAACATTGGGGTAAATGACTGGATTGTTGACACTTATCCTACTGCCAGGAAGTAGGATGCCTTTAGATCATGAACCATTTTTAGATTTTAAATATATATATATATCTCAGTAATTTCCAATGGATTCACAGCGATCAAGACTATATTACTTTAAATTTGTGTTGAAAGGGGATACGAGTTGCCAGTGATATGTGGATCCTGTTGCTAAGAAACGGTTCCATTAATATACCAATCGTTTTGTATGCTGTTTGCTTGTCCATATGGAACTTTATTTTCTGTGTATATGCGTTTGCTTTCAAGAATTGTCATTAAGATAAATATTTCAATGAACAGTCTATGATCGTGGTATGCTGTTGCCTAACAAATTGATAGAAGCCGGTCGGATGGGCAGTCACAAGAACCTCAGGTTACCCGATGGTATGTGGACACAATAATGCATTGGGGAGGAAAAAAAACATAATCATTACTAAAGGAATCAGGATATACTTTACGTCAAACGAGTGGGAAAACAAACAAACTCTCAGAATGCCTGAATTAATATTCTATTGAAATATTTCAAAAACATCAATGTGGCGTTCTGTCCACATTCAAGGCATTCTTGAGTAATCTACATTGAAATCTCTCGAGTTACACGCAACAGATCTTTGATAGTTTGTGGAACAGAGGTTGACGGCGCTTAGGAGATATAATTATATCTTCTTGTACATAGCAACTGTCATAATCGACGTTAAGATCCATTTAATATGATTAGACTTGCCTGAGGTTGCCACGGAAAAAGCGCATTAAATGGAGAATGTTCAAGGTGAAATTATTGTTCCTGGTGAATGTTGCTATCGCGTTAGATAAAGCAGGATGGCCATATTAAAGTACGATGTCGATATCGATTCAAAATAGTCCGCATGACAAGAATGTGGAACTGCGCTGATGGCTCTTTTTTAATACCGGGGTGAACAACAAGAGCGGATGCGTACAGGATTCTGTGCCAACTTCTGCTCTTAATTATTTAATCATCTCAATCATATCTTGATTTGACATTTGTATAAGCACCAGCTACAGTCGCAGACTGCAAGTGTGTCCTAAAATTTTTGCTCCGCTTAAGTGCAGGAGTGGATCAGAGTAGTTTATAGAGCCGTCGGGAAACTGGCTTACAACTGAAGTAATTGGCTGAAACAAAAACAGGAACCCAGACTCGTCCTCCATGACCTGTGGCGTGTTCGCTTCTTGGACTGACCCATTAATATATATTTTTAATACATTCATAGGCAACGGTATATTTATTACTGTTACCAATCATCCAAATGTATCACCAAAAATCACATTTTGAACATAGCATAACATGCACGTAACTGTCCTTCAGCCGCTCATAATGTGTCAGTTGTTATTAAAACGGATTTAAAATGCAGTGCTAAATAAGTTATATTGACAGACAATGCATTGATTTTAACTTAATCTTTTATACATTACGTTCAAAGTATGAAAGATGAAAACTCATGAGAAAATTTACTATGCAGTTCAACATATGTTTGAGCCTGCATTGAAGTTTATTGCTAGAAACTAGAAAAACATACGTTGGAAAAGGGAAATGGATTATGTTCTATTCCAATACAGTGGCTGCACACCTACGTGCTCAATTGCAACTCACAATAGGGTGAATTATTTATATCCTGTTGATTTATCATATGAGTTAAAATATGCAGCAGTAGATAATTAAACCCTCGTTGACCACTGTAATGAGCAATTAATTTCCTAGTGATTATCATTTAAACGCAGCTCCTCCAAATAACATCATAAAACATCCTTAAATATCATTTGAAACTGGCATCTTTACAAGAGGGGCTGCGCGTGAACTGCTAGCAGCTTCTGCGCGCCAGAGCAAGGCTTTTATGGAGCTGTCCTTGGTGCTGATTTAGGCGGCCCTGTATGTACCGAGGACTCGCTAGCAGGGTTTGTCCGTTAAGTACTCCGGAGATTTCAGTGCAGACTGCAGCGCAACCACCTGAATGATTTTCAATCATCGGTCCACCGGGAAAAATGATACAGAATGCATTAATATATGACCTAAATTATTAACGTGCAGCGTACACATTTTTGCGAGATGATCACTATAGCATGTACGAGCAATAGTTAAAGCAGACCACCCAAGATGGTTTAATTTTATATTATTATTATGGACAACTGCCAGTTTGCTTTGATTTACCCAATATACATCATAGCAAGGATTCCTGCGTGAGTTTTCCAGCTGCTGGTCGTAGATTATTATTCAAATTCAATAATTAGGTGTGCTGTCAAGGGAGTAATAGAGTTAAATGACTAAGATCAAAGGAGCACATACTACTTAGCTACTGCATTCTGTACACAAATGATCTTTTCCAAATGAATTTTCCTGAGAAAAAAAGTTATATTTTTAGTTTTACCATTGTCTGAAGTGTCAGACTTCGCGCTAATTTTGACGCCGCCCAGCGTTGCATTCTGATAATAAAGTATAATACAGCATAACAGAACCCCAGCGTTGCCTGCAAAATAACTGGAATATTCCCGCATTACCCTTATAATTAACCCTTGTAATCAACCATTAAAAGTTTTATTTTTTAGAACAATTAAGAACACTGTTTAGGCATCCCAGTTTAGTTTAGTTTTTTTTTCATACCCCGAGCGACATATTGTTCATCAATGGAGCCGGGACAAAGAAATGTTTTCGGACAAAATGCCGCATAAAATTTTATGTTAACACTGCAACGTTTTCGAGGGAACCCCCTGTGGCACAACGACCTTACATTTCGTATTTCCCTTTTCAGTGAGCAATGTACCTGAAGAGAAAAGAGAGCGCTTGTTAAAGGCAATGCCACATATGCCACCTTCTTCCATACTGGTCTTCACGAGAACTGCCGGTACGTCAGAAGCATAAGACTCCTTTTTGGGGAGGGGATCCCGTCACATCCTCTGCCCATATATGGGCAAAAAGTTGACAAGCGAATACGCGGCGGGGAATCCTCTCGCAGGGTAGCGGTGAATGGAGAGGAGGGGCCATCGACCAGCCGCACAGTATAAAAGGGAGGCGAACCCGATGCTGTGGATTCATACTGAACCAGGCGAATAACAATCAGCAAGATTTCCTGAACACTTTTCAAAGAAGCGGAATTTAAAAATATTTACAGAAGCTTCATATCGACAGTCTTATTTTTCTTCGAGATTTCCAAGGGACCTACACATCAGAAGGACGCTTTTTTTTGGCGTTTGTTTATTTCTCTCCAACAACATACTTGACCCGCGATCGCAAGTGGTGGGACAGGGAAGCATGTTGAACGACATGGATTTGAGCTCGCAGCATTATTTTTATTATTCATTTGACGACGTCTGCGGCTCTCCTCCTGACATTGAGTCCATTGGGCCAATGGAAAACCAGGACACGTGCTTGGCTGCTGAAACACAGTCGCCCGTTCATCACAGTCAAGGTGAGTGCTTCTGTTTAGTGACCAGTGCATGATGCATGTCCCGGCAGTTGTTGTTATAATATAATAATGATAATAATAATAATAATAATAATAATAATAATAATAATAATACCATCACACCGATATGACTTAATTCGTGATTTCATGCTTAGGGCCTACTATGCGAACCTAACACACGCAAAAGTAATGTGCATACAGTGTGTGTTTAGCTGTTTAATTAAACATGGATTCTTTCATCTTCCTCAGATGGTGCAGCGGCAAACATAAAAGTTGAAGCGTCTGACTCGGATTTCTCATTTGATCCGAGCGAAGTCACCGAAGGTGGATTCGGTCCTTCCTTCGACTACTCCGGCAGTTTCTACGTGGAAACGTCTAACGCGGCAGCGTGTAGCGCGGATATGCTGCTCAACATGATCACAGAAATAGTTGGGATTTCTACTCTGCCGATCTCTGAAATGCAGTGCTCGCCAGAGTCTGCATATTCTTCCCCTTCATCCGTGGACGCGGGGTTTCAAAGCCAAGGGTCCAACTGCTCTTCTCCAGCACTGAGCTCGCCTGAAGAGAGTTGCCATGGTTTCCCCGAGGTTCAGATGAGTGTCCATGATTCGGCGCCGGCCCAGACTAACTTCGGTACCTCTGCGATGGACCAGACAACAACAACAGCCCCTGGGACGGTGACGTTTCCAGTGGTCGTCAAGAATGAGTTTGAAAGCCATTGTGAGTGGGACTCCTTCAATAAATGCGATTCTTATTTGGCCTCAGATCTGGTGTCAGAAATTTTCAAAATGGACTGCTCCACCGAGCAGCAAATTGATATGAAGGATGTTATTGACTCGCTCGCTTCTATCTGTTCGACCTCTGAAGCCGCGTGCAAATTAGACGGAGCGATTAAGCAAGAGCAGTGCTTCGCCAACAACTGTGCCCAGAGTATTCAATTCCCTTCTTTCAGAAGCCACCAGACACCATCCTTGGACGTTGCAAGTCATACTAACGGTGTGTTCAAATCGGATGTTTTGGACCTCCCCTGTATCCCAATCGAGACTTTGACAAATCAGTGCGATTTAGCTTACACCTCGACGACACTATCCAGCACAATAGACTCTCTGCTTTATTCGACTCTTTTGCCGGAAAGTTTTGCAAGGGATAGCGCACCTGTGGAGAAACAACCCCGCGCCAGAAAAGCTCCAATCAACGGGCAAGTCAAGGTGAAACCCTTTCCGTGCCCAGTGGATAACTGTGAGAGGCGCTTCACGCGGTCAGATGAGCTCAACCGTCATATTCGCATTCACACCGGGCACAAGCCCTTCCAGTGCCGCATCTGTCTGCGAAGTTTCAGTCGCAGTGACCACCTGACGACCCACACCAGGACCCACACCGGAGAAAAGCCATTTTCTTGCGACGTCTGCGGCAGAAGGTTTGCGAGGAGCGACGAGAGGAAAAGGCACGGGCGCGTGCATCTCAAACAGAGAGAGAAGATGGAGCTTAGGGCTCAGATAATAGCCGCTCCTATGTGCCCCTTCACTTTCCCTAAAGGAATCTGAACACTAGCCTACAAGTTATTGTGCATTTGGCGCTCTCTCTTCCTGAAAATGGAAGATTGTTTATAGTAACAGTTCACCGCTGTTAGCAAATCTTAACGTTTCAGCGTTCGCGAACCAACGAGTTGACAGCTCAGAGCGTTTGCGATTCAACGAGTTGACAGCTCTAAGATCTCGCAGTAACTGTCAAGAGAACTGTACGCTTTCAGTGTGAGATGGTTATGTAAACGGTAATATTCTGAAGAAGACCGAGTAGAGAAGGACGTTTTTTTTATTTTCTTGCCAACAGATGCTTATAGAATTACTCATGAACCCTAAGACTGAATACGTGAAGACGGAAAATATTAATTTCCTACAAAAACCTTATAAAACAGATCCAACCAACCTCTGAAACTGCAACAGTAACCATAACAGCAAGAGCTACGTCAGAGTTCAGAACTAATTTCTCTGAACAGCTCCAACCTCATTGCAGTGGGAGAAAACCTGTGAACTCAGATGACGTCTTATAAATCTTTGACTTTATCTTGTACTTTTGACGCTTTATAGGTAGAGATCATTTCCAGAGAATATTTTTTATTCATAGAAATGTTCCTGAAAAAACATTGTCGAAAACTTGCATCGCGAGGTCAGAGAACGGAAGAGATTCTTTTGTACAACACTCATGTAAAATACATATTTTCCTCTCGTAGGAAGTATATTTTATTATTTTTTTTAACGACAATATTTGCTTCTCTACTGAATTATGCTGTTGAATGGTATTTGTGGTCTATTTGATCACTTAAGTGATATGAATGAAATGTGAAACCCGCAGACCCGGACCCAAGTAAATATATTGGTATGCGTTCTTAACACTGCACTTTTACAATCGTGAAACCTTTTTTTTGTGCCCGCAGATTTTTTACCTTGAAATTGGGTATTTTTGCCAAATTTATTCTGTGGGAAGATACCATCCAAACGGCTGGATAAAATTGTACAAAAGTAACAATCTTATCTTCCTAAGCACGTAATTAATTTATCTTGTGAAAGGTGTAATGTAAGATGTCATTTGTCAAAGAAAACCGTAACTTTCTGTTTGACAATAAGAACGCAAAAGGAAACAGACTCGTATATGAATATGAGAGCTTTGAAAGCTTGTGCTTAATCAGAGTTAGTTCAAAATGTACTGCCTTGTTGTGGTAATGTGTTCAAGTACCTAGTGCTTCTTCATATTTTGATGAAATCAAGGTTATAGTTCTGAATTAAATGCACTATCAATATATTAGGGGTCATGGGTCAAGGGTCATAGGGGCTGCAGTTTAGGTTTTGACAAGAGCAAAACCCTTGTGAGTAAAACACTACAATATTGTAGTTGAGTAATCCAGTAGCGCACATTGCTGCAATATTCTGTACATTCATGTATGGTTGTATATAAAATGAAAGACAAGACAGAAGAAATGCTTTAAAAAAACTGTTTGTTGAAAAGAAAAATATACATTGTCCTGTACTGTCAAGGTACACCAAAATGTAAATTAAACTTGCCTTAAGTTAAATTAACTGATATGGAATTGTAAATATGTGAAAATGTTTCTATGATATGCTGATATCATGTTGTTATTTTTACGATGAATGTTTATGAATAAAATTATGAACTTTACTGAATACAATGTGTATTCTTTATTATCTTGGTTTATTGCTGGAAAATTAAGATTTTTCAACGTTCATCGATCACAGTTTTCTCAATGTTTTTCTGCACTTCTCCATTGAAGTGGTGGATTACATTCTATAGTTTTTAACTAAATACAGAATGTGTATTTACTTTTGTTTAATAAGGCTTTAGAAATCATTTTACATAGCAGAACTATTCTACCTTTGCTGTTCCTACTTTCTGCTATCCCATGACAACATGCAGACATTAAAAAATGCTATAAAATTATTTTTTAAACATAATTTTAGACCTCTGAACAGAATCCCTTCAAGTAAACAGACATGCACTTTCAGAATCACCTTAGAATTCTTAAGCCAGCATGAATATGTATTTTCATTGAAAACAAAGACCCGTGTGTCAATTTTGATCAAGCAATTTCAAAAATAACTGACTGGGTACATATACACCAAAATTAGACATTTCTGTTAAAACTATGAACTTGTTTTGACCTTTTTACCCTTATGACTTCACGTGGCTTCTTGAATATTATCTTTATGAGAATAAGTAGGAATGGTTTACTGTTGCTGAATTTCCACGGGGAAATCAAACCAGCAAAATTGCTAACAGGAATGGCTGCATGCCTAATGCATGCGAGGACAATCTCATTTGTAACTGAAATGCTTTAATGGATTTTGGTGTATGAGGATGAGGAAGTATGTCACAACACATGTTTGGCTTGAACACACTTTCACATGCATGGCAGTTATATAAATATGGTGCTTAATTTAAATTGTCTACAAAAGATCCGTACAAAAACTATGCAAACTGAAACAGATTGGAGTGTAAATGCCTGCCCCAAGTCATAATCCTCTTCAAATTACATTTATAATCCTTCAAGGTCCAAGGTTATCTTTATCGTCCCACTAGGAGAAATGTTGTTTTGCAGCCAGGGTTCACATGCAGAAGACAGAATACAAAAGGACAACATCACGACAACACCAGCACAATTAAATCACTGAGCCAGTGCAGGGAAATGGAAATTCATACCAAGTAAAAATGTGTGCAAATGTGCAAGTGTGCAGATGTACAGGGGTGGTGCTATTTGCTTAAATAGCAGGGTGCTTCTTTCTTTTTGAGCTGCTGTGAACACTGTCATACATTTATGACACACATAACATGTAAAATTAGCATATATTGCTTCAATTTTTATTTGGTGTATTGGATGAGGATGTTGCAGCTGCTATGCATAGCACATATAACACTGGAAATTGCAATAATGAGGACAGACATTTCAACCAGAGTATATTCACCAAGGAAACAACTCCGTCTATGATGGAAACACAAAGCTTCGTTTCCACTTTCCTAATATGGGGCGGGATTCCTGTCCTTTTATCCAATCAGCTGGCGGGAGTAGGCTAGCATGTCTGTGAAACACTACAGCCTACAAAATTATTGTCTTAATCATTGACGTGACTAATCAAGCGGCCCCCAGTTGAAAATTAATTTGTAAATGAGTGATAATTTTTAGTGAGCTTTATTGTATCTTAGCCAAATCACCACCTGTTCACAGGGCTCACGGTGCAGTTGGGGAACTCAACTCGTATGATACAGAGACAGACACAGAGTGTTTTGTGACATGACCAACTTGGCTGGACACCACTCTCCAGCAATCTGTCACTGGTGGTGGCACCAGGGAGTCCACGGTACGTAGGCGGCACATACTGTACGTGACGCGTCAAGGCGGCAGGGCGTCTTCTGTCCCTACACAAATTTGTACGTTACAACATGCGTCTTCTCTCTGATAAAGTGACAGATGCTGTAACTATAGTTACGTGTGATCTATCACCAGACACAAGACGTCGTCAGATTGCTTTTGCGATATGAGCTGGGTCCAAGAATTTGCACTCCATGACGATTATCATCCCTGTGAAGCTTATAGGTCACATAAGGAGTCTCAAAACGAAGTCATACTTTAAAAAAATCTTTCGGATCAATGACTCAAAGCCAAAATCAGCCTAAGCAATCAAAAATAACAGGATAATGACGTCGTCTAGAATCTGTTCTTTCTGACAAACACGCATGTGTTGTGACATATACTATCCTCATACACCCAAGACTTTTTATAACTTTAATAACAAATTTGATTCTCCACGTATCTCTAACATTAGGCCTATAAACCCTTGATTGAATGCTTTGTAATATTTTTTCAGATTGTTCAAAAAAATATATAGATTATAGATATATGAGTCATTCAGTACATAATCGTACATTAGTCCATTCTGTAATGAAGGATACTTCGTTTCTAACGCGGCGATTTTCACTTTACCGGTTAATCATTAAAGAAATTCTCAGGCGACATCCGAAGCTAATGTAATGCAGCGTGTTAACATGGTAATGCGGACTAATCAAACAGCGGCAGGCGAGACAGTGGCTGTGCCCAATGGTCGCAGTAAGATTGATGTTTCTGAAACTTAAAGACGTATTATGCGATTTCACGCTACGTCAGCGCCCATTGTTTCCATCAGCCCAAACTAGTAATTGATTTGTGACGATTAAACAAACAAATGGGCTCATGCTGCTATGAGCATTTATTCACTGTTAAATTAAAGTGATTTAATATTTATTTCCAGACTTCCATCAACAGCCTCTTGCATAACGCTTGGTATTTACTTTTTTTATAATATCGTAGACCTGTACCCTGTCAAACCAAGAACCCAGCCGGCCGTAGAGTATAAGACAGTTCTACTGTTAAATTTCTGCTTGTGGTTAAATTCTTATTTCAAGTCAATCTGCAAAATAATTCCACTACTAAACATTATGTTTGTGATTTACAATTTAAGGTAAACGAGGCTTAGGCTACTTGTCGAAAGTACACCCGTTCAGTGTTAATTTAACTCTTAACGGATAACATTTGATTCCACATTCCAGACTGGGACCAAATGTTATGTGTTAAGAGTTGAATTTACACTGTTAGAGTTGAATTAGCACTGGACATTTTACTGTGCATTTGTCTCACACGGTTAAATCGTATTAACCGGCCTACCTTATGCATGTATACTGGTAATGTTGTGCGGTAGGAAACTTACTCAAATGATGGATACGTTCCACATTTAAGAGACGAACGTTTGCCTCATAATGAGACAATAACATAGGCTTATGCATGGGCAATCTGTTTATGCAAACATAAAAATACTCTTGAGTTTTTGCACACCCAACACACATAGGCTTGGATGAGCTTTTTGTAAGAGCAAAAAGTCAATAAATGTTTTATGTTATGGCTGAATCAGTTTTTCCACGAACTGCATAAAAGGACTCAAGTGTTATTTCAACCGATTATGCAAGTATGTTTTCTCCTATAGGCCTAGTAAACTGTCCAGGCCTACTTCTGTGAAGTGATGCAGATTTATAAATTACCGCAGTTATGGATCAGACACAGTCCTTATTATATCATAGTGGCGTTAGAGCCGCGGCGGTGTAATCACTGTGTAATTTTATTCCAGTCGAGGGAATGTGAAGCGCCTATAATCAACGCGCATAATCACACGGCCGCGGCCGCTCGGCAGCCCGCTGAATTCCGTCTTTGAATAATTCCGAACCTGATGGTCCCTTGTCTGATCCTGAAGGAGCGCGTGGGCGGTTTCGAGAGCGCAGGTGATTATACATGAGAATATTAAAGGAAAGCCGTGGATACAGACGGTAAAGAGATTACTGATGCCTAATCATAGGCATTTATTATCGCGCCTAGTCCCCTCCTCTTTTCCGAGGGAGCATTCAGTCATTAATTTGTCCTGCCCTGGGTTGACGTAGGCTGATGGGATGGAGACCTCACCTGGTAGCATTTAAATTATAGTTCAAACCAGAATGCCAAAGAGCAAAGGGCATTCTCCTCCACCTTCATGCAGCATCTCTATGGTAACTAACACAAGTGAAGTCAGCAGTATCAAACACGGAGAGGAGGGTTAAGTGGAGTGTGTTAATGAAGTATAAAATACATTTCATGACATGTCTCTGTCACCCTTTATCACCAAGAGCACATTATAGCAAGCTACAGGATATCATCATGTTTCCCATGCAGCTCAAAGCACACAGTAAAATGTTCAGTGTTAAATCAACTCTCACACAGTATATATGTTCCCAACTGGATGTGTGTACTCTGTTAAGAATTGAATGCTAGTTACCATAGAGATACTGCTGCATGATCGTAGAGCAGAATAGAAGTGCTTCCAAAAACTCACCTCTCTAACCTAACAGCAGCGCTGTAGTTAATGGGTAAGGTCACAGGTTCGACACTTCAGTTGTACCCTTGAGCAAGGTACTTAACCTGCACCCCTTCAGTGTATATCCAGCTGTATAAATGGATGCAATATAAAAATGCTCATGTAAAAGTTATGCAAGTCGCTTTGGATAAAAGCATCTGCTAAATGCCTGTAGTGTAATGTAATGTTAACGGTGGGGTCAGTGCAGGTCTGGCCATGCTGGTATCCTCCAAGGTATGGGTGGTTTGGACCCTGTTGGACTCACCTGTACTCTGTTAAGAGTTTAATTAACACTGGACGTTTTTACTGTGCAGCACGCACCGTGGACACTGAAATCAGTTGGCTCTCCAACATGTCACTGTACGCCACTGGCACAGGAAAGTCCTGCATTTATTGCAGAATTCGAGAGGTTTTTGGAGCGTGGGAACTGCAGGGCCCGTGTTATATATTTTTGCGTTGCGGCGACGCTACGCGCTTTCTCCCTGACGTGCGCGTCTCGCCACAGCGAGCGCCCGGGTACGGAGCGGCGGGGGACAGCCAAGGTTTTTTCGACGACGTGAGAGAACATTGCTCTGTCACACACCAGATTGAAGCAGGGCCTGGCGTCGGCCTGTGTTGAGAAAGAGTGGGCAGCAGAGTTAGCTCGTCCTCTTAGCAGCTGGAGCGACTGAACGCCTGCATACATTACCACAACGTCGCCTCTCTTGTTTTCCGAGAAAAAAAAAAAAGTTTCTTTTTTTTTTCTCCAAGCGCGCGTTCTAGCCAACCTGAAGCAATATGTACTCATGGTAAGTGCTATCTGTAGAGGGCATAATCATTTATCACTTTTTATTATGAGTTGTGAGAGATTATACAACATATCTCAGTATTTCTGCATCGATTAAATGGGAGGTTCTCTCTTCTAGAAATAGATGCTCGGTTTTATGCACTTCACTGATGAGTTGTGCACATATGTGATTCATACAGAATTTTAATAACTGTACTTCATCACTTTAAATCACTGTTTGTGAAATAATGGATTGCACTAAGAGTTTCAATACGTTTCACCATTTTGATTGACATTGTATCTGAGTACATCCACCAAACCAACAAAACAACATTGCTTCCTGTTCTGTACCTGATACTATTTCTTAAGTATTAATAACACACCATTACTTGTGGTCAGCTACTGTAGCTGTTTGCTAAGTTGTTCTTCACTTTGTTAAACCCCAGGCACACATCCCTAGTGCTGTGATTCCAGCTTGTTTTGCTGTCGCGGTAAGATTGATGGCTGTGTTTTGCATGGGGAGAGGGGCTGAGCAGGCCCCTTGTTGTGCCAGCTTAATAGAGCCATGCAGAGCCAACACAAAAGCCATCTGAGAACGTGTTTGATCTGCTTGTGTAGACTACCCCCCGCCCCATACTGCAGCTCTCTTGGCTTAGCATGCCTTCACTCTAAGATCTGGTGGTGGATCCCGTGGGGAACACAACGTGTAACACCAATCAGGCCTACATTTAAGGTCTACAGTTAAAAAAAAATGGTTGACTTCACTTCGTATAATTCCTGCACGAAGTAGCCATTTTATGGTTCTCAGAGAGATGTCATTGTGTGAATGTACTTCAGTCTTCAGATTAATTCAAATGCAACTGGATTCTTGTTTAGGTGCTGCAGAGTTGGGGAACAGACATTTCATTTCACATTTCAACTTTGAATATTTTATTTATTTTTGGGTAAAATTTTAAAAAATGTGTCTTTCTTGACCATTGTTTGAAGCTGCATAGACAGAAGTATCAATGTGGAATGAAGAACATCCACACAAGCTGAAAGAAATACCTCATTCTAGCTGTGTGTGCTGCAGAACAACAAAATGCTTTTCTTTTTTTGGTCCTTTTTCAGCAACAGAACATCTGAATTAGGTAACATCCTGTAAGGCTGTTGCATTGACGAGCTGCAGTCACACTGACTGGACAAGAGACTGAATGAAAATGCAAAGCACAACTTCATGCCAATAAAAGGATGTGGCCTCTCTAAGCGTCTTTATGCTCCGGCGTTCAATGGGAACAGGAAATCCCAGGTGGGCGCAGTCTGGGAATTTCCTGCGTCCGTCGGGACGCCCCCCCCCCTCCCGCAAAAGCCGGGGGGTGAGGAGAATCGGCCGGGGCTCTGTTTGTCTGCTCCCCAATACAGCGTCAGATTGATAAAGCGGAGTCTCCGTTAAACATTGACCCGCTGCCTGGGAATGAAACGGGGGGCTGCCCTGTTCCTGGGGATTACAGTGCGGCGGAGGCGTCCTGCATTGTACCGCACGGGATTGATTGGAGGAGCGATCGCTCAAACATTAACCAGGTGCGGCGGAGCGGCCCCCTCTCCCGCCAGCGGGCCTGTCTCGCGGGGCGTCCCCGCGGTGACGAATCACAGGACGAGTCGGCTAAACATTCACCCTGTCACTTCAACACCCCTGCACTGCGCCATTCCCCCCCGCCCACCCTCTCATGGCTGCACACAGGACTCCTCTGAGATTTAAGGACAGTCAGCCTTTTGTGCCAATGTCCCCACTGGACGTTTTTGCGTACGCTGCGTTTTTCCGTCTGTCTGTTGTCACGTGCAGCAGGGCGGGCCTTCTCGCCACTTCCTGGCTCTGATTTGAGCAGTGGCCTGTCAGAGGATGTCAGGGATAGTTGTGTTAATGTCGGTTTCTGGAGAACAGGAATGAATGTGTCGTATGCGTGTGTCGTACATCCGAAATGAGAACCATACTTATGTGAATAAGTAGTGGTGTAGCGCACAATTCTCTGTGCAGGATTAGATTTAATCTTCCCATTCAGGCACTTTTAAACTGGTTTCAATGGGCAGCCTCAATCCCACCCTGTAGATTTACAGAATAGTAAAACGTGGAATCTTCCAGAATATCTGCAGAATATCTCAATGCCCTGATCTGACTTCACACAGTAAAAACGTCCAGTGTTAATTAAACTCCTAGCAGATAACATTTGGTCTCACTCTGCAATGTGGGACCGAATGTTATCTGTTAAGAGTGTAATTAACACTGTTTGAGTGTAATTAACACTGGGCACTTTAGGGCTCCCCCACAGACTTGACAGGAATTCTCTCATGTTCCTGAAATGCCAGCGCTGTCTTGTTACAGACACCCACGGCAGCACCGGTCTCTCTCTCTCTCTCACACACACACACACACACACACACACACACACACACACACTCTCTGAACACACAGCTGGGCTCAGTCTCACCGTGTTTAATGTGACTCACGGAGTGACAGGCGTTTTTCGGGTGTGGCAGTCTGACACCGGGGTGTCCTAGAAGGGCCGTGTCTGTTCCTGGATCTCTCTCCAGCTTCTGCTCTTAATCACTTACTTAGACCAATAATTGTATGTGTTCTGGCATTTTGGCTGGATCTCTTGGTAAACCCCTCAATCGCGACTGATAGCTGTACTTACACTCCTTTAACAAATGTTTTAGTGTTGTCTCGAGGGATTCAGCGTGTTGGTGTGCGGTGTTAATGAGCTAATTGAGCTAACTGAGCCAGGCTAATTGGTGGAAGCACAAACCTGCGTACACACTGGTTCTCCAGGAATGGTGCTGCTCACCCCTGGCCTGCAACAAGGAGCCTCTGAGCCAATCAACATCCACTTCCGCGCACATCAGTCGGTTAAATTTTAAATGCCTTCATAAGTATCTTGACTTGATCTTAAATGACATACAAAGCATATATACATACACACAAACATACACACAGGCATACACACACACACACACACACACACAAATTATGTAAACTATTCACCAATCATCCATCTGAAGGTGTAAGCTGTTGTATTCAGTTTGAGAAGTAACCGACTTACAGAGGAACCATTTGCGTACAATATTGCAAAAGAGCTGAGGGTGAATCTGTTTTCCTGTTTATGAAACCCCAGTTTTCTAACTACAGCAAGTGCAGTAGGGAATAGGAATGGGCACCAGACACAATCACTGTCTAAATGTGTGTCTTAATGTCAGTTAATGGTTAGCACAGAGCTCTTAAGTTAGGTTAGCGCTGCACGCGAGAAGTGTGCCCGAGTTTGTCTGAAGTTAATGATCTCTTGGTTTAATGGCCTATACTCCACGTGACACACAACATGGGTTTCACTCAGTGAGGGGACTTACTTTTGATCCTCAAAATGATGCCAGCACACTGCTACTGTTGAAGGGACCGTATGATCTCGGAAAACAACATTCAGCATCCGCAGACGTTCGCTGAAAAGCAGACCTTTCTAATGGGCTCATAATGATTCATTTAAATCTGCATCAACCACAGTGCTCTTGCCTTTTTGTGGAACTAAAAATGAAGAGGAAAAGTGCACTTTATGACACAGTGTAACTGATGCTTTCATTAATATTATACACTCTGCGATAATTAACACCAATGATTTTTTTCCCCACAGATTGGATAAATGCCTATATTTGATGCAATGGTGCCACAGCACCTGAATGTAACAACCTTCATTTGTATGTGTTAGAGCCAGTCATTACTGCAAAAATACCGACACATCAAAACACGCAAGGAT
This sequence comes from Anguilla rostrata, assembly GCF_018555375.3. NCBI lineage: Eukaryota > Metazoa > Chordata > Actinopteri > Anguilliformes > Anguillidae > Anguilla > Anguilla rostrata. The sequence goes on along the minus strand of NC_057939.1, from coordinate 54,442,633 downwards.
TCAACAGCTAGTCATTAAATCTACACCAGAGATCCAAAGTAAAACAATTTGAAGACCATGAGAGCTTTCCGTTCTCTGAAATACATCCCGTTACCATGGAAACCATGGCACTGGCTCGACCAAAGAACACAGAACTCAGTATTTGAACATGGCACACAATTTTCACAAAGCCTGTTACGGATGACAATGTAATTAATGTGCAATGTGCAAGACAAATGTGAACACTCATCCGTTACTAATTTGATAATTGAGTTATTACATGGTTTGTATAGAAGTTATGCCCACTGCTTCAGCTAAAAAAAAAGGAAAAGAAACTTTCAGCAGTAAATAATTAGACAGTTTATGTGTAATTATATGCAGATCCCAAACAGTGCATTTCTGACTTCTGAATTCTGAAAAAGAATCTGAAAGCCACCAGTGAATAACCAGAAAGGACGCACTGAATCATCCAGGGTTTGTGACGGCAGTATAGTGCGCTCTGCTTGGCAATATGAATCATATGCCATACATAGAAATCGATATGACCTTTACAGATTTAATAACTTCATTTATAGTGCCTATTTAGATTTAAAAATGGAAGAAAAAAACAAAAATAAAACAACAACAACTGATGTTCAGTTCACTGCCTCCACAGTGTTCTACCTCAACTCACCCTCTGTCCCCAGTAAGGCACTCCGTTTTTTTTTGGCTCAATACTGATCACATATTATTTCTGATCTCAAAATGTTCTTATTATTTTTTGAACGCATGCTGGGGTGACAAACACACACTCAGAGGACAGTGATGTCCTGTGCCATGTGTCAGTTCTTGAATTTAATTTATCCTAAAGAATTTGCATTATTGCTCAACGAAAACCAACAGATGAGGCTTTGGTGACAACGCTAGGACAGAAATGCAATCAGATATTACATACTGGGAGAAATTAATCTCTGGGTTGAAAATTGGTTAAGAAACTAATGCCTTGTGTTTCTTGGACCCAATTATCCGTATTGCTATTTGGTTATTTCTGAATTAAAAATAATTGAGGCACGGTCTTTCTCACAAGTTACGTGAGAAGGAGTAAAATGTTACATCCCAATATTTTTCAGCACTATATAATAAACATTCGGAGTCAACTGTGTCCTTTTAAATTTCCGGTTTGAGCATCGTTGGGCTGAAATGAACCTCTCAGTTCATTATATCACAGAGCAGTTGATAATATATTTCTATTCCGCTATTGCCCTCTGCTGGTCAGACTGGTCTGTAGAACTTTCACGTGTGAGAAGGTATTAATGAGGTTGCCGCGGGACGATTCTTATTTTAACATAATACATTTAGTTTTGCATGGTAGCATTGTTGTGGTTCACTGGGTTCTTTATATAAACAAGGAATGTTATGGAGGTTTAAGGTAGTCCACAAATACAGGGCTGCAATAATTTACCCCAAGAAGTTATTTCAAAAGCGATGGGACTTTCGTGTACTGATGTTCTATTCGGCTGTCTGGTTATTTCCTTAGGGGTCGATAAATGCACACTTGATTGGTGAGAGTAAGCCATTTTTATTTGTATTGTCATTATTATTGATTGTGATGGAACAAGCGTTGCCAAGCGAGAGACGGCTTGGATCACATTTGTGATAATGGCCACGAGAGGCCGCTGTACTCAAACTTAAGGCGGTGTAAATGTACTGCTGTCATTCACTGGCATCATAGACCGTATAAAAATAGATTGGCATGATTATTGAAAAAGGGCAATGGCCAATTATATTGTCTTAAGTGTCCCAATATTGTTGCGCTTGATTATTACCAAAAAAGTAAATATTTTATATTTTTGGGAAACTAACAATGCCAAAGAGAGATGTGGAACCATTCTTACATTTACATTGAAATACTGAAAAATGGCTATTAAATTTCAACATTCCAACTTTTACCAGGGATAAGCAGCCCAGTAAATGTTAAATGTTTTGTTCAATATTTTGAGTCCACTACTGTGCGCACATGACTTTACATAATATCTTCTGATATATAAATAAAGCGATGTATTTATGCAATTAACATGTGACAAATAGAAACAGCCCTGGCATTATAATGAGCACAATCTTCCTGTTTTAGAGACCTCACTGAGTTTAATTACTTGGTTCATGAAAAGCGTATACCATAAGCCACATGGCGAATAGTACGAAAATACATCGGTCAGGATCATTCAGCAACCATTGCATTCTGTTAGCATTCTGATAATAGGCTATAATACTCTTCGCCTCTTTTTCGTAGTGCAAAACGCTGGCGGACTGATAACTGTGCCCACGGCGGGTCGCTAGTGGGCACTGTATCTTTGCTGACTGGCTGATATTATGTTGACTTTATTGAATATGCACTGAGAATTTCGATTTGCAATCCGTTGCATCTATCCGAGGACGGGGAGGGGCGTGACCGCTTGCGGCAGGCTCCCCTGACCTAATAGCCCACGAGCGATCATCATCAGAGCAGCTCGCGAAACAAGAATTTAACCGGTTAGCACGTGACTCCACTCACGTTACAGCTGTTTAAAATCCTGCTGACTGGACAGACGCCTCTTGTCTTTCCCGGCGCGGTTCTGGACTCGGCAAGGCGACACCGGCCGGCTTGTGGACCGTCCTTTTACGCTACTGCGGAGTGAAGCTCGTGACGTCAGCAGTAGTGGAGCTGTTCCTCGGGAGGAGGGATGGGGAGATATCTTTGAGGTGAAAAATGCTTTGAGGTGAGTACGCAGCGATGGAACGCCGATGTATTACTTTCACGTGCAGTTAGTTTAGTAGGGTCGTTACGTGGGAAGGCGAAAATCCATCTGATATTACTTTAAAATAGCCTAATGAAACTGTTTTTGCAATCAGCGGTACTGGGGTACTCTGCCTGCTGTGATTTCAGAAAAATATGAGGTAGGCAATGCTTGCATTCTCTTTCCCCCCCCCCCACATACATTTACGTTGTTTCATATTTATCAACACAGCTTTCTACCCACCCTTTTCCTTTGGTAGAAACACACCCATTAAGACACGGGACTGGGTTGCGTTTGCGTAAAACGAGCCGGGAATATGAAATGGGGCTACGGATGTCACCTGCCCCCCTGCCGAATGACGGATCGCATCCTGCGCTTTTCGATTTAATTTAACATTATTGCACGTCTTGTTTTGGTCTGAACTCACTGGGGAGTGCCCATTCGTCCACAACTTGTCAATAATACGCACGGCGGCTATTAGAATTTATGCGTTCAACTAATTCTAGGCTCCTGAAAAGCTGGCAGCGATGCTAGAATCAGTGCATTATTCTGGCTCGTGCAATAGCTTCCGCCCGCACGGCACACGATTACGTGGTTTGCAATGTCCCACTTGAACCTGACTTGCAATTACAGTCTGCATTAAAAACGCAAATGAACGTCATTGCAGTGGATTAGTCCACGCCAATAAACCGATCATGCGGGATCACCGCGCATTTCCAGCTATGTTGAATTTTAATCTAAAAGAACGACATGCCGATACATGTAGTAGTCAAATCTGTTTCTTAATATGAGTAGCTGTCCAACATAAGCAGGTCTACGTTATCATTACTGTGACATACTTGGTCACATCCTTAAAATATTGTGAATGGAGGTCATATGTCCCGGAAGATATTTGAAGTACTTGGTGGATATGGTGAGGATTATGTTGAAATTCGCTACATGTATTATTGTATGCGGTAGGCTCTACATCTTTAGGGAAACAGGTACACTAATATTCTGTTCTGCAAGATTTGGACAAATTACTCTTTTGTATTTAACTCACTGATTGCAGAAACGTAGAAGTTCTTGGTTTTAACAGTAGACTGGATGGGCGTGTACAGTACATGCCCTTAGGTTACCATGGAGGATTGGATGTGTCAGATGTCAGTGAAGCAGAGTAAACGGTTCAGTAGTCAATAACTTAGCCTAAATGGCAAAATTGTGTGTGTGTGTGTGTGTGTGTGTGTGTGTGTGTGTGAGTGTGTATATGCGTGTGAGTGTGTGTGTGCGCACGCGCGCATTTCCCGCCCCTAGTTTTTGGATTGGTAACCTTTCGCTTGTCATGTCCTGGACAGTATTCCAGATAACAGCTCCTTTTATTGGGGCCGAGGAGCTGAAAGGTCACATGGCCCGGTTTGTTGACTGTAGATTACTCATGAACTGGGATATCTTCAGGAATCTCCCGTGCATCAATCAAAATGTCATCTTCACCGGAGCGCACGGGTGACAGCGTTATTGTTCTGGCATTTGTCTCGTGAGATGGGTACAGTGACAGGGACACGAGCCTTTGAATAATTAACGTAATTATTACCTAATCAAAATCCTCACAGTGAACTGAAACAAATATGGAGTGCCTAATAGTACCTAATCCATTATCTGGTTTCGTTTAATTGCGGGCCTAAAATTTGATTTAAATGATGGATTGCTGCCCAGCCAACCCCCCCTCCCCCCCGGAGGGGGGTGCTGGAGCCCATCCCAGTGTGCATTGGGCGAGAGGCAGGAATACACACTGGACATGCTGCCAATCTATCACCTGGGCATGTAACTTCTTCTCCTGCAAGGGAATCCTGCTTGTCTCATTTAGAATCTAACTCCATATGGAAATCTACCTCCAATCAAATGTGACAGTGTGTTGTATTGTGTTGTATCTGCTGCAGTGTATAAATACTGACAAGGATTTCCATGTGCAGATGAGTAAAGCAATGGGTATTGTCATGAGTAGACTGTATGTGCATGTGGGCTTGCATGAATGCACGTATGCGTGTGTGTGTGTGTGTGTGTGTGTGTGTGCGCATGTCTGGCTCCAAAAGGGTTAGCTGGTTGATTTGTTTTCCTGAAAGGCAATGAGGGTATAGCAGTAAAGCACGTTAACAGGGCTGTATAGCACTGAAAACAACACCAGAAAGAGCAATGGATAGGCCTGCCTCTCTATTCCTTTAGTCAGCCCCAGATAGTGTATATACCTGCATCGCCTTTTTCAATCCAGGTAGGATTTCAATAGGATTTCAGTTCAACCCTAACAAAGCACAGCTCATTCAACTGCTAGAGATTGCGTTGAACTGCCAGTTGGTAGAATCAGGTGTGTCAAATTAGGGTTGAAATGGAAACCCTGCAGTACGGTAGATCTCCAGGGACTGGGTTAGGCAGCTCTGCTGTAGGCTGGATGGTTTATGCCCTACAATAGCGATCTTATAGCCCCTTGCCTTGAGCTTACCCCCCACAGGCTTACACGCCAGGGAGATTCTCATGCACCCCTAACTCATGCTCCGAGCTGGCTGGGTTGCCGTGACAGCGCTGCTCTTGTCAGAATCAAATGCCCTGAGCTTTCCCTGTTGAAAGGCAAGCAGGGATTCTGAGCTAGTTAAAAATGTGTTTAAGCTGCATTTCTGACACTTCCTGCTGGTCATAGCTGGTCTGTGGCTTGTCAAAGCTGATCTCTAGCTGGACAAAGCTGGTCAAAACTGAGTAAGCTGGTAGAGTATGTCGGTGGTCAAATCTGGTGGACTAACTGACTATATAAGCTGGTCAGCTGGTGAGCAGCTGGTTGACCAGCTGAAAGTGTCGAAAACACAGCTTAAACCAGCTTGACCAGCCTAGACTGGTTTAAGCTGGAATTTTCAGCAGGGTGCACACTGGAACCCTGGGTGTGGTCATCTCTGAAGAGACAGGGAGTGATTGGGGGGGATTTGGTGCGGTCATCTCTGGGGCAACAGGGAGTGATTTGTATCCTTCACTTGTGATAGCTCTACCTCGCTCCCTGAAATTTGTCGTATACCTTTAGTGTCAAGTTTTTTTTCTTGCACTTCTTTTTTTGAGTTCAGTGGCAGCTGTGTCCACTCTTTCTTATTTCGTTTGGGGAGCAGGTGCTTCGCTGCAATGCTTCACTGATTTCCTAGAATTCTATTTTTTTTTTTTTTTTGCCTGCCCAGGCTTCGCTAGCCTTAGAGATTCATCAGCTGATGAAAGCAGGGGCCAGCCTGGGGCGCCATGGCGACGTGCTGGTTTCTCTCTTTCCGGTCGGGGCGGCGTGAAGCTGCGAGGATGTGATGAGATCTGCGTTTCATGTTTTGGTCGCGGGGCGGTCTCTGATCTCCGGAGGTGCGTTTCTCTGAGCTCTTCCTATAGCAGACCCTATCGTGCGAAAGGCGGGACGATCCAGAACTGGGGAGCACCCGTGTGGATTTGAGCAGCCCCCGTTTCATCACTGTGCCCTGCAGCTTCGCATAATGATGGGTTTGCGGTATGCAACTTGCGCGTTATTATCTTTGTAGTGAGGAAAACTGAAATGCGATGGGAAAATTTACTTCAGTTTTTGCTTTATGTCCCTTGCGTTTTCTCTTAGCCTTGGGATGAAAAGCTGTTTACACCTGAGAATTCCGAAGGGTATGGAGGGTGTCCTCGTCCTGTTGAGGGAGGGTGGGGAGGGGGCGTTTGGGACAATGGGTGGGGTAGCGGGAGGGGGTGTGGCCAGTACACAACATCCTTCAGCTCTTGCGCACGCACTCGCTTCTCTCTGGTTTGACAGTTGTGTTTTTTTTTTCATGAAGATGATTGCCATTGCTGACAAACAGATTTGCCAGGTATCAACACCTTCCTCTGCCCGCAGCGTTCCGAAGTAGCTCTGCTCTACAGTCCGTGACAGGTGTCACGGAAGCGGAACTACCACTGCACAACATCTGGCAGCCAGAGATCTCATCTCTTAGCAACAGTCCGGTCTCGTTCCTCCAGATCCAAGTGACAAGAAATAATTTATTAAAGATGTGTCATAATAGCATAATAATTATAGGGTGCTGACAGCGGTAAGCATGTAGTGTCTGCACGCGCATGCTAATGAGGATGTGGGCTAGCACCTTTTTTGTTTTTTTTGCTAATTGATTTGGCTGGTCTCTGGCCCGTGAAATCTACATCACCGGAGACGTGTTTCCCCCACGGTCCAATTAAACACGACCACTTTCAGTGCTGGTTCAGTTCCATTATGCTCTCTCTCTCTGCTGCAAATGGTGCATTGATTGAGAGAAGTCGCACTCCACTCCATGTCAGTATATACAAATCAATATATTGCCCTCCGACTCGATGCCCTCCTGATTGGAGTAGCTCTCTCCATGGGGCCTGACCGTCAGTCATTAAGGGGTGTGCAGGAAGGACCTATATTCTCGTGAGGGGGAGAAGCCATGAAATCTGGCACACGGACCGTAGGTATTATCCGAGCTGCAGCCTTGCTGCTTTTTTTCAGCGTGTGCTACGCCTATGTAGGTCAGCGTCTCTTTAATCGAGGGGAACAGGATACTGTGCTCGCACGACTCTGCTCATTGCTCCCAGTAGGCTCCCCGGCTGAGAGAGGATCCTCTTCCCTGTCTGTGCTCCGTCTGTCCCCGGAGCTCTTTGACCGAGAGTCGGTATTTTTTAACATCGTTTCTTCGCTCGTGTCCTCCTCGTCTCTCGGTCGGTCTCCACTTCCTGCCCATCTCTCTCCATTTTTTTCATGTTTGCCACAGAGTCTGTGCGGTTTTCAAAAGGCATTAGGAGAGATCTGGCTCTTCTGCTACACAGCAGGTCACTGGGGGCCATTTTCTAATATGAGCTGTGATGGGTGTGACTGTTAACACTCATCGAGGCCTGAAGAATTATTGCAGGCTTATTTGATCGGTGTAATTTCCTGTGTAAATATCACACGCTCGCCTCTGTCCAGTCATGTCTAATCGCTTCTCCTCAATGCCTCACGGTGTCATCCCCCCCCCTGTGGGAAGGTCAGCTGATCTCGACTCCTGATGCTGGCGCTGAAATGGGTTCCACTATGTTTACCCACCGGACCATCTCCCCCCATCTCCCCCCATCGCCCCCCATCTCCCCCATCTCCCCCATCTCCCCCCATCTCCCTCCATCTCCCTCCATCTCCCCCTGACATCCATCCTCCTGTTTGCACTTCACTGTCTTCGCCTCCCATCCTTCTTCGTGTAGTGAACTCTGCTTAATGGGACTGTTGGGTGGCAAACGGGGAACTGCGCCCCTGTTTTTGGAAGTAGGCGGAGGCTAACCTGGAGGACCTTACATGAGAGGGCCGTTGGGTCGGCTTGTGTGTAGGGCTTCGCGGTTCAGGAAATGCGTTGGTTTGCTCGAGTTTGACTGAAACGGTCTGTGAACGTTCACAGGCCTGCCGTTCTCTAAGGAGGTTCGTTCATTTTCATCACACGACTGCCGGCTAGCGACAGGAAGTGACACGTGGTTACCCTCGGTCGGCCTGCACACGTGTGAAGAATGTCGATCTCTGGCACTCAGGCCCCTGGGATCACACAACCACCGGCTAGCGACAGGAAGTGACACGTGGTTACCCTCGGTCGGCCTGCACGCGTGTGAAGAATGTCGATCTACGGCACTCAGGCCCCTGGGATCACACAACCACCGGCTAGCGACAGGAAGTGACACGTAGCTGACAGACCGCTGAGATTCCTTCTGCTCACGCGGACCTCGCCACTGTCTGACGGGCACCAGGGCTGGCATCAGGGCTGCCTTTCCGAAACCCTCGTCTAATGACCGTGTGCCCCGCCGAGGTCGGGGGTCTGTTTTTCTCCTCGGCTGACTCCGTCGGGTTTTTAACAGTTTTTTTTGACAGTTTGGCACGAGGGAGGTGGAGTCCAGGGAGGTGGAGTCTTTCAGTTTTGTTTTCAGTGTCTGTTGATTCACATTTTATTCTGTGCTGGCTTGTGTCGCCTGTACATTTTAAAGTGCAGACAAGAAGCAGTTAAATTAGAACTGGCTCCTTGGTTTCATGCTAATCCTCTGTTTTTGCTCTTTGATGATTTGCATGGTTTAATCTGCTCTAGATGGATTGGACACATTATCAGGCACAAACTTATCTTCACACACTATTTGTGGTCACTCCCACTGTTTTATACCACTTGGAGGATAATCATCTTATTACGGTTTAAAATAGAACGTCTCAAATAATTAAAAAAAAGTAACAGTATGCCGATGGGCTACTGCAGAGTGCAATGAATGTGATTGTTGAGGGCTGGGAATAACTGCTTGATTTATTATTAGGTCTCTGGATTAAGAGATGATGACTATTGCAAAAATAAATAAATAAATAAATAAATAAATAAAATCACATTTTAGACAAATGACCGTGTGACTTGTAGGCATCCACAGCTGCACAGAGAATGCTTGTGGTGTGGTGTGAAGACCTGAGAGAAAAAAAAAACTTAATGGGCACAATTATTTCTCTCCAGCTTTTCTCTTTAGTTACACGGTGTTATATTGTAGGATAATTCGCTGCAGGTTCTGCATGATGATGCTCTGAAATAGGATTGTCTCCTGTGGAAGGCTGTGGAGGATTTACTGCGGTCTCTCCCGTAATGAAGGGGAGATACGCCCAACGAATTTATTGCCTTGTTGGATTATGGCCGTGGTTCAAGGGCAAAACTGCATACTGCATTCGACAGAAAAATTAGTCCTTCCTTTCCTATTAATATGCCCCCGTGCCTACCAGGGAAGCATTCAGTTCTGAATAAATAAGCACTGGCCTCCTTTGTTGTTATTGCAGTGATGCAGCATATTTTCATCGAGAAGCTTTCATAGCTAGGGTAATTAGCGTGGGTCGCTTCTTGAGTGTTGTCCGTTCTCAGCAGACAAAAGTGAACTCTGAGTCATCCTGAAAGATTCTCTCAAGTTTACACTATGAACTGTGATTGTAGCTTCTACGCGGGGATCATTTTTCTTATTTTGGGAAAATTTGTGCAGCCCACCAGTACATACTGTCGTTGTTCAGATCTTCCTAGTTATAAAACATAGCCACAAAACAAACAAAAAAAATAGCTTCCCGTTTGTAGCCTTAGCTGTAGGTGCACAAATAACTGCTACAGTTGTAGCCTGAAGACGTGTGTTCAGAGTAAGGGTTTCAGACACATTAAAGAGCGCTTGGTAAGATGAGAGTGGCACTTTATTGATCGGCAGTGTTTGTTTGTGGAGACCTCAGGCTGTCCGTTCTGCTCTCTTTCAGGACTGGAGGTGGAACGCGTGCGGGGGGAGTGATCAAACGCAGCTCCGGACCTTGACCAGTCGCGGTGAGCGTCAGTCCGAACGCGGCGGCGGCGTGCGCGAGAACGAGGAGGCCGGATTTACTGACGCGTGTTTGGGCTGCGCCGAGGCGGCGATGGTCGCCGGGTGCGTGAAGGTCGCCGTTCGTTCGCCGTCCCGGGTCACCCCTACCGCCCCCCGCCCGTCAGGTTTGGAGATGAGAGGGGCCGGCCGGCGCGCGGGCAGCGGGCGGCGCAGAGTGGCGTGATCGGCACCGCGGCCGGGAATGGCGTCCCTGGACCGGCCGTACCGCTGCCCCCGCTGCGGGGAGCGGAAGCGCTTCCACAGCCTGTCCTCCTTGCGCGCGCACCTGGAGCACTGCCACTCCTACGAGACGCTGTACGTGCTGTCCAAACCTGCCACCGCAGGCGACCGCGCCCTCGTCCCCCTGCTGAGCTCCGCCCCCCTCCCCCTGATCGGCCCCGCCCCCCTCCCCCTGATCAGCTCCGCCCCCCTCCCCCTGATCAGCTCCGCCCCCCTCCCCCTGATCGGCCCCGCCCCCCTCCCCCTGCAGGACGTCCTGGAGCGCGCCGCCCTCGCCGCCAGGGGGCGCCATGTGCCCTGTGAGCTGCAGGGCGCCCGCGAACTGGGCCTGGGCCTGGGGGGCGCCGGCTGCCCCCCCCTCACTCGCCTGGAGTTCCCCCTCGCCGACATCTTTGCGAAGAATGACGACGCCACGGCAATCACCACCGCCGCCGCCTCGCCCAGCACCGCCGTCGCCGTGGCGACGGGCGCGGCCTACGAGGAGGGGCTGGCTCGCCTGCGGGCGCGGGCCTGGGAGGAGCGGCTGGAGGAGCGGCTGGAGCGGCTCTCGGAGGAGGTGGAGCGGAGGATCGCGGCGCGGGTGGGCCGCCTGCAGGCCGAGCTGGAGGAGAGGAGCGTCGAGCTGGAGGAGGCGCGGCGGGAGGGCCTGCGCCTCGGCCAGGAGAAGCTCGAGCTGGAGGTGAAGGCCTCGGAGCTCTCGCGCCAGGTGGACGTCTCCGTGGAGATGCTGGCCGCCCTCAAACAGGACCTGGAAACCAAGGAGCAGGAGCTGACCAACAGGCAGCAGTAAGTAGGGCCTTGCAGTATGCGCGTCCATACAGTCCTTACGTCCTAGTGTACACTTACTCTCTTTATCACCATAATCAAACCTGCCATAATGCTCACTTCCTGTTTTTGTAATTCAGTCATGAATGCCCGTCCTTAGTTAGAAGCTTCGCCTCATGCACACTTCCCGTCTGCACCCTAGTTTAGTATGCAGTTCCAGTCTTTGAGTGTTCACAGACTGGACGTGCATACTAAACTGGGCTGCGATGCACTTGCGTGGCATCTCTAAGCTCTGATGCTGCGTGTATAGCGGCTCTGATGCTGCGTGTACAGCGGCTCTGATGCTGCGTGTATAGCGGCTCTGATGCTGCGTGTACAGCGGCTCTGATGCTGCGTGTACAGCGGCTCTGATGCAGGCTGTTTAATTCGCTGTGCGTGAAGGAGAATGTTCCCGTGCGCTATTAGCACCGCTGGTCTTGCGAGGCTCTTGCTCTTTTGTGGGCATCCAGAAGGCAGTTCTCCGCTCGTCTGTGTCAAACGTCAGACTCCGCCTCCAGACCTCATGACCCGGAGCGTGCTCGTTGACGCAATCAAGCTCATGCTGCTGAAGTCGCGCACGTCAGGTCACGTTAAATTCGGGCCAAGCTGTTGCGAGGACAAGGTCGTCGAACGCAGCCAAGACTTCGGCGAAATAAAACGGGAGCACTGAACGAGGGAGAAGAAGGGGGTGGGGGGGGGGGCGTTGTTTTTTGGGCCCGTGGGGGGGTCCAGTCGCTCGTTCAGTCAGAGGCTGCCGGCGGCATCGCTGGCCCCAGGGCGATTCGCCGCAGTTTTAACGTCCGTTCAGAGCGCTGTCTGGCTCGCAGACGGAGAGAGGACGTCACAGACGGCGAAGGAGGACACGGATGACAAACGATGTTTGACAGCCTGACGGTGAAAGACGGAGAGGGGTTCGCATTGGCCTGGCTCATTAGATGCTTCCACACTGCAGATGCCCTTCATTTGGACTTTCTGCTGATGCACGGTTGGGAAAGTGGAAGGGCTTTGATCTGAACCAGTATTTGTCACAAACAATTTATAACAAAAGAAAATGAGTTGGTAAATTTCAACCCAATTTTTATAAAAGGAGTAAGTCTTCCCCCCTTTTAAAAAAATAATAATTGCATTTGTCTTGATCTATAAATGTTTTCTCAAGCAGTCATTAGGAGATGAGTGAAAATATTCAGTGGACGTGGTACAGATTGGCATAGATAAATTAAAAAAAGAAGCCAGATTGTGATGGCAATCTCAGGTCCCTTAAAATCTATGAGGCAGCTGGCGGGAAGTTGGAAGCTGATTTGTTCCTTCAGGACGGGGGTGGAGTGGGTGGACTGAAGCGCCATTCCGAAAAAAGGCAACATCAGCTGCTCCGCAAAAAAAAAAACGGTGTTAAAATCCAACACGCCTCTACTACAGACGTCGTGTGTACTGAGACCGATGGCCTCGTTTAAACCGCCAGTTGTGGATGGTGGGATTGTATACGCACAGCACTCCCATAAGAGCGTCGGCCATTTTCTTTTTTTTTTTCCCAAGTAAGATGGCTCTCCTCATGAAATATCTATAACCGCCTAGCACGGCGGGTTTAAATCATTGATCGTTTTAAATCATTGATCATTGGTTTTAAATCATTTAAATCCTGAGTCACTGTGTGACTGGACTCGGTCGATGAAAACAGCTCATTACACAGTTAATTCAAGTCGCCTGGTTTCTTGGGTCTGGACTTGGTTTTATGGTGAAGACAGAAGCCAGCAGACATTACGGTGTGCTGGGCTTTTTGCTGCTCCTGGATGCCCCAGCTTCTGCCGAATCTTTTAATACTCTCGCTCCCTCTCACGAGTCAGGGTGAGGTACATACAGGAATGCTATCATGATTATGTTTATGTACCCCACTGCCCCAACTGCGGAGAACTTAGAGCCAGTTTCAGTTTTACGGCTTTTGTGTTTTTATTTCTTGTAAGAAAAAAAAATTAGCTTGATTCACCGATGCGAATTTATGTGTTGCGCAAAGTCATACTCCTAGGAAATGAATGTTTTGAAAACATAATTCCCTACGCTTTGTTTACTCGTGATTCTGAATTTCAGGAACTGTAATGCTCCTTGATTTGTTTGCCTCGTTTTCAGATGCAAAAAAAACACCCTTCAGCAGGAATGCGAGGTACAAGAGGATATTATAATCTTATTTTTCGTGCAATTAACTTGCTGTGGGTCTGTAATTATGGGGTTTTGGGAGCCCGGTCCCGTTCTCCTGGGGTTCAGTGCTTTAAAAGGGCATTTAATGGGGGTTCTTTCAAGAAGAGCAGCCATCTCTGGAGGAGGCCGTTGAAAACCGAGCTCCTTGTTTCTATTGGTCATTCCGTCGCCGTGGGGATCCGGGTCTGGAACTGCAATCTCATTGGCAGCATCTATCTGGCCGCTGTAATGAGGAAGGCTGTGGCTGTTGTGATTTGTCTGTATTTCTCAGGTCTCTACCCTGGCCTGCGAGTTTGGGACTTAATGACAGTACCCAGAGAAAGGTGTCCTTGGCTCCATTCTCTTTTATTGCGGCACAATGAATTGAGGGTCAGCACAAACGCGCTCCTGTTAAACACAGAGCTCTCGAGCCATTAATCAGACAGATGGCCTGTGTGCTGTGGTGTGAGCTGCTCTGAAGCATTTCAAATTAAGGCATTTCATATTTTATTTTACTTCGTCTTGCATTCTTTTTCTTCCCAGAATGATAAACTTCCAAGTGGTCATCGTTATTGCCATTTAAACGGGCCGGCCTTAGGCACGTGAGGTTTCTGTATTGAGTGCTTTACCCGTTTTGTATCCCAGCAACGAAGTCTGCGCTGTGTTCATTTTCAAATAGGTGCTATAATAGAAACACAACAAATTCTTAATTGAAAAAGATTGCGAAGTTGAAATATTGTTCTTCACTTTTAATTTAAGTTGTTGTCCAAGGCCAGTATGTGGTCATTACATCCGGCAGACGTCACAGTCGCTTCCATATCTTCGCAGCCATTAAGAACTACTGTTCCCATAATGCACTGCTGTCTCAGCAAAATCCATTATCCTCAGCTCTACCATCCACCACCCAGATGGCATCTTACATCCTGCTCTGTTTCTACCAAGCGGGGAAGCAGTCCCTCCTGTGAAACTACTGTGAAAAGTAAAATAAATTCAGCCAGGACAGTAAGGATATGAGCTTCTTCAGAACGTTTTTGCCCATTACATTACATTGCATTTTTTTGGCAGATGCTTTTATCCAAAGCGACGTACAGTAAGTGCCCACACTTGAGATTTAAATTACTGAGTCAGTACTGTACCAACCTGCTATTTCTGGCTTTGGTTCCCTTTCCTGCATCAGGAGTTGCCTTGGCGACGTTGCTTTTTGTCTTACCGCACCTGGTGCAGTCAGGTACAGCATTGGACGGACCATCCTTTGTTGGGCGGCCTCCATTCTAATATAAAATTACAGAGGGAACAGGCTGTGGAGTTCTGCCTGCCGGGGCCTATCCCACGTCCCCCATCCCCTGTTCCAGATTAATGTTCCTCCCCACGGGTGTGCTGAATGATCACAGGGGTACCGAGACGGGCTGGAACTGCCTGCTGCTAATTACTGGGGCGCGTGCTCTATAGGAGCAGCCACGTTAAATCACTGGGGTCATGTATAATAGCCCCCCGGATCTGCAGTGATAGAGTGGGGTTAATTAGATACAAAATGCCCCTGAAGTATTTACAGTAGCTGCAGTTCTGCTGATGAAATCCTCTGTGCATATAATTAATTGCAAAGCAGATACCCAGTAATATTGCATTAGTGCCTTGAACTGTTAAGGTTTTCTTTTGGTGTGTTGCATGCGCGTCTGCAGCAGTTACCTATTTAAACACAGTGAGCGGCAGACGGTGACCATGCCTGGTTAATGGCAGGACTTCACTTCCAGCAGAGTGATAGCTCTCCTCTGTGATGAGCATCTGCGAATGCTTCCGCACACGGTCACCCTGTTTCTCACAGCGCCTCACTCGCTCAGGGGCAGAATCGTTGAGTGTTTAATTAAGACGGACAACAGGAAACCTGTTCACGCTCGCCGTGCTCCAGCTGGTGAGCGTGAACAGGGAGGACGCTCCAGATGCTAGCTTCTGTTCCACAGGAAGGTGCGCTTGCCTGAAGTGAAGCTACAGCTATTCTGAGCTAATGATTTATCCGCCTCTCTTCAGGGACCGAATTATGAATTCAACGAGGTATTGTTGCTTCATCAGTCATAAGCCTCCTTTTCTTGTGGAATTACCATGTACTGTAGCTGCTGCACATGTGACTGCTCATGGGTGCCATGGTACCCGTGTGCTGCTGCCATTTTGGCTCCATCATTTCCACATCTTTAATCCCTTTCCAATGCTCACATGCGCTGTCATGATTATTGCTGTTCAGCTTCCCTCTCCCATGCCAGCTTTTTTTGCAAACTGGCATGAATGCAAGCCTTAATGAGCGCTCTGCATTTAACCGCCAAGGCGGGTTTGATTTTCATAGCCACTTCTCACTAAGGCTGGGCGTGCACGCAGTCTGTGGTGGAGTGTAATGGAAAAGGAGTTGGTCCTGTAACCTAATGGTCACAGGTTTGATTCCCCGGTAGGACACTATGGTTGTACCCTTCAGCAAGGTACTTAACCTTCAGTATGTATCCAGCTGTATAAGTGGATGCGATGTAGAGTGTTGTGTAAGCGGCTCTGGATAAGAGCGTCTGCTAAATGGCGGTAATGTAACGTAGTGTTCGTTGTGTAGGCGAGCGCAGGTCGGTCTGTTCCTCTTTAGCGGCTGATGAGCACGGGGTCGGAACAGGAAATGCTCATTCGGGCGCTTTTACATCGCCTTCACATCGCCCTGGGCGACGGGCGTCACCATGGAAACGGAGGCTGCGGGTTCACCTATGTGGCCCGCGGTAACGGGGGAGGGAGTCCTTCACAGCTCGCTGCTCCGTCACACGCTATAACTCCTCAAGGAGGTCAATCTGGGAGGCAGGGCCGGTGCAGCGCGATGGAGAGCGATGCATCGCCCCCCCCCGCCCGCCCCAAAGACGTGTGAATATGGAGCATTCATGTACAGGCCTTCCTCATTCCTTTAAATAATGCATCCATAGCACACACATGCCGTGGAGCTGCACAGGCATACAGTGAATTTTGTTTTATATCACATGCAATGTCTCTAAAACGCTGAGTGTTCCCGCTCTGAAACTCCCATTTAAAAACTGCCCCGGATAATGTACGTTAATATAGAAATACAATATGTGAATAAACAAGTAAGTGCGGTGGATGCTCATCAGTTTTGCAAAAGACAGAGAATTTAATCCTAGTTTAGGAGAGCACAATGACCTGCACTGTGAGACTGTGCGCTGTTCATGTGTAGATGGAATGTTGCTGTTTCAAAAGAAACTCCAGTTGGAACAAAATGCATTCAGCTAAGCGTCTTAAAATAGCCTGTTTTCCATAATATCTTTTTGAAAAAGATGAGCGCTCTTGAGAAGGGATGGACACATTCCAAATGAATTAGAGCGGGTCATGCCCGGGGGTACTTATTTTTGAGCGTGTGAAAAGTCTCTTGCATGATTGCTCTCACAATGCAGTGACTAACCATAAAACGTCAGATGAGTCTTCTTCAAAGCTGCCATTTTCCTAAAATTAACTTTGTGTTGGTTATCAAATTTGCTCTGGACATGCAGTGGAGTCACATTGACTTCACGGTAATTTAGCTGTGGAAGGCTGCAGTGCAGTAAAATTGGAGCATATTTTAAGTGTGAGATGGAGAATAGACTGATTTCGGTGATGTCCCTAGTCAAAGCAGAGTAAAATATGCTCCAGTTTTACTTGAAGATCTATGTGAAGACTGAAAATGCATATTGAATGCACATATCTAAGGGGATCGAGCATGCGATTCTGTGACCTGTGTTAGCATATGATATCTATAACTACAACTATAATTGCATGTGTGACCCCTATTACCTATGTGTATTCGATATGCATTTTCAATATTCAAAAAATTTTAAGCTGTCTTTTGAGTTCCAGAAGTAGCCATCTCATTATATTTACACTTAATGGTTTCAAAAATCGTTTGGTTCTTAGTGACAGACCCCTCCCGTGTGTGTTTCCTGCGCAGGGAGGTGTCTCAGATAGACCAGTTCCTGCAGGAGACGGCGGCGCGGGAGGCTAACGCTAAGCTGCGGCTGCAGCAGTTCATCGAGGAGCTGCTGGACCGGGCCGACCGGGCGGAGAAGCAGCTCCAGACCATCAGCAGCTGCGGGACCACGCCCAACGGCAGCCTGGGTCACTGCAGCGGCTCCGGGTCCGTGGGCACCAGCGACCCGGTAAGGCCGGACCGGGCCGTCTGCCGTTCAGTTAGATCAGTGGTACCTGACCCTGGCCCAACCCTGTTCCTGGAGATCTACTGTCCTGTAGGTTTTCACTGCCCAACCCTGTTCCTGGAGATCTACTGTCCTGTAGGTTTTCACTGCCCAACCCTGTTCCTGGAGATCTACTGTCCTGTAGGTTTCCACTGCCCAACCCTGTTCCTGGAGATCTACTGTCCTGTAGGTTTCCACTGCCCAACCCTGATCCTGGAGATCTACTGTCCTGTAGGTTTCCACTGCCCAACCCTGTTCCTGGAGATCTACTGTCCTGTAGGTTTTCACTCCCAACCCTACAGCACCTCACTCGCGCGAGAGTGCTACCTGTCCTGAATTACGCTGTGTTTCAACCCTAATTTGGCACTCCTGACTAATTAGCAGCTCAATGGGATCTCTAGTTGTTGAGTGACCCTTTTGAGCTGAATCTTGGATCTTTACTTTGTGGCCAGAAATAATAATAATGAGGGAGTCCTTTGTAGTTCTCTTACTAATTAAATTGTGTTTATTATGGCATTACTAAATTCGAAACGGCCTCACCTACCACCTGGGCTGGGTTGAACAGCTTCTATCTGCAAACCATTTCCTGGATTTAATTAAGTGTCACTTTCAGACTCCAGATTGTACAAATCACAGAGACTGGTCTAGTACCATGCGTGTTGTATATCCATTATTTTCAGGATAGAGAAATGGGTGTTCTTCTCTACAAGCCGGTTTTAGCTTTATCTTGTCTGCTGAAAACATCAAGCAAATTTAGTGCAAAGAGCTGTGAGTGAGTATTGATTGTTCTCCATTCTCTCTCCCTCACTCTCTTCCTGTCTGTCTCTCTCTGTCTATCTCTCTGTCTTTATGTCTCTTTTTTTCCTCTCTCTCTCTCTCTCTCTCTCTATCTCTCCCCCTCTCTCTCTCTCCCCCCCCCCCCCCCCTCTCGTAGAGAAACTCCAGTGGTTCGGGGGGATCCAGAGGAGTGTACCGTGTGTCAGATCGAAGGTCGTCGCCTAACAGTGGGTATGTCTGCAGTATGTCTCCCTCGTGTGGCAAACCCGTTCTGGTATGAAACCTCGGGCCACTCCTAGCCTGCTGGGCCAGTCTTTGCTCAGAAGACTGTGCTCCTGATGTTTTTATTGTGTGACAGATCGATAACCAGTTAAAACGAGAACACATTTTATCATACCCTGATTTATTTGGTTATATTTTACTCAGCGATTGCAATAACTACCCTCAGTTTCTCTTGATGCCGTTCCTCCCTGCCTCTATCATTCCCCTACACTGATTCTAAATGTCCCATAATGCCTCAGGTGGCTTGGGCCGCATATGGAGATAGCTGCCAGGCTTGGCATTGTTTCTGCTCAGCCGTGTCCTACATATTTAGATGCGTGTCCCGCGTAATTTGCAGGCCCGGCTAATTGGGCCTCGCCGCCTGAGAACCTCATTTCGCTGATGACTCACTTGTTGTGATAGCGACCGAATTAGCCGTCCACGCCTGTCTGTTGTTAGGGTAACGTAACAGCTTGTTTCTCCTGTCAGAGGCACCAGCGCCAGCGCCAGCACTGGCCTGTAAAACAGTGATTTAGTTTATCTGAGGCTAATGCCAGTTTGCACACGGATGCTAGTCTAGACGCCATTTGGCGAAGGGCGATGGTGTGAAAGAAGAGAAACGAAAATGGTCACAGAACCCGAATGAATCAGCGTGTCGACGTCAGGCCTTTGCTCAGAACGGGAGCTTTTATTTAGTTTCTGATGTCAAATGTAGCTGAGGTGTAGGAGTAATGACTTACACAAAAAAGTCTGAAGTGCAGGAAGGTTTTGAAATGTACTTTGCCAGAGTGCCTTCCTCTCATATGAACTGATGAACGTGTTCTCATCCAGCACTGCAGTTCCCAACACTCCTGGGTCCTAGAATTTCTTTCTCCTGGGATGTGTCAGCTTGACAAATAGATTTTGTTACGGTGCTGGGGCAAGCTTTTAATATGACGTCTTGAAGGGTAAAAATATCCTTTCATGGTTCATGCAGATAAAGTTCTCTTTGAGTGCTCCAGTGCATTAGCTCTTTGATTGACAGTTCTGCAAATGTATGTAATTGCATTATGTGAGCCAAATTCTCTGTAGACTTTGGGCCATGTTTAATGGCATCATCAAAAAAAAAACTGTATGTTAAGTTCAGCCCCAAGTTTAGACCTCAGTTTAAACCCCAGTCTAGCCCAAAGTATGGACGCCTGATTTAGACCCCAGGTTAGACCCAAGTTTAAACCCAAGTTTTGACCTCAGTTTAAACCCGAGCTACGGGGATGTCCCTCTCTTTCTCTTTCTCACCCTCACTCCCTCCCTCTCTCTCCCCCCCCCTCTCTCTCTCACACACACACACTCTCTCTCTCTCTCACACACACACTCCCCCCCCCCCCTCCCCCCCCCCCTCCGCAGGGTGTTTAGCCGGATGCAGTCCCAGGGCTCCGGGGCGTACGACAGCGACGGGGCGGACGTGTTCCCGCTGGAGGAGCGTGCGGAGGCGCAGTACTACCGCGTGCAGTGCACTCTGGGAGAGTGCGGCTACGAGCGGGCCGCCATCACGCGCAGCTGGGGCCTCCGCAAGCAGGCCATCCAGAACCGGCAGCGCCGCCCCCGACGGATCAGCGCCGAGGGGGGCGGCGAGGAGGAGGGGGGGGGCGAGGAGGAGGAGGGGGGCGAGGAGGAGGGGGGCGAGTCCGACCCGGGCTCCCGCACCGCCGAGTCCGAGGTGGACGTTTGGGACCCGGACCCGCGGGCCCCCCCGGACACCCCCCCGCACTCGCCCTCCTGCAGGGCGGGGCCTCGCCAGGGCTCAGGTACCGCCCGTCGCCCACGGCAACCGCTCCTGATTCGCCGAGGGCCATACCGGTCGCACCATAGCCCTACACCGTGCCATCCCAAAGAGCCCCTAAAATACGATCTTCCATTTCCATGCGTCAGATTACGCGCCGCGGTTCTTTAAAAAACTATATTACTGTCAGCTGCTCATCTATTATGCACACGGAACTCTGCGACTTTGAGACTGATATTGCACGTGAGGGAAATCAGACTCCGCCTGTTTACGATTTCTGTTGTTACTCGTTTCTCATTTTAACAGCCGAGCGAACCCATTGGAATGGAGCAGCAAGTTATGCGTGAAATGAGTTGTTTGAGAGGTTTTGTTTTAAAGCAACTTTTAAACTTTTTTTTTTTTAGGATTCTAGTCTTAAAGGGGTCTGGCCTCTTTTTTTTTTTTTTTTAAGAGTTAGTGAAAGCTCAGGGAAAAATCAGCGCTTGTTCTGTTTGAAGTAGATCTTGGGCATAGTTTGGTCTTTTGCACACAGATATACTGTTCTTAATACTGGATGGCCTTATTGTATTGTCAGGTGAATTTGAGATAGTGGTTTCAGAACAGAAGGCCTGGTCCTGCTCCTTGATTGGTGTTTTTAAAAATTTCATTTCCAGATGCAAATGATCTTGGCACAGTCGACCTCTGCACTCCACCTCACACGAGGATGAATTTAATGAAAGTATTATAGCTATAGGGTACTTTGCCTTGTGATACAGTGTCCAGTTGAAGGTATTAGCATATACTTGTGCTCTGTGTCAGTGTTCCCAGGCCTACAGTGTAAGTACCAGGCTTAAGCCGACAGTCTAAGAGCCTTAAGCTGACTCATTCACATTCACACACTGCACACCACCGATGCAAGATTTATGACCTCTCGCTGTGTGGGCAGCAGGTGTAAAACACGGCGGATCTCTGTCCTGTTAAACTGCTCAGCTTGCGGCTCCTTCGCCGTGTAAACATCGTTCTCCTAATCACAGGGATTAGCGTCCTGCGGAGCACCTGAGATGCAGGCCGTGCGTTGTGCTGAACATCGCTGCAATTAATGACAGAAATGGCTTCTCATCACAGGAGCATATTAATCGGTGCACGATTTGATTAAGGTGTGCCAGGCATGACTGGGCATGTGTTAATTGGTGCTCAATTCTATTTTTTCGCAGGAGACCTGTGGAGCCCTGATACGTGCAATGGCAGCAGAGCGTGCGGGTTCGCGTCCGCTGCTCCACCGGTGACGTGTCCTCTGCTGCCCTCTGCAGGCCCCTACAAGCCCTGCAGGCGTGAGCGGGGCAGCCCCGCCCGGTGGAACGCGGTGATCAGCCCGGAGGTACTGAAGACGCGGGCCGCCCTCTTCTGCGTCTTCACCTACCTGGACGCGCGGGCGCTGCTGCGCGCGGCGGAGGTGTGCCGGGACTGGAGGTTCGTGGCGCGCCACCCCGCCGTCTGGACCCGCGTGCTGCTGGAGAACGGGCGCGTCTCCTCCAAGGTGCGCGCCTCCTCGCGGTCGCCAGTCCCGCCCCCCTCGGCCCCCATTTTAAAAACCCGGCTTTTAAATGGAGGGAGAAGGACTCAATAGTTTGCATTAAAATGGCGTTTACATTAAAATGTTTTTTTTGGCACCTGCTCCAAATGGGAGGGGCCTAGCTCCAAAGGTGTGTGGCCTAGCTCCAATAAGGAAGGTTAGGGTTGCACTAAACTCCACCCATTTGGAGCTAGGCCACTCCCTTTTGGAGCTAGACCATTTCACTTTGGAGCTGCTCCAGGCGACAGACATACCTTTCAGTAGTCTTAAAACAATCTTGGGAAAGGCGACATATTTTCCTCTGTGGACTGACTGTCTGTATGTGTTTGTGTGTGTATGTGTGTGTGTGTGTGTGTGTGTGCGTGTATTGCAGTTCTTAATCACGCTGTCTCAGTGGTGCACACAGACCCACTCGCTCATCCTGCAGAACCTCAAACCCCGGCAGAGGGGGAAGAAGGAGTCCAAGGAGGAGTACCTGAAGAGCACTCGGTGAGACGCCTCCTCTCCCCGCGCTAGCATAGCATTAGCATGTCGCTCATTTTGTGCCATATCTGCTCATATATGTTTGTCTGTCCGTCCCATCGCAGTGGGTGTCTGGAGGAGGGCTTGGAGGCCATTTTGAAGGCCACAGATGGGAATCTGCTCATCCTGAAGGTGTCGCACTGTCCCAACATCCTGACTGACCGCTCGCTGTGGCTGGCTAGCTGCTACTGCCGAACCCTGCAGGCCGTCACGTACCGGTGAGACACACTCATACACACACACACACACACAGACACACTCTCTCTCTCTCACACACACAAACAGACACGCTCACTAGATCCACTGATACAGGGCTGAAATACGATCATGCTCACATATACAGTAAGAGTGTGTAATTGTGACTGTGTTTGTTTGTGTTGCAGGAGCGCCACAGACCCTGTTGGACAGGAAGTGATCTGGGCTCTGGGAGCTGGCTGCAGAGACATCATCTCTCTGCAGGTGGCGCCACTGCACCCATGGTGAGGAGGGGGTCGTTTTTTTAAATGTTCTAGTGTAATGGGTAAGGAGCTGGTATTGAAACCTACAATCCCTGGTAGGCCAGTGCTGTTGTACCCTTAAGCAAGGTTTCCTAACCTGTATTGCTTCAGCATATAGCCATTTGTATAAATGGATGCAATGTAAATGCTGTGTAAAAAGTTGTGTAAGTCGCTCTGGATAGGAGCGTCTGCTAAATGCCTGTAATGTAATGTAATGTCACTGCTGAATACAGGCAGGGGTCTGTCGCATTCTGATCCCTGGACTCTGGTTTTTTACCGCTGCTCCACATGCTGTGCTTTCTCAGGTGTGCGTACACCTGTGCTCTTACACACCTGTGCTCTTTACCTGCGGTTCTCCGCTCATTACGTTCCCGTCTCTGTTTCAGCCAGCAGCCAACCCGCTTCAGTAACCGCTGCCTGCAGACGATTGGCCGGTGCTGGCCACACCTCCGCGCGCTGGGAGTGGGCGGGCCCGGCTGCGGGATCCAGGGCCTGACGTCGCTGGGTGAGTGACAGCTGCTCAGCTGCTGGTGGGCGGAGCTTCAGCTCAGTGTAAGCAGTTAGGGTTGTTTTTCCCAACGGTTTTGATTGAAAGGGCTGTGTGCTGTGGAATGTGGATGAGTAACGTGTGTGTCCCTCTGTCTCCCCCTGCCTGCGGCAGCGAGGAACTGCATGCGCTTGCAGGTGCTGGAGCTGGACCACGTGGGCGAGGTCAACCAGGAGCTGGCAGCAGAGGTCTGCAGGGAGGGACTGAAGGGCCTAGAGATGCTGGTGCTCACCTCCACCCCTGTGACTCCCAAAGCCCTGCTACACTTCAACAGTGAGTCTATACCACTGTCACCCCAAAAACCCTGCTATACTTCAACAGTGAGTCTATACCACTGACCCCCCTAAAGCCCTGCTACACTTCAACAGTGAGTCTATACCACTGTCACCCCAAAAACCCTGCTATACTTCAACAATGAGTCTATACAACTGACCCCCCTAAAACCCTGCTACACTTCAACAGTGAGTCTATACCACTGACCCCCCTAAAGCCCTGCTACACTTCAACAGTGAGTCTATACCACTGACCCCCCTAAAACCCTGCTACACTTCAACAGTGAGTCTATACCACCGTCACCCCAAACACCCTGCTGCACTTCAACAGTGAGTGTATACCACTGTGACCCTGAAAGCCCATAAAAACCTGCACGTGATGCTTTTCTTGCTTTTCTCTTTTTCTGTGGCAGGTGTGTGCCGTAACCTCAAGTCCATCGTGGTGCAGATCGGGATCGCGGATTACTTTGAGGATCCTAACAGTCCCGAGGCCGGGAAGCTGTTTGAGGAGATGCTGGAGAAACTGCAGGTAACAAAACCCCTATAAAACCTTGTGCAGGTAACAACCGCTTACGTACACCCTGTGCGTACCCCACCTGTGCAGGTAAATCTTGCAGTACCCTTCTCTGTGCAGGTACTTGTGCGTAACAACCCCCTGTACAGAACATCCTGTGCAGGTAACAACCGCCTGTGAGAAAATGTGAGAAACTGCAGTACACCACCTGTCAGGTAACAATCCACCTGTGCAGGTAACAACCCTCCTGTGCAGGTAACAACACCTGTGCAGGTAACAACCCACCTGTGCAGGTAACAACCCTCCTGTGCAGGTAACAAAACCCACCTGTACAGGTAACAACCCTCCTGTGCAGGTAACAATCCTCCTGTGCAAATGCAGAGACATTGATCATTCCCCTTAGTTGCAGGCTACCATGGAAAGGAAATACAAATTTGGAAAGACTGAGCGAACTATTGATTACGTAGCTGGAGGCGAGCCACAGCATCTAAAACGATGTGTCTACGCGGGGTGCAGTGGGCACCAACGTCTGTCCGAGGGGAAATGAAATATTACTGAGCGGCATTCACACGCCCACAGCTGGTTATTTTGGGTCTAGCTGAGCCGTTTGTCTCCTTCCTGATGATTCAGTGCAGGGCTTTCCTTCGGAGACACTGCTGATGAATCATAGGGGTTTTTTCCCTCCCGGATGTGCTAAGTGTAGGCCGCTTCAGAGACGGATTTAACTCGCAGTTCTCCTGCTATTTCCAGAGTTTATCCGTCTGCAGATGTCCCCTGTAGGAGGGGAAAGACTGATCCAACAAACTTGACATTTTACTTTAAAAAAAATAAAAAATAAGTAAAAGCATACGTAATGTACGTGTGAGATCTGATTAATTACTTCGACCTTTCTTGTCGTTGTTTAAATAGGCCTTAAAGAAGAGACCGGGCTTCTCGAAAATCCTGCACGTGAAGGCAGAAGGTGTTTGCTAATGCCCCCCCCCCCCCCCCCACCACCCCCCCTCGCCATGGGGTGACCAGAGAAAAGAACCAGGTTTGCCTGACTGTCACAATCTGAACAAGCCCATTTTCCCACTTCCAACTGAATCCATAGCAGTATCTGAGGAGGACTACAGACCAGAGGGGAACAGGGAAGTAGAAACAGCTGCTCTTTCGTTCACATAAGCCATGCAAATTCCTCCTCAAATCTTTTCCTGGATACGTTTTTTTTTTTTCTTTCCCCCACGATGCTTAGCAGCAGCGCTATCGGTGGACCTCGGCCAGTGTGGACCGTAAGCTACAGTGGCCTGAGCCAGGGTTCGAGGGGTCGGGTCCTGAAGCAGATGTGTGATGATTTTAATGTGGGTTTCGCCTGTCATGAGTCCAAAGCCGGTCCTGCTAAAACCAGACTTTTCTTTCACTGGCATCCGCTGAGTCCACAGTAAGAGCTGCACTGTGTCGCTTGTGTCTTACAAAACAGAGAGCAACCAAACACTGAGTGACTGCTCTTTCTCTCCAGCAGAGAGGAAACGGAGAAAAGGAATTCGGTGATTTTTAACGAGGGGAATAGTCGTAAAGCACAATTTAGAAACGTGTGTTGAAACAGGGAAGATCAGAGGGCTCATTAATATCTGGGCAAAAATATTTCTGGGTCATTTGTGAATACAATAAAGTATTAAAACAGCACCATCAGCCAGGAATTCACATGTTTCAATTTCCTGGACCTGTAATACAATTTACAGTGCATTAAGAGGCATACATTTTTCTGTATCAATGGACCTGCAGTATAAATTCCAGGAGTATAGCCAGTATAGTGTACAAACAAATATACAGGTCAGGGTGCCTGTCTACTCCTAGCTTGGTTTAATAGCATGTGCTACAACATCTCTGGATGGAGCCATAAACCTTTTTTTAACCTTTTTTCCACAGGACAGGGATATTGAACCGTTTATGTTTGAAGTTGAAAGCAATCTGATTGGGTCTTACTATGGACATTCCTGTATTCTTCCGGTCCACTATTTACATGCAAGAGCAGATGCTGTGCCATAGGCTTAGATGAGCTGAACTGTGGAAAATGTGTCAAACAATTTTTTTTGGTCTGATCATGTGACTTCTTGTTCAGGGGTGCTGCGCCATTTCTTGACGCTGTTCACCGATTCAGTTCTGAAACTGGTGGCCGCCATCTTTGAAGCGTACAATGGGAAGCCACATATCATACAAGCTGGCTTCACTGCATCTCTCTGCTATTCTTCTACATATCTGTTCTTCAGTACTGTATCTGTAAATCAGTCAAACATCGGTGCTCCTTTTGAGCTAATTTTGCAAGCTCATATATAGTATAAACACAGGTCAGCCTTCATTACACCTCATGTCCACTCAAAGTGCTTTATGTGCTGTGCAGAAGTACCAGTAGAGGGCGCTTCAGATGACAGTGCAGATCTAGTACTCTTCCAGGCCGCGTTGTAAACAAGCTGACAATAAAATATAATAAAATAAAGAGATGCAACCGTTCACACATTCTGAGTGTCGCGCTCAGAGTTTGTGTGGATAACCGCGTGGTCCTTACTAAGGTGATGTGCAGTTATGATGGATCACTCTTCTAGGGATGCGCAATAATATCGGGCTCAGATCGTTATCACCCAAGAACAGCATGAGATTCCGGCCGACATGATTGGCTGATATCCGCATGCATGTGCCAGAGAGGCGATGCATTTGATGCATTTTGAGTGAAAATGTCGTGCTGATAAAGGAGCATAGTCATGGTTACCTGAACCTCTATAATTTATTTTTTATTTTTACTGTGTGATTTTTTTATACTTGCCAAACTCGGGAGCAAAACTATCCATTTTATGAATGAAGGTTGTTGCATTTTTTTTTTTTTGCATCTCTGTGCTCATCACGTTTCTACTTGTTCCAAGCTGTTTTAATTTGTTCGATAATGTAAAACACGGAAGTCTTCATCAGCCGGTACCAATGAACTGTATACAGTTCAGTCACCGGTACGGCCAGTTATTGGTCTCTGATATCGGCCCCGGAATTTCCATACCGTGCACAGCTACAAGTTTCCATAGCAGCAGAAGGGTTTGGTAAACGAACGCATTACTGTGCAATTGGCCAAGTGCATTATGGGGTGTGTAGTTCCTTACTCTCCAGTGATACTGAATACATGATGAGATATAGCTGTGGCTATCTAAAAAGCGTAGAAGAGTCAGACACAGGGCCTGTTAAGGTAATTATTCAACATGATTTTGCATGTGTCTGACGTTTTGAGACAATCTGTCTTTTAAGACATAAAACAGCTGTACATATGCTTATTTCTAAGATAAAAAAAACACCTCTATTCAGTGTTGCCATTTAAAAAATGAAAATCTCGGCCCTGGGATTACTCCTATTCCTGAGTTTGCCAGTGCATTCCTAAGACTAGTGTGGAGCATATTTTAAAATGGTAGTGTTAAATTTGCTGTCAAGTGTATTTTAAATATATCCAATATAAAATGAAACAAAATCATAAAAAAGATAAAAGCTATTTAACAGCAAATTATAAGGATTATTTGAAATATTTATTTCTACAAGAGATGTCTATATTGTTGGCATGTTTCTATGTTGGTAAGACATTCATCATCGTGTTGCCCTATAGCTGTACCGTAGTTCAAATAAATCTGTTTAGAGATAAATTGCTTTCAGAGGTGGTTTTGAAATGTAATATTCTTAATCTTTGGTTTTTGCACTTAATGGAGAACAGTGAGTATGTCTGGGTTTGTTTTCCAGATTCTTCAGTGTTTTTGTTTCCATGTGAGGCATTTGAGAGCAACTTTTTTGGGCTTCTGCAGATGTGCGCTTGTGGATTCCGTGAAATATTGAATAAACCCGACATTATTTGGTTTATTCTGTCCCGAGTCCTTTGTTCCAATGATACTGGTAGCTTTGCCGAGCGATTATCACATGATGAACAGCTCCCCTTCGCTTATAGGAGAGCCGAGACTAGCCGTGGCAGCTGTCATTTAGATCATATCCCCTGCTTGTCCTGGGAAATAAAACTATAGTCTTACTAGTATGGACCTCCAGAGAATATCGTCACATAATAACCTATAGGGGACCAAATATTGACAATGCCTTACGTCCCCATGTAGCTCATTGTCAGCTAGGCTTAGAATAGCCGGCCATTCCCCTGTCCTGTTATTATTCAGAATTAAGGGGAACATGATGTCCCTCTTGCTTCAGGGAAACTGGACTGTTTGCTGAAGTCTAGTTATTCTTAAAATAATTAGAAATAACTTTTTAACAGCACTGTAATTGTTTGTAATAATTTGTAATTGCAATTGTGATGCAATGTTTTCAAGGGTTGATGCAAGAGGCAGCCTTTGCTGAAGTTTGGCCAAACTGAATCTTGCGTTTTTTTAAACACCCTTGTGTTTAAACAATGTTATTATTTCTTTTGAGTGACAGCTGTGGAGGATTTTAATTGTGAACACTTCAGAATGCAGGGGCCAAAGAAAACTGTGTGCCATGCAAACGAGTCTTTCAGCTTTGGGTTTTCACTTACTGCATGTTAACCTTAAATGACCACTGCTTTCCTATTCAACGGTTTCCATTCTGCATGGGAAAGTGAATCATTATTTTACCAGACTGAGAACAGATCCTGCCAAACAGCACTCCACATGAGCGGGAACTAATAGCAAATGTGAAACGTCCATTTGTTTTGTCTGCGTAGTAGGAACAGGAACCATTTTTGAAAACTAGGTTCTTCTAGTTTCACACAGGAAGTAAGAACTAACACAGTGAACCTTGTGCAGTACCCTCCAAATCAAATGAATTGCTCTGAATAAATCAAGTCTACTTATGCACCAAAAAATGAAAAATATTTGTACAGGAAATGTTTTTTGTTTCTGACAAGACTTTTTTAATAGTGAGTGTTTTTAAGCTGTGTTGGGTTAAGGGTTTTTCCTATGCTTGTTAGACAGATAAAGGAAGGCATGTGCATCACTAAGAATGCCTCTCTTTGACACGGTTTTCTTATTTTCATGTAATCTCTCAACCACTGGATTGCTTTAATCTGTAGTTCATCCAGTGCAACATGCTTATTTTCCTGAAGGTGTAGTTGAACTTATTTGCAGCAGTGACCTCTGACCCCAGCAGAAGGTCCAGAAAATAGTTTAATCGGATTAGTCTTTCATGTGCCTTTGTCCAGATGGCTCAATAAATTAGCTCACTGTTAGAGTAATATATATATATATTTATTTATATACTGTGCTAGGTCATCTTATTGTCACTTTGAAGTTGTGTGCATAGTGCTAAAGTATTACTCCGTTGAATAACACCACCTTGTAAAATACTCTTGTGGGAATACATATTCTTGAAGGAAATTCGCCCTTACTTTACGGAGAGGTCTTGGGTTTTCTGCTTGTGCTCACGGTGATGTGAAGAGAGTATATGTCACGGTGTATTTGGAGATATATTTCTGTGGAGGTTCTGGGGGGGGGGGGGGGGGCGGTGGGGGGAGTGTGCTTCATCCATTCTAATAAATCTCTCACAGACAAAATTAGGACAATGTGCCACTCCCTTCTTCTGACAATGAAAATCATTCAGCCAAATGATTCATCGATCTTGATGTGAATCCACACATCTAAATCCCCAGGAACTACATTCAACATAAACATGATCAAAAGTGGTTATTTCCATTTAGGATTGTCACTCAAGTAAGATTTATTACAGTTGCCTGCGACTTGCTTGCTTTTTGGGGGTTCGGTTCTGGTTTTTGTCAAATTTGCCTTTTTGTTTCCCCTGTAAAACGTCTTTGTAACACTGTCTCTGTAAAAAAGCGCTATACAAATAAAACTGAACTGAGTAGAGCGAGATGCCAATGTATTGAGAGTACAAAAGAGGTCAATGGTAAAAAAAAAAAATTAAAAAAAAAGCAGCTCGAACTGCCTGTTTCTGTTAAATCTGGGTTATGTCTTTAATTCAGAATAAACAAAAACTGCAGAAAACTACTCTCAAATCAGGATTTTATACGAATGGATAGGTTTTGTGTAAAAAGTCTGGATATGGCCTGCGAGAGAGAGTGAGAATTCTTTTTAAAAAAAGGTGAGAGAGAGAAAGCAAGGCCTTTCCTTCAATGTGGTGAATTTGTGGCAGAATATCCAGGCTTACATGGTACTGTAACAAAGATGGCTTTCTGCTGAGGTCCCAATGAAAGGTGAGAGATCATCTGTACAATGAAATAAAGCTCTGTGGAAGCATTTTAGATCTCCCTGTTTTTATTTTCTTTTAAACTATGCTGGATGCAAGCACAACTCTGTCACTGACTCCTTTATGGATAAATGATAAAATAAAGATTGTGAAGCAAGCTGTACTGTGTGACTTGTTTGGCCTTTGAAATCCAGGTACATCAGCGAAAACTCTGATTCAGGTGCATCAATTAAATCTTTTTTTTTTTTGATCGAAACATACAACTTCATAGTTTATCCACTTGATGGCGATATTTTCTGTGAACAGATGACTAAGGTGGGTAAGAGTTGGTAAGGCTTATATTTTATACTTGACACACACAAGTAATCACACCCTTTCGATTGCTGTTGCACCCTCAGGTACTGATTGTAGATCCTAAAACAGACCATGGTGTAAGTAAGTAAGCTTGTTTTCTGTATTCCAAGTATTTGCAATGTCAAATGATGGTCATTTTAAAAATGTGCAGTTTTAAATGAAAATGTATAAATCTAAGGGTACAGCAAAGTATGAATTAGTGTCTGTGACATGATGGCCTTTGATCTCTCTCATCACCTGTAGGCCTCTTTACATTTGGCAATGAAGGAACAGTGGAAGTGGGGTAAGGCACAGGCAAGCTGATATTCTAAGAAAACGTCATTTTTGTAAATTCGTAGATTGATTTTGCTTGATTTTAGCTACAAATTGAAAACCATGACACTGAAAATGCACTTCCAGACCCATATGGTAAGATCTGTGGTATAAACACTCCAAGACAATGTAATTACTCTCACTGTACAGGGTGAATGCTTGTCCTTTAAATAAGAATTTGAGCGCAAAGAATTTGCCAGAATGCTTATTTCTTGAACATCATCCAAACAATTGAACTTTTGAAAGCTCCCTGGAACCCCCGTCTGGTGTGTGGGGATAATTTTCAGTGTATACAGGATGTAGGATACTGTACAGGAAGTACCCCTCATAACTGCGTTTCCTGACCCGCCCCTCTCTGAAAACAGCCACGAGCGCGACTTTGGGAAATCACCAAAAATGACACCGGAGTTTTAATCAGTTGAAGAACCCCCTGGAGAGTCACAACAATGTGTTAGTTATTGCATAAGAACTGGTACTTTTCCATGAGAATGTTTATGTTACAGGAATGTATATGGACGTGCATGGGTTGCAGAATGATCAAGTATCTTACCATGGTGCTTTCCTAGGGGCCCACCGTGTGGCTGTGATGCCCAGCCTTCTCCATTTCCCCTTTCCACATTTCCGCCAGTGCTGTGAAAAAGTAGCCTACCTGACCAAAAGTATTGGGTAATTGGATGACTGATGAAATAAGAGAAAAAAAAGTGGATATAACCACATTTGTGCAATAAAGGGAACCAAGCAAAAAATGAAAAAATAAATTAAAAAATAAGGGGGCAATTAGCGTTTCACATGAGAGTTACAGGCGTTTGATAAATCTTTTCATTAAATAAATTAAATAATCGTTTTTAAAAATATGTTTACTCAGTTTCCCTTTGTGTGACATCACATCATATTTTGTCTAAAGACCTGAAAGCCATTCAGTATGACAAATATGCAATAACAGAGGACATCAGGAAGCGCTGTATCTCCCCACTGGCCCTGCTCTGCTAGAACCACAGAACAGAAAGGACACGTGCGATCAGCACACCGTCACGTCACATTCAATCAGTGTCATGGCTTCCGGAGGCCATAGAATATCTGGTCTCCCATCCTACACCTGCCCTTGTTTCTCCCTGCTTAGCTTCCCCTTTTTATTATGTCCTTACCTGTTTCCGTTGTATCTGGTTGATTGGTTTCCCCACCTGTATGTCGTTAGTCATTAGCCTCACCTGTACTGATTGTGCTCTGTATTTAAGTTCGCTGTGTTTGCTCTGTCTTTGCTTTGTTTAAAAAAATTTTTTTTTAAAATCTTCCTATGAATCCTCAGCCTTGCGCCACGCTCTTATGCGATCCTAGTTTGTTGTCTCCGAGTGTGTTGACCGTGTTATTGGTTTTGTTTCCCGGTAGTAGCATCCCGTGTTCCCTCTTGTTTGTTATTTTAAGTTTTCTTAAAATTCTCTGCATTTGGGTCCACCTCGCTCCACGGCCTGGCAATCGGAGTTTGCAATCAGATGCAGGTATTTGTGTTTCACAAATACAGCTTGGCTAAATTCAGGGATTACAAAACTAACTGGACAACTTATGCTTTTGAAAAGAAAAGACTATGCTTGTATTTTATTTTTAGACAAATGAAGCATAAGCGTTGATTGAATCTGGCCCATTGTTTTTTTTCACCTGCAGCATGTAGGCGGTGTGAACTGCATGCTAATGCATCAGCTGTGAATATCGGCTCGTTCAAACTGGCCTTAATCACCCCGGTGCTGCGTTCTGAAAGTGAAACGGCTAACTCACGTGCCTCCGATACTGCACCCCATGCCCAGAGGTCTCGCGCTCTGAAACCACTTCCCCAGTGTCTGGTACCTCATCTCGGATTCCTGTCTACAACCATCACCTCATGACCTGCTGGGGGGTGTTCCTGTCGTGAGATTGCGCTCCTCAGAAGCTACAGAACTGAACGTGGTAAGCAAAAGAAATTCGAAAATTGAGGGGGGTGTGCTTTTAATTTAAAACAGGAATACATTGTATGAACTACAACCTGCGCCTTTATTCAGTAACACATAACACACCCACATTTCTATATTGCTTTAGTAGGCTACAGTCAGTTGGGCATAATGCAGTTCGCTCCGATGTGCTATACTTCACTACTCTATTATGCTCTAGTATGCTTACATAAAAGGAAAGAAAATAGAGACTTAAACATTTTCCAAAATTTGGCAGTTTATTTACATTTCAAGTTATTTACATGCATTACTTTTCATTCAAAAGGAACAAAGCATGAAAACATCAACAGAAAACAAACCCCTTCAAAATCAAATGGCAATTCAGTGTACAAAAATAGAGCTTAGAAATAAAGCGCAAGTCTCCAAAAATATTCTGCTACAGAAATCTGTTTACAAAAATGTCTGTGACCTAGTCAGTGATAGGTGGATTTCATGGAGGAAGAGGTGAAACTTGGACACAGGGTAACCTGCGATAGGTGGGGTTGACCAAGGGAGAGGCGGAGCTTGGTCATGGGCTAATCAGTGATGGGCGTGGTTTAGGCAGGGAGAGGCGGAGCTTGGTCACTGGCTAATCAGTGATGGGTGGGGTTTAGGCAGGGAGAGGCGGAGCTTGGACAGGCAGGAAGGTGCGGCCAGTGGCCATGCCTTTCACCTCAATTTGTAAGCAGGTGAACATAATGGTGGGGGGTGTTAGTAACAGACACAAAAGAGACACTCGCAGTAAGAGAGGTGCCTGGCATTGATCTCAGAGGCAGTGAACCTGAACACCTTTTAGCCCCAACCCAACGACGTCAGACTGAGTGCAAAGGCATCGCCCTCTGGTGCATAAAATCTAGGGTTTGAGGTGATGATCTACCGCTAACTTTGCCATTTTGATATAACAATAGTGGTTTACAATGTTGATGACACGGATAATTTATGCTTTATCCATAAATTGTTTTTGCTTTTTCAGAGACCAACAGAATTTCAGTTAAAAGCTCACATTTTGTTATTTGCTTAATCGTGTCAGAGAACCTTTTGTAATAATTCCAAGCACATGTCAAACGCTCTCCCCGTTTTGGAGAGTATTTTTCACTGGCTAACAAGAACCCGCCACTGTATGAAACAAAATCCTGTGCTTATTTTCCCTTCTTTTAAAAGTTGCAGCATGTTTAAAATGGAATGACAATACTCAGGTACTTACGCCTTGACCGCGGGGACAAAGTAGAAAACACAATGCGTAGACTACCTGTAGAGAAGGTAACATTTACAAGAGGAACTTTAAACTTATATCCTGTGCTCTACACTCACAGTATAGTACAATAGCAGTAACAGTAATGAAGACTCACCGTTACACCTGACGCAAGACTCAAACTAACTCCAATCATTAAGAGCTTCATTCTGTGGTCATCCATTGCTTCAGTAAGGAGTGCATTTTGGTAGATAGGTTTTAAACACAAAATAGTTAATTCTGTCCTCAATGCTTTTGAAGGCTTAATGCATGTAAGTGCTATTCAGCAGGTAAATTAACTGCTGAAAATAAGTTGCTGAGAGAAGTACGTTTTCCTTTGTCTTGCAAAGTGGTCCAACACAGCACGATATAGCTATTACAGAAATCACTGACCGAAGTGTGTTTTCAAATGATTACACCCTACACCCGCACTCCGTCACTGTGTTCATACTCCTAAAGGCAATATTAGCTCTCACTTTTTCCTCATCTGTACAAAACTCAGGTGTCTGGTATTACATGTGATGCTGACGGACACTAGTTGTTGATAAGATATGTGTGAAAACACAGGTAAATGTACAGCTCTTTTGCATAGTGTCAAAATGTATGGATACCTCAGACCTAGATAGTCCGATATATAAATTAAACCCTAGAGTAGATTTTGACCTTAGTTCAATAAAGTAAGTAAAAATAAATAAATAACAATAATAATCAATAATTTCAACTGTATTAAAAAAAGAACTATTTACATATGTGGCAGTAACAATACCACACAATGTGGTTTTTCTAGTTTTGGAATCAGACCCCAATCTTTCACCACCATTGACTGTCACCCCCTTAATTTATCACCAAAGCATCTGTCATCACCAGCGTGTTTGCCCCTTCTGAATGAAGTGTTATGACCTTTTTTTGAAAAAGTTCTTAAGTGGATTAACAGAAATCCTAGCCGTGTTCAACGCATTAGCACAAAAAAAAAAAAAAAAAACAAGACATAAAATATGACCTTTGCATGACCTTCACACTCCAGTAGGATTTTAGTTCTTATAAAGTGCACACTGATTTAGCTATCTCAGATTTGACTTAAAAAAACTGATGTCCCCCTTCCCCCAAAAAAGTGCTTTGGTTATGAAACAGTCAGGTATGACCATGGCTTGGCCAGTAGCAGAAACAGGAGATTAAGTGAAGAGTTCTTCATTGTCAGTAAGAACAATATTAATAATAAAAAATAAAATAAGTGTGAGTCCGCCCAGGCAGAGAAGGAGGAAAAAAAAGACGAGGAGATTCAAGTGTTCTGGATCTCTGCATAGCAGTAGTGTTCCTGTCCATAAACACATCCAGGTGCTCCTGTACAGGTGAGAGTGTGTGAGGAGAGGCTGTTCCAGCAAGGGACGCTACACCGGGTTGTCCATGCCTGGCAGGGGCTGCGGTACAGGGCCCTGGGGCTCCGTGCCACCCTGGGGCTCTGTGCCACCCTGGGGCTCCGTGCCACCCTGCTGCTGTGCCAGCTGCAGGACGGGCATGTTACACAGCGGGCACACCTTACGCACCTCCAGCCACTTAATGAGGCACCTGGGAAAAAAAAACAAAAAAATTAAAATCAGCAGCAGTGGCCCACGGCCAGCGACGGCATCATTACAGAACATCACAGGCACTTATCCAGAGCGGCTTTACACAGCTCCACCGTGGCCTTTCACACCACCTCGCTTACACCATCGGCTTGCGCGGCATCGACATCTCCGTAAGATCAGCTTACCGCCGGCGCCGCTCGAAAAGAGCAGCGTGGATCCGTTTCACTAGCGCCTCTTTGATCCGGCGTTCCGGAAGCCGTTAACACACAGCCAGCTGCTCCGGTCGTTCCGGTCCTCCCGTTTCCACGGCTACTCAGCGGCACCGCGCCGCGTTACAAATCCCAGCGGCCCCCCTGACCTGGCGCCATGCGCGAGCTCTGATTGGCCGCTCACGTTAGCTTAACGCGCTGGGCGTTTACCGCGGCTAAAAAACCCAAACGAGGGGTAAAACCGGACAAGCGCAGGCACAGATTTATTAGACCGGAAGAAACGAGAGCGAGACTCACGAGCCATGTGAACCACATCAATACCACTCTGCGCATCATCAGATTAGACCGTGTGAGTAGATCGTTCATTACCGTGCAGTATCGGCAGGAAACGTGTGGGAGAGCTGCATCCTGAACCACAGACCTGAACGTGCTTGAGCTTGTGTGTGAGGCGGGCTTTCGTTCAACTAGTTTCTGAAAAATGACAGTAAAATAAAGCAGGTGGGCTGAGAGCCTGCCTCTCCTCTCTCTTACCACGGCCCAGTTATCCCAGGCTTCTGAGGCTCTGGTGGAGCCATGATTCTGATAAACTAC
Source organism: Anguilla rostrata (assembly GCF_018555375.3). Classification (NCBI taxonomy): domain Eukaryota; kingdom Metazoa; phylum Chordata; class Actinopteri; order Anguilliformes; family Anguillidae; genus Anguilla; species Anguilla rostrata. The sequence continues at coordinate 54,406,044 of NC_057939.1, read as the reverse complement.
ATGCAAAATAATGTGCTTATTCCACAAGGGAAACGTCAAGTTAATTGCTTTTTTTGCTTGTGTGTGTACTTTCTACTCTCTTGAGCCAATGGTGTCGGAGGCTGTCACAGTTGGGAGGGGCTGGCTGTGCCATGCTCTGTAGGCTGTGTGTATGGCATGGAGCCAACCCCCCCCACCCCTGAGCTCATAAACACCCCTTTAATGGCTCAGGCAGCTGCAGATACTGTAGCAGCAAGACTGTCAAAGCCTCCACTGTCTGACTGTGTGTGTGTGTGTGTGTACATGTACATGCGAGCTGTGTGTGGGGCCATAGTTAGTTTAGTTTCACAACTACGTGTCCAAGTTTCGTTTCCTTAGTTAATGTTTTTTTCTTAGTTAAAGTCCACACAGAAGCCAGAGGACAGACAGGGACAGAGATCACAGCTCAGCCTGCAGGACTCTGTGTTCATGTCCCCACAGTACCTTACTGAGGTGTAATGAAGGCGTTGTAATCCCAACACCTCGGTCTGAACAGGTTCAGCACAGTCCTGAGTCACCTCTGGCCACTGCACAGTAACAAGCACAAAGTTCCTCATCCCCGTTTATCCATCCATACATCCATTATCTACACCCGCTTATTCCTGGTCAGGGTGGCGAGGGCAGGGGTGCTGGAGCCTATCCCAGCATGCATTGGGCCACAGGCAGGAATACACCCTGGACAGGTTGCCAATCTATCGCAGGGCAATTGCTGATCTTTTTTTTCTGTTAAAAAGTGTTTCAAGAAAGCGCAATGCCGACAGTATATAATTCTGAGGGCAGTATGTGGCAGCGTAGCATAATTACAGAAATGGGCTTGTAACTCAATGGGGTTGCGGGTTCGATTCCAAGGTGGGGCGCCGCCATTGTACCCTGAAGCGATGTACTGTACTTAAACAGTAACGCTTCAGTGACAGCTGTATAAACAGACTGTATGTGAGGAATGTAAGCTATGTACGCCTCTCTGGATAAGACCATCGGCTGAATGCCTACAATGTAAGCCCCGCGTAAACGAGCGCTCACTGTACGCATCACCGCTTCCTTTTCCCTAACGATGCCTAACGATGACCGGCGCTGCGAACTCGCGCTCGACGTACTCACTTCCTGTGGAAGCCATGTTTGCAGGGGCAGATTCCCAACTCGTCCTTCTGCTTGAACTCCTCCAAGCACACCGCACATATCTGGGGAGGCGAGAAGGCACCAGTTATCACAACACCAACAACCACCGAGAATAAAACGAGAGAGAGAGAGCAAGTGCTGATGATTTTGGAGGTTTTGCTTCTGTTTAGAGCCCTTAATGGGTCAGCACCTGAATGCATGTCCACTATATAAAGACATATTGTAAGTCAAGCAGAATGCTGAGATCTGCTGAATGAAAGCACATCTTGTGCATTCCGAAGGTGAATGTGAATTATATACCAAGTGTACAAATGATGCATTCTGTGTCTTTCGCTGTGCATGCACCAAATGTACTGGAAAGTTTGCAACAAGATGAGGAACTTTGTCCATTTCCCACAGCTGAAAATTTACTTTACTGACATACAAAATCGCATTGAGGATTTAAAAGTTAAAACATTTAAACAGAATTGGCTCTTTAAGCCAATTTCGCTGAGGGGATTTCAAAAGGGGATTCTCCTTCTGAATCCAAACCAATCCAAACAAACACACCTGCACAAACAACTGTGCGTGTGCCCCGGTTGACCTTCGGCTGGGAGAGAGAGCGCTGTCCGCCAAGCCCGTAATGCAGTGCCGGGCAGGAGACTGCACAGACCCTGGCTCTGAGCCGAAAAACAGAGGCGTGTGTCTCCGTGTTTCCGACGGAGAGCTGAGCCTTTGTGCTCAGCTGGGCCCTGAACAGGAGGGGGTGGGGGTGGAGGGGGGATGGGACGGGACCGATGGAAAAACCCCAGGAGTCTGGAGACATCTCGGCTCTGGGAGCCCCTGTGACCCCGATTCCTTTGTGAAGAGGGGTTGGGAAACACGGTCTAAAGCGGTATTTACAGAAAGAGCCCAGCGGCGGCCGCACAACCGTGTTTGCTTTTTTTCCCCCAAGCTTCCTACGCTTTGAGTGTGTTTAGAACAAATTAAACAAATAAAATAAAATGAAAAACACAGGAACACAGAAAGATGGAGAGAGAAAGAAGAGGGGATGAGAGAGGAAAGGAAAGCAGACCGCGTGCGAGCGCGAGAGCGTTTTAAAATGGCGTCTCTCGCCGAACCGCGGGGTCCCTGGGTTGTGGCCGCTCGCTGTTCACCACGAAAAACGTGCTGCGGTACTCTGTGAGGGGCTGACCTAATTCTGGAGTTGTGTAACGCACGCTGAAGTCACAGTCCTCCTCCCTGTCTGTCTGTATCCCATGGGCGCATGCAGCCATACACATCTTTAGCCCACTCCTACCCAGCACTTTCCAAAGCAATTATAGTGTTGAAAACATTAATCTTTTCTGCACTCGTAGAAAAATGAACGGTTCTCATCACTGGGACCATATCCAATGAATGCATGAGTCATGACAGAGGGGGGGTGGGGGTGGGGGTGGGGGTGGGGGTGGGAGGGGGGGGGATTTTTGTATTTAAACCACAGGAAGCATCACAAGTAAAAACAAATAAACGAAAGAGAAAGAAAAAGAAATCCAGGGAAAACCCAGCCCCGTTTTCACAAGACTGCATCTGCTGACGACGATGTGGATGTGGTCATGAGCACGCGTTAAACTGGGCCTGTGCAGCAGGACACAAGTCTTATTTCTATACACTACAGAAAATGTTTCCAATATTAAACCATCACGCAGCTACACCTACAGGGAGATATTCTTAACTCCTCTCTGTGCTTGAGCTTCTCTAAGCTCACCGCACATATCTGAAGAACTGAGAGCACTTTCATTTCAGAACTCTCTTTGAAGCTGCTACAGCACCCCGTGGAACATTCTGGAAATCCATTTTAAGCATTGACTCCTGCGAAAGGGATCCACATTATCACTACAAGCTGAGATTAAGTAAAAATCCAATCTTTCCTCACACACCTGAGCAAACGCTCCTCTGTACCGTTGAGCTGAGGACACAGACATGTCCCCATGTTCCCTATGGGGAAGTAGGACAAGCAACTCAAATAGCCCCAAAAAAATAAATAAACAAATGGTGGGCGAGTCTCACCAGTGTGTTGGCGGAGTAGATCAATGTGACTCATTACCTACACAGACCAGAAATGCGTATCGATTCTAACGTCAGAGGTCACTGCAGTCATTCTAGACCACTGCCCAGTTTGGCACGTTCCAGAGCACTGCCCAGGTTGGCACAGCGGGACTGGCACAGAGCCGATGCCCCACACGCTGGCAATGCGGTCATCGTTTCCCCCGATGACGTTTTGCCAAGTGGTGCCAAGCGGTTCGGGGGCAGTGCATTCCACTCCGGAAACAAACTGGAGCTCTCTCTCCACATTCCAGGACAGGAGCGACTCCCTGTTCCATGTGTAGCATACCGTCTTATCTCCCAGATACACAATATGTATTTGTTCATAACAATTCCATTTTGAAGACAAATTACTAAAATTAAAGCTCCTAGTTATGCACTCATCTGAGGAACAGATTGTTACTTACTTTATGTGTCCAATGCAGAAGTCTCAGAAACTTGTATAGACAATATACTACATTAAAGAGAACACCGCAAATATATATTCATAAACAATTAGCTCATTTGGATACAAGTACAGTAGAAAGAGAGGATCCTGACAAAATTAGTTTTAAAGTACAGTAGGTATCTGTCTGTACCTGTCTAGGTTTCTGGATGATAAACAGAAAAAAGATAGAGGGTTTCTGAGCTTCCCTGAAATAATTGAAAGGTGTAGTGCAGAAAAACACCATTTCTATCTGACATAATAAGTACGTTTTGCTCAGATCGATCCTGAAAAAACAAACCCCCCATTTAGTAAGGTATTTCCGCAAAGCATAAGGTGTATTTCCGCACTTTAACTGTCATCAGACTATACCTATCTTTTACGAAGACGACAGATTCAAGATGTTTATGTTTGATGTGTTGAATCACATTTTTGGCATAGTCTGTTAGAAAACAGCCCGGGACACAATGATTTTAAAACAGTGTGATCTTTTTAACACTGAGAGGTGAAATGAGAGCACTATTGGCACTATTGAAAGATGGCTCAGTCACATTAACACAATCAATACCATCAGCTCGAGCAGACTGCAAACCAAACTGATGCTTTCACTCCATTGCCAAAAGCCACAGATACTTTCCAGCTTCAAAGAACTAGCACAGACCAGAGAGAGACTATTGCAGAAACGAGTGATTGTTGACTTAATTTCCTTTTGTGCGTTCCCATTCTGAAAAATGTTATCTGCCCAACATCACACGTTCCTGTTCTTGCAAACTGATTTTGGACCGTGAGTCATCCAATAACGTCCGTCTCTCACAGCTAATGAAACCAAGATGTGCCAAAACACCACTGCAGGTGGAACATGCCTGGCATGATAAAAAAGCAGTATAATTACTCTTCAGTGAAAGTGCTCCCCTGAGAATAAACTGAATCCATTGCTGTCAGTATGATCCCTACAGGGAGCAGTAAGACCAGCACCAGAAAGCTGCAAACATGACTTAGCGCTGAAGCAAATATTTCTGAAGCAAATTCTAATGTTTTTAATTGCCTTTATTATTGGGACAGCACTCCAGGACATATTACAAAATATCAGTGGCCACTTACCTCATGTAAATTTAGCTCTTTCACTTTCTCCTTCTGTATAACCTGGAGAAACAGGAAATTACATTTAGAATTCATATCGTAGCTTTTGCAAGTCACGCCTGTTATGTTTTAAATGCAAGACAGACAGTCCAGTCTCAGTAAATAATAACCCCTATAATGCCGGAGTCGTGATGTCCAAATCTGGCACCACTTTCAAATAGAAAAGAAGAGGGTCAGGCAAATGCGAAACACGAAATGTGCTGTTATCAAGGTGAGACTGCCCCCCTCCCCCATTCTCCTCCTCTATGATCTATAAAGACTCAGAAGGAGAATGTTGAGCTGGCTACCACTTCCTGGCTGGCAATTTCCTACAGAGGCACGGGCAGCGATAATTTTATTACCATAGGGCGAACCGGTGGTAATGAAATCAGGACTATGAGATTGCTCTGAGCTGCCGTTCCACTGCCACGGACCAGCTGGCCGGATGGCAATAAAAGGGAACAGAAGCATCTCTGTGAAGGCCCACGCATTACTGCATTTGAGGAAAAAGATCACACGGAAATCAGCCGTTTAGTGAAGGTGTATGAGAGAAGGATTCTCCTCACCTGCTTGTAGGCGTACAGGTCTCTGTGTGCCTGGTGCCGTAACCTGCAGAACAAGGTAGATCAGAAACATTACATCATTACAACAAATGGACACCTCATTCTTTAGAGACATGAGTTACACCTGTTCACTGAAAAGAGAAAACATAGATTTAAACTTATTTATAATGTGTTAGACCTGACTGCTTACTCAGAAAAACTTAGAAAGTCTTAGAAATGGAGTGTAAATCAATATGGCCGCCTTACACTGCCAAGCATAGCAACGCCAGCGCTTGCTCTCTCTCTCTCTCTCTCTTTGTGTGTTCGCCAGCTCAGGGAATACTTCACAAGAGCTTGCTGGCTCCCAGGGCAAACAGACCAAGTAGGAGTGATGGCTAGCTGCTAAGTTCAGCCTCCTGTCAGCTCGAACCATTTACCCTCACTCAAGCCACACAAGAAGGCCGTTCACAAATCAACTCCAGCACACGCCTCCCCCAGCTGCTCGTACATCAGCCAAACACCCTCAGACAGAGGCACTGCCCCTCTCTGTTGTCACCGTATTTTCTGTACTTCGTTAATAAAACGTGGTTCCGTTTTAACCCTTTGAAGAGTAGGTTTTTGGAATTTTTGTAATCAAAATCCAGAGTCTGGAAGCGTTCTAGAACTCCATCGCTTTCAATCACACCAGCAGTGATTGTTACATCAGCCTTAGAATGTTCAGGTAAGAACATTCCAATCACACAGTTGTGACCCCACACCTTAAAGGGTTAAGAGCTTGTGTGTCTCCACTGGGTTGTGGCTGTGACCAACCAGCCGTTAACACTGTTGCACAAAGAATACAGAACATGGCAGTGAAGGGGGAAAAAAATTGTGTGCTGGGTCCTTTCAACAAAAACAATGGTTAGTGAGACTTCAAAGCCACACAGAAGTCAGTGTGAGATGCTTTTTTGTTTTCTTAGAAAATGTATGTATTTTCCAGCATGGTTTTCTATGGAGCGAAATATAAGTGTGATACAATGTCTGGGTTCAATCTGTCGTGAGCAGCAAATTTATTGGCCTAAGTTGTGGGAAATTGTGTGCGAGATACTTTGCAGATTTCTCTGGCAGTAATACAGCCTGTTTAGCCCTTGATAAAATGCATTCCACCTCATAATATGAGACGAAAATGTGTTATAAAAAGCAAGCACTGCCAAATTTCTGATTTTCCACAGTTCATTTTTCTTCCTGCAGAACCCATCAGTAACTGCACAACAGACTGTTCAAAAACCAGCACAGCATGGGAAAATATATTTTAAAAAACCAAACTGAATAGAAGAGAAACTGCATCTTTAAAAGCTACCCTGTGCAGCAATGACTCGGTAATCTGACCACCATTTTTTTCCAGAATCAAATAATGACTGAGAGTCATGCATTTCTTTTTACGCAGGTTGAACAAATGGCAGAAAGTAAACAAGGCTGACGGGTAATAATATTGGGGAGAAAAACTAAAACGTACCATGTCCCAGGCTGGTTAGCTTGCATTAGGGTGAAAGATGTCGCTTGTCACTGTGTATGGTAGGGAAATGCTACATAATTGCATGTTATTTCAACTCCTGGGCAGGGTTGGGGTTGGGACCAAGGCAAAAAAACAAGTAAAGTGGCGTACCCAAGGTGATACTTAATACTCTATCTGTGGTTCTGGAACCGCAGTTTTCACATGGCTGGCCATGGAATTAAAATATGGCAGTCTGCCTTTAAGAGACAGGCCTACGACTGGAGCAAGCCACAGACAGACAGACAGACAGACTTGGGGCCTTGCCAGCACTTTCGGAAGTGCAGTAAGGCTACTCCATGCATTCCAAGTCTCAGTACGGTCTGCATCACGCTATATTGCCAATGTGATATATTACATTACATTACAGGCATTTAGCAGAACTCTTATCCAGAGCAACATTGCATCCATTTATATAGCTGAATATATACTGAAGCAATGCAGTATATATATATACAACGGCAGTGTTCTACCTGGGAATTTAACATGTGACCTTTAGGTTCCAAGACCAGCTCCTTACCCATTATACTACACTACCGCCCACCAATTTATTATAGCAGTGCTGTTTAATACTGACTAGCATTATTAATCTGTTCACAGTGAAGTGGCACAACTGTCCAAACAATATTTCGCTACACATGTAACTGCCCTTAAAAACAAGTGTTGCTGAAATTCAGAAGCCAATAAAGCACTCATGTTTTTTCTGTATTTAATGAGGTATGATAGTCATTGCTAGCACACAGAAACGCTACCAGGGATGTGAGATGCTTCGATGTCAGAAGGCTGGTATTAAAGGAACAGTGGGGGAAATAAGCGGTTTTTCATGTCCACACAAAATGTAATCTTGAAATAATCCCAGCAGGGGAGGTCTTTCATTGGTGAATATTTAAGATTAGCAAATCAGCATTTTATTATCTTCTCCAAGCTGTAAAACCTTTTATCTGCTATGATAAAAAAAATGCCTTGATAATGTGTAAACAAGCAAAAAGAAATAACATGCATACATCAAAGTAAACAAAAGAGAAAAAAAAATGACATATACAGCATATGTGAATAAAAAGTCAAATTTTACCAGATACTGTAGAATTTAGTATATTAATACCTTGTATGAATCTTAATCAAGCCACTTTACCACACACGCACACACATCCACTAACCAAAAAACAGACTTGCTTTGGATGATTAAAGGTTTCTAACAAGCACTGTATACAACTGAGAAGAGTGTGTAATTACAGTAGGGTTTTTAAAAAAACCTCATAATCTGAATTGGCTGTAGCAAATATGGCTTTTCAGAGAAGTTAAAGATAAGGAAACCTTGCTCCATATTTCTGAACAAAGGAGACACTTTTGCAGAACATTTAGCCTTGAGCATTTCATGGACACCATGAGTCAAAAAAGTGTAGCATGTAGTACAAGTATCCTCAGTGTAGTACACTGTGTCCTCAACTTCACCCAGTTGTAGCTGATTGTCACAAGCTCTATTTGAAACACAGGTCAGGAGAGATAATGGATCCTGAGCACCTGATAGCCAGTTGAGGATTGTACAGCACAGACTGCACTAGGGAGCTGACGTCTGGCAACTAGTTGCTTATTCTTGGGACTACAGTGTCCCAGAAAAATTATGCTGAGAAAGGTCATGACAAAGGTGTTCCCAACTGTAACTTACGTGACAACAAAACACAACCATACAAGATTTATCGTGGGGTTTCCTTTAAAGGATTTAATTAAAATAAAAAAGATAAACCGGTACAAACAGCAATTTTGCTGAGCAAATTTTTCGTGGCGATACTAACAGAAAAGCAGGCTTGTTGAAACTGTTCCAAGGCAAAAAAAAAATATTTCTGGATTAAAGTTAGGAAATAACAGTTAAAGTGAAATAAGGAAAAAAGAAAATAATAGCCAAGCAAAAAAAAAAAAATGTACAGGCTTTCAAAATAGCAGACAGACAAAACGTTAGGAAAGCATCAGGCAATTTAAATGAAACCTTCCAGGGCTTGGACAGGTCAGTATGTTGCATTACCTGATCAGGTAGCAGCAGAAGAGGAGACTGAGGATGAACACAAATATCGCCGTTCCAAAAACAACAATGTAGATATTGAGCGGAAGGTTCTGGAACCCTATATTCGGCATTCTGAAAATGTGGTTTGGTTCCGCGGTCACATACATGCTAGAAGGAGAAAGGGAAAAGTGCACAACATTAGCATAAGGCCGTTTCTGACATAGCAGTCGGTCATGCAAGTTAATCTCCTGTGTTTTTCAATGAGAATGACACATAGCTCAGCCTAGTTTAATAAGTAGATATTTCACTCTACTGGTATAGTGGTATAATGAATAACATGCGGTCTAAACAGAGCTATATGAATGCAATGCACTCAACCATACACTAGTCTTTAGACAGTTAAGCGTAACAGGCACACTGGAGTGACATTTTTATCTAATTAGCTCGTATCGTTAAAAAATGTCACTTATAAACATGCTCAAAATAGAAGGGGAAATATACAGCTTCCGGACAACAGATTAGCCCATCTCTGTAGCGCATGCCCCATTGGGCAGAATGGCACTACGGTAAGGAACGCGCTAACTGTCTTTCTGCCCGCGGCAGTCACTGCTGATCAAAGGTTAACTCTGTCAGTGCTACCCCGGCTAGAGACCAGGCTCACAGCCGAGCTGAGTCTGAAATCGAGCAGAAGCAAATGAGGTGCAGTAGTACATGACCTGCCATAAAAATGGAAGCATCTGCTCAGTGCATCCTGTCATATTTTATCGTCCCGATCGTCATACAAATACGGCACTTTCCAAAACAAAAGTAAATGCGATATAAAAATGAACGCTCGACCCAGCCAATGTAATATGTCAATAGCAATATAATGAAATGCAATGGATATGACCTTTTTAAAATGACAAAACAAAAAAAGGATGTAAAACACCACTACTGCTGTCAACAGTTCCTGCTGTATGGAGAGAGAGATAGAGTGAGAGAGTGAGAGGAACATTGGCCACCAGAGATGCACTGAACTTCAGCTGAACACAATATCTGCAAGGTTTCTTGTTCGCTGCTGTCAGACAAAAAGTGCACATTTCAACAAGTCAGGCGCTAAACACAGACAGCTGCCTCAGTCCAGTACACAGAACGGAAAGCTGGAACTAATCTTCTGTTGATATCACCCAGTTTATCTTGGGGTAAGGGGTGGGGGGATGGGGGAGCTGGGGGCTTTATTCAAAACAGAATGGAACCTTCTCTCTATGTGTGGCAGATGCTGTCTCCCCGGCAAAATGCGGGTGTGCTTCTCTTCCATTTTCCTCTGCGCAGTCAAGCTGTCAGGCGCCAGTAAATCCAACACACTCCTGTAATTCTGACATCTAAATTTATTGACAAAAAATCAGAAATGAAAACCTGCTTTCCACACACAAACACACACACGGGAGAGGAATGCTGTGGGGCTCAGCTGAGCCCTGTTATGAAGGCCTCCTCCCCAGCTCCCCCTCTCCTCTGGTCTTTACCAGAGTGTGGTCTTTACCACTGGGGACCAGGAGACATGGCAGCCTGCCAACTCACAGTGCCGAGAAAGGGGAGAAGACCCAACATGCCTGTCAGGCTGCAAATCATACTCCGCAAACTTCTGCGCTACACAGCTTTTACGATCGATTCAGAGAATGCTAAGTGAGCCGCTACCGTTGTCTCCGGTCACAAACGCCATTCGGGCTCAACTCCAGCACCGTGCAAACAGCACACCAGAACGCCATGCGCTCCATTCTACTAGCCGAGTCGGATGGCGCAGTATGAAGGATTTAGCTACCTGTCGTACAGTAGCGTAGCTGCCGGTGAAGTATGGAATGAATGAGAAGGTCTGTCAGTAAGAGTTAGCCGGGACACCGCGTAGTGGGCTAAGAGCTGCTCCTGTCTCTGTCTTATCTGTATCTCCGCGCCCTGTATCTCCCACACGTGAACCCCCCCTTGGTGAACCCCCCCCTCGGCCAGCCACCCCCTGGCTGCTCCTCTTCAGCAAATCGTGACGCCTGCTTGTCGGTTCATTGGCTCGGGTCCGTCCTGTTCGTTTAAACCACCAGCCACCCCGCCCATCGTGGGGTCAGTCTGCCAAGCTCTTCCTCCTTTCTCCCAACAAAAACAAGTAAATAAACAAATAAAATAATAAAATCCGGCCTGTTATCTGCGGCTATCTGGGATTCCCAAAGCTGAATCAACAGGCCCCACCCACAGCTCCAAAAGCTGAATCCACAGGCCCCGCCCACAGCTCCAAAAGCTGAATCCACAGGCCCCGCCCACAGCTCCAAAGCTGAATCAACAGGCCCCGCCCACAGCTCCAAAGCTGAATCCACAGGCCCCTCCCACTGCTCCAAAGCTGAATCCACAGGCCCCGCCCACAGCTCCAAAAGCTGAATCCACAGGCCCCTCCCACAGCTCCAAAGCTGAATCCACAGGCCCCGCCCACAGCTCCAAAAGCTGAATCCACAGGCCCCTCCCACAGCTCCAAAGCTGAATCCACAGGCCCAGCCCACAGCTCCAAAGCTGAATCCACAGGCCCCTCCCACAGCACCAAAGCTGAATCCACAGGCCCCTCCCACAGCTCCAAAGCTGAATCCACAGGCCCTGCCCACAGCTCCAAAGCTGAATCCACAGGCCCCGCCCACAGCTCCAAAGCTGAACCCACAGGCCCCGCCCACAGCTCCAAAGCTGAATCCACATGCCGCCGTTCACAGCTCTGCACACGGCCTACATTCTTCAGCAGTGGTGATAAAATATTTACATGGTGCGGAAGGAGAGATGGGAGGAGGACATTATGTTCTGTACATGAAGGGACAGTAAATGAGGGGGGGAGGTGGAGGGGGGGGCTGCTCTCGTGAGACAGGGTGGGAACATGGTGAACATTTAGGGGCAGTTACACTTTACAGTATAACTACATCACATTCAGCATCTGTCCACGCCAGAGTGGTCTGACCAGCTATATTATATATATATATATATATATATATATATATATATATATATATATATATATATATATTCCAGCTTTATTTAACGGAATAGTGTACAGACATGAGGAATTGGGAGTGAGAGAGAGGGACATGAGGCACGAGCCATACTGGGATTTCTTATAAACATACTTCATTAAAAAAACAAAACACAGTAGAAACACGCAGACACGCACAACGAGACATTTCAATAAGAAGTAGTGACTAATCGCAATAGTGCCTTACATTTAACTGCCAAAAGAAGCTCCCAAAAATGCTATCAGCGTAGCTGAAACAATCAGTTACCATCAGCCACAGTACTGGGCCCTGAGTACAGCAATGCTAACAAAAAAACATTCAGTCCACGGAGAACAATGATTCAGAGACTTCAGCTGGGGTTTCTGATGAAATATCTCAATTGGAACAAACTTTGGCATACATTGCAGTTCCACAGCACATTAACTCTGTACAGACCTGTCTCTTTTTTCTGGGTCAAATACAGAAAAACAATCATATCAGTCACATTGGGCACAGTTAGGTTAATGCCTGCATTGTCAGCATGGCCAATGACTGCCTCCAAGGATATTCATCTAAAATCCACGTAGGGACAGAAAGCCGTTTAACAAACAACACAACACACTCAATCTGAGGAACAATCTGTTCGCACTTTTACATTAATTAGGCTACATCACAGTCTCCTGAAACCATTAATGCTTTTAAAGGTAAGGAGAAGGCAGACTTTCAAAATTTTTATGCTTTTAGGCACCTTTTTAATCGACTTCCTTTGGGTCCCGCTGAACATAAACATTCAGCCAGCCAAATTAACTTTCTGGCACATCCCCTCTATTTTAATGCCCTCTTCACCAAAAGTGGACAGAAAGAAATGTAGTTACGTAAATGAACTGTATAAACAAATTCTTCATTCACAGTATGATTCATGATGATGTGGAAGAGCAAGTGGACTCTGTGGCATGGCCCTTGCTCAGAGTCCAGAGGAACCTGGCTGTGTGTGTGTGTCTGTGCATGCGTGTGTGTGAGTGTCTTCTTCCCATACCAGAACAACTTGGCTGAAGCACCTTTCCCCTGAATGAATTACCAATCTTGCATTTTTAAATTCCCTGTTTCTGAACCAATCAGGCTCTGTGTTGGACACCACGTGCTGGGTTTCCCCGGTGGGGGAAGAAAATCACTCGAGCAATGGAATGGAAAAAAAACTCCCTGGTGCGAATAAATCTCAAGAGGAACCTGTCTTAGAGCAGAAACCCATCCTCTTGTGGTCTGACGTCAGTAGTTAAAGTTATGCTTAATGATAATGGGTAGGTAATGGTCAATCTACTGAGCAAATAATCATGGTGTTTGAGCAGATTGTAGCCCAGGGAATGCTGCTCTGAATAGAGTACGAAGCCGTGAAACTGGGACGGTAACTCACTAACTGCTCGATTAAGCGGAAGTGCCATTTCGCTACTAAAATACTAAAAGATTAGTAAAGTAATTGCAGCCTTTGAAGAGTTTTGCTTAAGCCTGGTAAAAACTCAGACACGGAGACATAGATGGGATTGGGTACACACAAGCTTTGTTTCAGCTTGCTGCCCAGACATCACTGAACACGATTTAAGAAGCAACAGAAAAACAGTGACAGCAAAATGCTCAGTGTAGAATCAACTCTGATAAGAGTACGTTACACTGACTGAGCACCTTTTACCAGCGTGCACTCACGTGAACTCGGTCAGAGTTGAATTAACAGCACCGATTTGACTGTGTTCATTCACTGCCACGCGGGTAACAGGATTAATTGTCTCAGCTATTCTTGACTGACCCGAGCCGCTGCTCTGGCAGCTAATTAATCCATTTAGGGGAGCTAATCTGGAGCCGACGGGAAGCTCGAGAGGAGCCGGCCAGCCACCTGCGAGTGCCGAGCGAAGTGCATTCCCCCCACGGCCGCGGCATCTGCGCTAATAATCTGCGTTGATAGCCCGGATTCTCAGTCCCCAGAACCCAATCACACCCTCCCGCACACGTTCGACACCGAGCTCTCCATCTGTCTCTCTCTCTATCGCAGGAAAGAGTCTGTTATTCCCAGTGGTTGTCCTCCGTCTGGAGATTTGCACCTTTCGTAAAAGGCATTACTCGGTGACACAAGTTGGCACAATGAAGTTGGCAAACTAATACACACAGCTGTCACCTGCTGGGTTCCTTTTGAGGAGAGATATTCTCTCAACACCTTTACTCCCAGACAAGCCAGTAGCTTGTGCCATTTCTTCTTGTAAGGATGTACAAAGCACTGCCTAAATACTCCAAGCAGCTAATACTGATGGCGCACGCGGGAGAAAGAACCACGTCTACCTAATTCTCTGCATAAAAACATAATTGGATGTAGGCACTGTTCAATGTCAACAGTCGCATTTTCTATTCAAAATGAGAACTGCAATCCCTTTCTTCCACAGTTGGACTATTATCTGTAAATTTCAGGCAAGACAAAACCACAGTAATTACACTGCCAATGTCAAATCACTCCTAATGGGGGGTAGTTATATGTCCAGTTGCAAAGAGTCAGTTCCTGCACTGCAAGGGAACAAGATTATTACAATCAATCTTTACAGAAAGACACTATAATCTGGATATCTTAATTTAAGCCTATATCATATACTCTCGCAGATCTCGCCAGCCACAGTACAATCTGTACAGTACAAAACGTTCCCCGAAAAAGGCACTGAGTTGAAATAAACAATTCCCCCTGTTGGAATTTTACAACCGCGGCGGAACACGTGCAAAAAGACAAACAGACCCCTAATCACCGCAAGACATAAACTAAAGCTAACCTAATAAGATAATTAAAACAAATATTTACATATAGCATAAGCATGACCAAGTAATTCGATACATCTATACCAAAAATTGCAGGAAAAAATCACATTTTCTAATCGGAGAGAAATAGGCTAATTTATTCGACCAAATAAACTTGCTAGCATGACAGTTTAGCAAGTTAGCTATCCAGCACATATTGGCACGCGTAATTTACGCAGAGTTCCTTGACAAGCCATCGGACGTCATCTGCCGGAGTTCGACTGATTGCCCTCCATAAATCTGCACCTGTCAATCAGGCAGCGATGCTGCGAAGTTCCGCGGTACTCCATCTGAATCGTACTGATGATGATGTTGCATCACAATGTAACTGGGCCCTCAAGCAATAGCTAGCTGCTGTATTTTACACCGTGCATCTGCTTTAGGTAAGAAGCAATGCAACTCGGAGTACGCATGCAATCTCTTGGTATTTACGTTTTGCGCCACAAAGCAGTTTTATATAGGCTAGTTATCGGACACGTGCATCACATAAATACAATCAGAAATTCAGATTCCCAGCTAGCTAGGCATATGGAAACATATTTTGGATTGGTAACATTAGCCATCTACCATGTTCAATTAACTACCACGTTCGGCCATTCAAGAAAAACAAACTTACCAGAAAATATGTTGATCGCAACGTTTCCACTGTCACTGGCAATGCAGTGGATGCAAGCTAAGTTTGTAAAAACTGTATTTTTCCAGCGCACTTACGTGTAATGTTGCCACAGATGGTAGCAGAGCCAGCTAGGTATAGAGCTAGCAAGCTTTTATCCAACCAACGTTAAACCTAGCGATATCTGTGAAATTACGTTAACATATGATTATATAATTGAGTCTCGATAACCAGACTGTTTATCTAGCTAGGAATTAGCTAGCCATAATGCTAAAAACAATAACACAAACTCCACGAGCCGTCTTGTCAATTTATGCCTAACCGATTCTCAGTATGTGATGCCTGAAAGATTCGTAACACACGACCTGCTCTTGCCGTCTCATTGCAGAGATTCAAGGCAGTGACCATTTCAGAGGGGGTGGGTCAGGGTGTAGGGGTGCGATTCCATCGGACAGGAGGTGGGCGGGACCTTCCAGGGGAGGTTCGGGTGAGGGAATGATGTTTGTTTGTACGCTCTCCGCTTCAATGAATATAAACGCCCTCCTCTCAATTTGATTTGTTACGGAGGCGTTTTTCAGGGCGGATCCTGCTCCCGTGTAAACATACTCTCAGTGTGCTGCTGTCCAGGCTGTTGGGTGCAAGGTTTTTTTCCTCGAACGTATATTATGCATTTCAATGCTAAGTTTAAACTATTCGTCCTCACAGTTCGTTACGTAAACAGACGTTCGTTGTAAACAGACGCTCTTATCTAGCGGTCTTTAAAACGAAGGATAAACATAAGTGCATTGATCAATATCAGAGGGATCAGTATATCAATATAACAAGTGCATTGATCAATATCAGATGTCAGAGGGAGATGCTGTGATTGGTCCAAGTGGGCAGGTCATGTGACCTGCTGAATGAGCAACCAGGGGTGGAGGAGTGACAGAGACGGCAGCACTGACAATGGCCCATTGAGCACGATCCACTGTTACCGTGGGCAGTGGGCCAGATAGCAAACAACGTCGGGCCAGATCTGTGCCAAGTCTGGCCCGTCAGTGGCCCAGATCCGGCCTGGAGTCGCTTTCTTTCTGGGAGGGGCACACTCAGATTCAGCTGATGTGATTGGTCTGGCTGTGGACTGGCACAAATCTCACACGTAGGGAAGTAAGCCAATAATCACTCATCTCAGTTTACAGTTTATTGTGAATGCTGAGATGTGATCATTGCACATATTAACTGCAATGCATTCAATGGATATTTAACCTCCTGTCAGCAACTAGCAAGTCTATGTACTAGTAAGAGAATTTGACATTTTTGATATGTGTATGGTTACGTACATATATTACACTTTCAGAGCAACAATCTAGGTAATGTCTTTAAACCAAAGTGGATGATGGTAAATATAAACAAAACGTTGCATTATTGTAATTTGAGGGCCTTTGCTTAATGAAGTTTAATGATGTCACATGCTGTTAATGCCAGTTTGAATTGCGAGGATTCCTCTGAGAATACAATAACTGGCATGTCTTTAGCTGCCAGCTTATCAATAGGCTTGATTCACAGAAAAAAACTTGTGGATTAGCTCAGTCCACCTCAGTAACTTGTGAACAATATTGAATTTCGGAAGCTATCCTTGTCAGATGCGTGTGTTCAATTCAGGGTCTGAAACATAAATTAAACATTTTGAAATTTCAAACGGCATGTATGCATTAGATTCCATGTAGAGCTTGGTTTAGGTGTCTCCCAAGTAACAACCTTGGAATTCTCCGTTACTGCAGTGCGGTAGACTGCCAGAAGGTGGCAGTAGAACTTTGTCTCTGAGCCCTGGTGCGTAGCATTGGCTCGTTATTATAACTCGGTGATTGGACTGTTTTTTCTTTCTTTCAGGATCGCATAAGATCAGCAAGTCCCTGCTGGTTTCTGTTGACCAGGGGTGATTTATGAGTGAATCATACATATCTGCTTCCCACACATCAGCTCTCTCTTTTTTAATCTATTTATTTTTTTGTACTGAAATATAATTGAAATTTTCTATAACCATGAGGAATAAAGCTCTCTCAGCAAATAGTTCACAAAAAATGTATTATATAAAAAATCAAGAGAGCTTATGTAACTGTAGCACATAATCTGGCCATTAGTCATTGGTAAAGTTTGGAAATTACACTATTAATTTTAGAATTTGCTGCGTTTGCTGGATTGGCAGTATTAATGTCTTTAACCATACAGTTTGCTACACTGTAAAGCGCCCAGTGCTAAATAAACTATTACACAGTCCCAGTTGAACTCATATTTACTCTTTCAGAGCTGAATTAACACTGTGCACTTTATTGTGTAGCAATTCAAAAGACAACATGCAATGCTACACAATGGAGTGGAGACTGGACATCATTTTTACATTTTCTTCTCCTTTGAAGCTTCAATTGTAGCCATTAAAAAGCTGTGCAATGCTACTGGCAAAAACAGTTTTGTGTTGCATTGTCATCCTAAAATTTTTAGCACCACTGCAATATATTCACTTGCCTGCCCTTTTAACCCTGCTGCCCAAAGTAGCTTGCTAATTGTTGAGCCTGTCCATGCATGTTGGTTTCAGCAAATAGCTCAAAGTGATGGTGGCTGTATCTTTTGGCATGATAACCTCTGTTCCCCCTGTCCTGACCCCCGTATATTTCTTTCTGAATGACGGCCCCTTGGGGCTCTGTGCTGACCACACGGAATGTCCAGGGTTTTTAGGTGCAGTAAGGGGGGGGTGGGGGTTTGGTGATGCAGAGGATGGTGATGATAACCCGGATTTAATATCTGGCCCTGGGGATCAAACCTACAAATTGCAGGTTTGCATTGCCCTGGTGAGGTGGAACAACTGAAACCCCAATAGAGCTGTGGCAATTTACCTGGAAAACAGTGTTTATAATGGCCTTTCCTCTTTATTTTGTATGGTAATCCAGCTACAGTGGTGTGTTTACATGAACAGACAAGGGCAGTCACAAAATATAGGACTTAAAAAAAAAAGCAGGAAATGAATGACCTCCCTTTTACAGGTAATATTGCACAATCCACCTTGTACGCTCCAGACAGCATGCAGGCTGGATTCCTCCCTGTGATGTCATGTGGCTGTGCTGTGGCTCCTCCCCCAGAGCCAATGGCAGTTATAATAATAGATCTCAATGTGTGGTGCCCCCTTCAGATTCTGTTCCTTCAGTGTTGTATTATGGAAACTATAAACATGCTGAAGAACTGTCATGCTTGGCACAGAGTTCTGGGATTTCTGCCTTTTCGGTACCCTCCTTCGAAAAATACGCTTTGCCCGATTCTCTCAGGCAATTTAATAGTACAAATGCACCTAAAATGCATTAATTTCCTCATATTTCAACATAAAGCTGTATAAAGTCTGAAGTGTAGAGGCTGTTCTCTTCCAGCACTTTCAGAGATTTGTGCTCGCGTGAAAATATTTCCCAGGAAAACTTCCTGCACATTATTAAAAGCATAAAGAAAACATAAAACGCATAAGCTATGGTGAAAAAATTTGAATTATACTAATATAGAACTAATCGCTGAAAATTCCTTGGCTCTCAATTTTCTAAATCACCAGAAATTCAAAACAGTGATGAACTCCTTCAACTGCAGAAAAAATAAATGTAGCAACACCTCAGCGTGCCTACTGAGCTAGTGCGGTTAAAGCATTCTGTTCCGAAATGTAATTTTGGGGTAAAATGTTTAGTAATGTGGATCAGTCAGAAAACAAGTGAACCTTTCACGGCTCGCTTATAAAATTCTGGGTTTCTTGAGTTTTGCCAAACAGGTTTTCTGGCTTCAAATCTATCCATGACTTGCATTAAATATATTTTTTCTTTGTTTTGTACACAGATCTCTTAATGTCACCTCTGCTTTCTTTTCTCAAAACAAACTGAACAGTTTGGGGAAAAAAAGGTTAAAATATAATGGAAATGAATCCAAAGGAAACAAGCATTTTCTGAATGTGCCCTATAATGATGTTTCAGGGTCCGTGACCAGTATTAAAATAGCCTGCATTTTATCTAATCTGGATTTTTCTTTATTTTTTCACAAAGCAATCACATTGGTGTACATACTGTAGAAGGAGTGAAATGGATGAACTGCATCCAGTTCCAGGATTTCCTACCATATGTTACACTTGCACAAATAGATTAAAGCACATTTTTGAGATGTTGATTTTAGGCTAAGTGTAGGGAAATCAGACCAAACCCAAACAGTCTCAGGGTCAATTTGTGAGTTTTGAGGTGTCTGCGTCATGTGACTTGCACGCGCACCCCTGATTGGTGCTCCAGAAGTCATCGATCTTTAAAAAAAAAAAAAAAAAAAAAAAAAGTTTTTCAGGGAGAGAGAATTCTTATCAGAGTTACATACCTCTCTCAGCAGGTTGTGGGGGTTTGGATCCTCAAGCTAAGTCTCTATGGGTACTTTTTTTTTTTTTTTTACAGAAAAGGATAGTTGGGAAATCTTGACACGTCTGCCTTCAGACCTCACCATAATGGCCATCATGACAGATGCCATACGCCCCGTTCTTTCGCACAGTTACACAACCATGACAGATCCCTCCCATCCCATCCCATCTCATCACAGCCCATACCACCAGTGAAGGTAAGTGTGGTGCAGCCATTTTTCTTCTTTGTGACAGAGGCTAACTTCAGTCCAACAGTGAGGCTTGCCAGGAAACTTATTTTAGCTGGCGCTGTGGACTTGGTAACAGTTGAAGTTGACGCATTGACTGAAATGCAGTCCTGTGCAATGTACTTTCCACTTTCACATCATGGTGGGATACGTCTCAATTTTTAAAATCCATTTGAGATATTATGATTTGGTTAGGATTAAACAATCCAAGACAGACAATGGAAAACTATGAAGTAATGCATTATTTACTCTTTATAATGGCACATTATTTGGGTATGGTACTTCAGAGGATGATAATGGGTTGAACAGAAAAAAGTGCTATGGAATGGTTTTTTAACATATACATTAAGAAATAGAGAGGACAGACCCCATTTTAGATGATCTTTAGAGGTGAGTACAGCTTAACTTCACTGTCTTTCTGATACACAGACTGGCACACACACATTTCATATATACATCCAAACTCTAAAGCACACATACTAAAGCACATTCTATTTTAAACACCTCTGAAACTGTTTATGCATGACTAATCAAACACATAAACCTTGTCCATCGTCAGACAGGAACAGGAAGTAGACATTAAGCAGATATTAGGTTTTGTCATGTGTTGTCTTCATCAAACTCAGGTCTCTTGAGGACTCTGTAGAGTCTGTAGACCTATTTTCAAGCTTAAACAGTCCAGGTGTGACCCCCTGTGACCCCCTTACACACCGACCCCAGGGCAATGTCCCAGAATTCCTAAACATATTAAAGCATACAAGTCTCTTGCCAAATTAGAAGCAGAAAAGTGTTAACACAATACATTTTTGATAGCCAGATTTGATGGACTCTTCAAGCTCTGTCGCTAACCAAAAATAACACAAAAGGTCTGTAAAAGTGTGCAGTACAAACATTGGGGACATTTGAAAAATGAAACATCTAAAAAAAGGCAAGGATTTTATACGTTCTCTGGCACTGTCAGTATACACTTATAGTAGGAATTGTACAAAACAGGATGTGAGTCCTCTGTTTCATATCCTCTCCTTAATGTTTTAAATCTGATCTCTGAAATGTACAAGAATGTTATACATTGAATACAGCTCGTACAGTAGCCTATGGTACAAAGGGAATTGACCTAGCGATATTTTGATCATGTTGTGGGCAGTGATAAGCAGCATGACCTATTAGATGGTCAAAGCTGTTTAAAAAAACACTTTTGTGGTTTGATATTTTTGGAACGCATAAAGAAAGCCGGACAGCGGGACAGTAACGTTGAAACTGAATCTGTGGAGAACGGGGACAGCGGTCAGAGACGCACCGCTGTTGACGCCCGCGGCTCAGTGGCACGACTGCTGTGTTTATGACTGGAGCCGAGTGTCAGTAATCACGTGTCAATGTTTCCGTGCGTGCGATCCACGGTGAAGCCGTCCACTCGAAAAAGCGGACATTAAGCAAAGATAGAGACGGGAGCTCATGGCTTCTCTCATCGCGAGGCTCGGGTGTCTGTCCGCCCGCGAGTCTGTGTATGACTGACAGCGGCAGGGGAAAACTGGCTTCAAACCCTCGCGCATAGCAACGCAGTCCCATCGGTGCTAATTCATCCGCTATTCTATTCCGGACAAGAGGTTTATGGAGCGATCAAATTACCGTTCTTCCGTTGTTTATTTGTTGATACTTTGTTTCCTGACGATTAGGCTGCCAGGTGCCGCCTTCATGCCAGAGCCGTATTGGTGGCCTCACACATTGATGCGTAAATCATGCTTTCATTGCTGCAGTTTTTAAAAAAGCCAAACATCACTTTAATACCATTGGTTATCACTAAGCCTCCAGGAGAATATATTTTCTCTTTACAGATAAGCTAAAAATAAATAAATAAATAAATAAAATGCACACAGAAGATAAAACTCCGCGTTTCCGTGGCAATGCTTCATACCGGCATTGCACGGGTCGCACTGTGCGCGCCTGAGGAGATTGGCAGACGCCACAGATGGTGAAATCCCTCATGACAAACCAGGACACTTTCTCATTTGTTTAATAATAAACAATTACGTTCTTCTCGACAAGGCAATAAGCTTATAAAATACTTCCGTTCTGATTTATCAGGTTGTTCCACCTCATTTGTGGCTGAGGAGGAATCACACCAATGCCAGGCCCTTTGCCAATGGCCTGCATTTACCAATGGTGTGTAGTTACTGTATGTGGGCAGCGGCAAAGTGTAATGGATAGGGATACTGGACTTAGAACTTCCTTGACTGGTGAAATGGTTTGCTTTTTCTATTATTTTCAATTCATATTGTATTGAATCAATAAATTGCTATGATGGCCTTGTTTTGCTGATGACCAAAACTCTTTGCACATGCAAACTGCCTATAGTTTACTATAATATTAATTTATCTAGCTCTATGCAAACATCTTCCATTTGCTTGCTTCTATTTCCTTGGACATTATAGTAAATATGCAGCCAAATAAGATTATGTTAAGTCTTCTGCACTTCAAGCAAACTATAGGAAATCAAATGTCCAGCTCTTATTTATTTTAACAAATGCTACAGGTCAAATCCTGATTGGCTGTCCTCAAGACAGACCTTTAACCAGCAAGCCAATCAGAGAGCAGCAGCAACACGTTGGAGGATCATTTCAGTTCCTGTGTAAACCCTGAGACATTAAAGGTTGGCTGCAGTTCCTCCATTCCTTATCCAAGAGTGAGGGATTGCAAACATTAACTATTATAGAAATCAAAGCAAAATATCAAGACTAAAGCACAGACGCTTAAGCAGAAACACAAACATTTGGATAAGCTCGTATATCAAGTCACACCATGATTTTATAAATGAAACAGACCTTTGACAGAGTAAAAACAAATCTATATCCATGTGTAATAATTCAGGATTTTCTGTTAAATTTATTTTTGCCTGAACACGGCCAGACAGGGTCACACGCTGGCACCAGAGTGTCTGTTCACTCCAGACGGCCGCGTTGGCATAAATCGTTCATGAAATTATATAATTTGGGAGGAAATTAACTATAAAAGAAAATAAAAAGATAAAAATATCACAGTAAATATAGGTTCTGTATAGCCATCTAGCTGTATAAGTGGATAGTTAGTGAGGTAAATATGTCACTCCTGGTAAGGGCATATATGAAGGAGATAAAAAAGGATCTTGTTTTATATTATGGAATTTGCAGTGGGAGATTTTCTTCTGTAGTTCATGAAAGTTTATCACTACCACCTCACACTTTATCAGCTGTTAGTGCTGAATGCTGAATGCTTGCAGGTCTAAACCCTAGGGTCAAAGAATCCAATTTTTCATATTACATAGTTCCTTCTCTTTTTTTGCATGTGTAAAATGCAAAATGTGTAAATGTTTGCAGGTCAAAATGGAAAGGCCAATTAGATGGTTGTTTTTTTGTAACCTTTGCTGATATTGCTGTGCTAACTAGGCTCAGAAGGTCAGGGTTTTAAGATTGGGCAGAACTGAAATTCAGTTTCATACGGAAACTTGGAACCTTCCCAAATTCATTAACAAAACAAAAACAAAACAAAAAAAAAACCTAAAACGATCTGTTCTGGCCACAATGTATTTAAAATACATTCCCAATTTAGAAAGATCTAAGATCTCTACTGGTGTGGTCTGCATGCAACTTTGCAATGCAATAGACAAACCCAATAAACAAAATCCACCTTTAACCAGATTACTGGCCAATCAGAGTCTATGCCTTCAGCCCAGTGAGGGCATCATGGGACATGTCAAAATGCCTCTAAAACCTGGACTGTTCATTTATATTCATTCAGCCCATTCTGTAGAAGCAGAGGGAATCCAAACAGTGCGGAGGATGCAGAATTGAATCAGCCATTGTAGGATAATGGAAACTAAAGCAAAACCGTCCTCTCTGTCTTTCTACAGTTGATGGAACTAAAGAACGGACAAACTTAGAACAGCTGATGCATTCCTCCAATGGAAATACCCAAATCCGGTCTTACATTGTTATGTTTATTTCTGATTAACATATGCTGGAATACACATATCTTACAATCAAGCTGCACATGTGCAATGAGACCAGTTAGGGGGACCTTTGCATGTTTGTATAGAAACACCACAAAAACATGACAAGTAGAAAAATGACATACAGTACATCACACAACACATGAACTTGCTTCTTAACAAAGTAATATTCCCAATGTTCACTGGTCATTTTGAATATGCTAAATACATACAGTATATTTACAGAGACATTATGTAAACGTATAAAGGAGACAATGGCAGGAGTTGCAAGTCAGAAGTTTTTCAATTAATTACAAACAAAAATGTATTTTTATTAATGTTAGCACCTCCATTATGATACAAGTAATTGTGAGCTATCATTTAAAAGTATTTTCCAGGAATATTTATCTTGTTATATTTGAAGGGCATTTTAGAGTTGTGATCATAGTGATAAAAGTGGGATCTAAGGCATTAACCTGAATCATAGACGCAAAAGCTTTTGTTATGGTTCTGTCTTTGTGTAATTTTCCAATAATCAACAGGACTGAATGATATTTATGTTTAAGCTTGGGAGAACAGAGCAGTTCTTTAGGAAAATTCCCGCCTGGTTCTGGCCAATGGGCAATGAGTCAGTACCTGTACTGTAAGTATGAGTACGTGCATGTGTGCTCATGCGTGTTCTTGCATGTGTTTGCACGTGTGCAGGAAAGTCCTCACAACACGACTTTCCACCTTTCTTCCAAAATGATAAGTTAACTAAGGACAGGAGTAAAGGGGGAGGAGAAATCCAGATGCCGCCAGAGAACTGTTCTGCTCAAAAATAAAATAAAATAAAAAAAGAACATTACTACACAGAGTGTCCCACGGGAGAAGGTCCACAGAGCCAATCTGTCAGCTGCTCTTTCAATGACAGTCCCAAGGAGACTTTCTCTTGGCATGAACACGTCCACTGTTTGGACCTGCCCAGCCCTGAGGCTGGTGCGTGTTTACAGTTTATACCAAAAATGGGCTTCTCGTCTGCACGTTCACGAGAAAGATAACTAAAACAAACATGGCCTCAAGAAAGCACTGTCATCTCAGGTGAAATTCAAGCCTTTTTTTGTTTGATTCAAAAAAGATAAAAGACAAAACATACGCCACTGTGATTTGGGAAATGCAGTCATTGCATAAATGTTTGACATAGTAATTTAATACTGGTTAGTTTTTCCTTTTCAGAGTTCATATGCTGAACGAACTGGGAGGGCCCCATGGCTCGCCCTGATTAAGCACCTGGAGGATAGAATGTTTATCTAATTTCTGGAAACACCAGAATTCAAGTTCAAATTTAAGTTAAATCAAGGAAAAAAAATAAAAATAAAATAAAAACTTGAATTCATAATAGTTCTTAGTCCTTCCTGTTGAAATAGCTATTTCGATTTCCCATTAAAACAAAAAAAAAACAACAGTTTTAAACAGCAGGCATTTTTTAAATAACTAATTTTAGCAACAGTCCATTTCATAGTATTGCATAAGCATGAAAAAAAGGATAAGGTTTGCTCCCATAGCACAGCCAGCCCCAGTGGCAACCGTGGTCAGGATTCCCACAGTGCCCCCACATGAACTGGAATAGTGTCACCCAGGGAGGGAGAGTTTCGGTATCCTGGGAATTCCCTGGCTCATTCCCGGCCTCCCTACCTGGGAATTCCCTGCGAGCAACTCCGCTTGTCAATCAGGAGGCAAAGTGGTCCGTCTGAAGAGGAAGTGCAGTCCTCTGGTGCTGTGACACGGGTCAGCAGGTGGAGATCTCTCCAAAACGAGGACTGAAGAAAGAAAGTGGGATGAAATGTTTTTTTTTTATTTAAAAAAAAAAAAGGTTATGAATAATGTTTGAGGTTAGACTCAACATGGGACATGGTTTAAACCAAACAAGTGACATTTTCCAGGCTAAATTTATTTCAGGACATTGTGATAAATTGCTTTTACAATTCCCTGCAAAAGAGAAGCCCACACTGTACTTTTCAGTCATAACAGGAAGCTTCGTAAAAACATGAAACGGTGACAGATTAAAAGCATGTTCCATTTTTTCTTTAAATTTTATTTTATAAATATTAAAGTCGCAGGGAAATGTTTTAGAATATCAACATTTTGAACAGCCAAAATTCCCTCTTCCTTTAACAAATAATATCACTTTTCTCCACGTTTTTAAAGCCTTCCTGATAATATAATATTTACGATGTTCCTTTGGGAAAATGTGTGCGAACATTAATTACTACATGAAGGCCAACGCATACAAAATCTTAAAAAATATATAATTACCAAAAAATAAACACTGTTTTAACACTGGCAAAACATTGTGGAGTGGAACCAAACCAAACCAAACCAGCACTTGTTTGAGTAAACCTACCAAAAGAGTCTGAGCTGAAATTCTTCCCCCTTCTAAATGTCGGTCTCTTTGAGACCATCATAGTCCACAGTGTTGTACTGTTCACAGCCGTAATGGTGGGCGCAGTCGCTGCAGATCCCCATGGAGACGGCGAGCACGTCTGCCTTCCCGGGGGCGGGGGCCGGCCTTCTGCTCGACCCGCCCTTCATCCTGCCGGAGAGAGCGTTCATCTTCTTCTTCAGCCGGGACGGGGAGGTGCAGAGCGGCGAGAAGAAGCTCCACCGCCGGCCGCCCGGCGGCGTCCTCTCCTTGCAGAGGAAGGCGTCGGTGAAGGACAGCGACTCGCGGAAGGAGCAGCGGGCCTTGCGGCTCGCTAAGGAGTCCTCCCTGGAGGAACCCAGCGAGGTTCTCAGCCTCTGGTCGTAGAACCTCCAGTGGGAACTCCACCCGCGGCGACACTGGCACCTGAGCAGGCGGATGAAGGCTCGCTTGAACTCCTTGCTGGAGCAGGGGTAGATGATGGGGTTCACGCAGCTGTTGAAGTAGCCCAGCCAAAAGATCACTTTGAAGACCACCTCTGAGGGTTTCAGAGCCGGAAAGAAGGACCCTGGAAAGCAAAAAAAAAAAAAAGGAATCGCTATTTTAAGATATTCACAAACCGCCATGTGTCCCTGCTAAAACCCAAAAATAAAACAAAAATAAAACTCATCTATCAGAAGCAATGCTGAAACTAATTTAGCCCCCAAAAAATGAGAGAACGCTTCATTCAACAACAACAATGCAGTGTACTGAAATGCAGATTAAGATAAGCATTAACCAATTTAGCTTCTTAACTGACTTTATTAAGGAATCATAAAATTGTAAATGTAATCCTTGGCTCGAGAGATGGCACTGCGTAGTCCTCTGTCTCTTTCTCACATCCTCACGTTACACACCAGAGGAGTGTGCAGGATGCCATCTCACACAGTGGGCTGCTGTCATTTCCATACCTACCTAAGACAGTGCCCAGTGGGCTCCTGTCACTGCCGTAGTTATAAATAGGACTGAGGGTTCTTAATGAAGGAAACTAGAGGGGGGGAATTGAGGGGATTCAAACTAATGTACAAGCTGGGACAAAATGGCCGCCCTGGCACAGAGAAAGTGTAATCAGGCTCAGAGATGAAAGGCCAGTGGATGATTTCGCGGTAATTGATGTGTTTATATGGAG
The DNA here is from genome assembly GCF_018555375.3 of Anguilla rostrata. Taxonomy (NCBI): domain Eukaryota; kingdom Metazoa; phylum Chordata; class Actinopteri; order Anguilliformes; family Anguillidae; genus Anguilla; species Anguilla rostrata. Next base: position 54,378,646 of record NC_057939.1, on the reverse strand, counting down.
AATGGCGGCTCAGCGCTGGCTGTTTGGCAGAAGCCGCTGAGCTGTGTTTCCTCTGCAGGCAAACCTTTTATTTTAAATGGAACCGCAGCTCAGCTTCTCTTAAGATCACGTCCAGTAAGGCCCTGTCTAAGAAAAAAAAAAAAAAAAAAAACAGAACAGGAGGGAGTTTGATTGACGGTTGCGGCGACTGCATCTCCGTGTGGCAGCACCAGCGGGCAGCGCCGACGGGCTGGCGCATGGCGGTTAACCGCGGGACTCGCCGCCAGGTCTGCCCGCGGTGAGGAAGGTCAGGGTCGGAGTGACACGCGATCCGCTCGGCTGAGCGTCCTCGGCTGGCTGCCACGGCAACCGTCACAGAGGCGTGACGACAGGCCTGTATTTACGGGTGAGAATAACCGCGAAAGCCGCAGACATGTACGGGGGGGGGGGGGGGGGGCTTCCTCTTAGTGGCTTTGAGGAAGGCGTCTACGTATTAACACTTCTGTTTTCCGTGAAGCCACAACTGAGTGATCAGAACTGGACAACTAAGAGACATTCGCGAAAGAGCTGGATTACCACCAACCCAGTCACAACACTAAAGACTTTTAGAACAGTTGTGATAACTCATAACTCATGATAATGACCAGCAGCATGTACAAACGGTCGACAGGCAGTTCTGAGGCTAGGGATTATACAGCTATATACGGCTCAATGATACATTTTATCTTGCAGCACAATGAGTGTGGGCCACGGCAATCAAAACCCAAAATCACCTGCGGTCCTGAGGAGGATTTGACCCGTGACATGTAACATGTGACATCGCATGACATGCGACAAGTGCCGTTTCCTCCCTGAAGCAGATAAACCTCGATTTGCACGTTGCACCTTTTGCAGAGTTGTTCATGGTGTTTTTGCCCTGCCACTACCTGTTGGACCACTGTAGTCAAAGAGGCCTTCAGGTAAATTTGAAGCCCTTAGCCCTTAGCGATAAGACCAAAACGACTCCACGCTCTATCCTCAGCTCGAGCCGGGGTCCTGGTTTCCTGGATGCGCAGGGACAGGACGAGCACATATTTCCAGCCACCCCCTCCCAGTGGGTCAATAATTTACTTGAGAAGACACAGACCAGCTGTTGCTTCGCTGGCCAGAGGCATCCATTTGATACGTGTAAACACAGGCTCTGTGCTACTAATACGCTGAGTGTTCCAGTTCCCAGGGAAGCTAGGCGGCCCGTAGCCTCGCACAAACATCCAAAACTCGAGAACGAGCCGGTGAACGCGAGGGACTGTCACAACAAAGCGTGCCGAAGAAGCCACTGGCGCACATTTTCATAACTACTGGCATTTAAACACATTATGCAAACGAGTGCGCGGTAATTTGTTTCCTACAAATTTACATGAGCATTTACATTGCATCCGGTTATACAGCTGGATATATACTGAAGCAATGCAGGTTAAATACTGTAAAAGGACATTTTACAGTGACAATAAAAATAGAAACTGTGAGCTAGTGTAAGTCTCAGAAAAGGTTAAAAGCACCGATTCTTAGAAACGCCAAAACAACCGATTTATTGACATAAGAGTTTCTACAAAACGTATCCACAAACCCTAAGACAATAAGAAATTTAAAACTGCTCATAAGAAAGTGGATTGATGAGCTCATGAACTCTGTTTAATCCTCAATACAAGCCTGTTGGGATTTTCTGGATCTTAATTTGCTAGGGAACACCCGCAGACCTGGAAACACTCCCAAAACTAAGCTTATCAGACTAAATTCAGGAGGGTATTCATAGTCGCTGTCTGACTAAAAAAGAAACAAACACATTCCAAGACAAAGATTGGCGTTTTGATAATGAATGTAAACAAACAATTAGTGAAGAACGGCTAGCATGCAAGCTCAGACTCCTTGTTCACATGGTAACTGCCTGAGGCTTGTGTCTGCTGCTCTATTCTAAATTGCTACCGGGGAGATTCCTCTGCATCCAGGTCAATACACACCAGAAGAAGCGCACTACCTCAGCATGTCCATTGACTTCCTTTAAAGTTTTCAAAGAACTATCTGCTTCCAAATTTTTTTTAAATAAATAACAAGACCAAGACGGTAACCTGCATGGAGCTGCCCTCTCTCTTATTCCCTTGTTTCAGCAAACTAGCCAATGAAGGTCAGGAAAAAGAGAAGCATCCAACTAAACAGTACCCAGTTAGTCTTAGCATTAAATAAAATAAATAAATAACAATATGAGAGCAACATACGCTGCCATGAAAAAGTATTTCCCCCCTTCGTTATCTGCTTTTTTATTGCATATTTGTCACACTGAATGATGTCAGGTCTTTAGACAAAATGTAATATTAGACAATGGGAACCTGAGTAAACACAAAACACGTTTTTAAAATTATTTAATTTATTTAATGAAAAAAGTTATCGGAAGTTACTGTATTATAGGAAATAATCATTTTGTTCAAAAACATGTTGTGTGTTTACTCAGTTTCCCTTTGTCTAATGTTACATTTTGTTTGAAAATATGAAACCATTCGGTGTGAGAAATACGCAGTAATGCAGGAAATCTAGAAGGGGGACAATACGTTCTCACACCACTGTACTGTACATGTGCGACAAGGGGAAACTATAACACAGACTCCCCGCTTCATGAAATTGAGTGGAAATTAATGGCGTGTCTCACACTGGCAAGACCTTCAATCCGTAGCCCATTGCTGCACTGAATGGAGCAGACAGAAGCCTTACAGCCTCTGAGCTTTGCTCTTTAAGATTACATCTTTAATATTTTAATAGCTTAGCACTCAGTGTTTCTTTGAGTCGGTGACATGACCTTTGTAAATAAATGATTCTTCTGTCATATCTCCGATAGACTTTGCCACTGTGAACTTCTGTGAACTTTTCCAATTACCTGCAAAAAAGAAAAGCAATAAAAAACCTAATGTCTGACAGTCTGAGCAGTGGCCTTAGCAAGGACTTTTTAAAGTAGACAAAGTGCAGACTCTGGAAACTACTTTTTCAATGTCCAACAAAGTCTCATCCACCTGAGGCCTTGAAATGCTCAATGTCAGACAATGGCCATTCAAGGCAAGCTTACTGGGAATGATCAACGCAAGACAGCCAATTGTCATTGGAAGTGGAATGGACTGTTGTTGATGCTTCCACAAATTAGGAACAAACCCATACAAAAAAATGCAAACCTTTATATTGCAATTGTATCTCTGATTGCATGGCTTTGGTAAGATGTGCTCTATTAGGGCTATAAGCCAAAAACGCATTGAATCTTAACTGAATATCATCTAGCAAACATACAGTAGATTATTCCGCGGGCTACCATTCCACATGTTGTTTCTCTAGTGATGACCGTATTCTCATATCTTAATGGCACCCGTGAGAAAAAAAGAAATGATATATCAGCTCATACCCATTCTATACCAAGCTTCTACCTACTTCCAGTTGACAGCAAAGAGGGTCAGTAATGGCAGTGAAGGTAGTTTTCTGAGTAAGAGGTGCTGTAAAAATTCTAGACGATGCAGAAGCACAAACTGACCTCTTGAAACAGTGACACTGCAGCTCGCTGCACAAAAAAAGATTTTATAATCGCTTTCATATTAACATCGCCTAGGTAAATTTTTAGCATGGAGATCAAAGGTTACTGATATATTTGTGCTGATATATGATCATAAATCATTGTTTCTTTACTCATTGCTTGTTATGTGGTTGTCAATTCCACTAATCCATCATCAGTGTCGCCCAGCAAGGTCAAAAGCCTTCAGGACTTTAATTCCTTTTCCACCTGCTCATTTAGCCCATTCCTGACAACGCTGGGACTATGAATGTTTCTTAGGGAATATTTAACTGAAACTGAAATTATCTCACAGAGCAGAGTTAAGTGGTTGAGTGGTAGCTCCTTATTGGTTTCACAGCGTCAATATTATTAACATTGTACCAATTAATGTTTTTCAGGGGTCAGTGAGATGCTTGCACTGTAACAACAGCATGAATTGTGTTTTCACACCATACTTAATTAGCTGTCATTTTTCACATCCACAGTGTCTGGAAGCTTACATAAATACATGAAACATATTTCAAAATGTTAACTGAGCAAAATGCCAGACAGGGTCAAATATACGCGGTAGGTTTTTGTTCAACTGACGTTCGAGATTTAGGCCACATTAGGCTTTATGGAAACAAAAATATATATCGTGCAAGATCTATTCCATGTTGACTTGCAAATGCAAAATGAGAAGAAAAGTAAAAATAGCATGCCAGTCACTCTTCCTAGCGGGTAGTGCAACTCCACTGCGATCTCTGAATGTAAACTTCATTTCCCATGAGCACCCTAGATTCTGTAAACATAGAGAACTACAAAAGGTATTTTGTTTTTATTCCTGGAGTCCTTACCTTATGGTCCCCGTGTACGCTGGTTGTCATTCTAACCACAACTACGATCCCATAAATTGCATTTTTAAAAACATTGTTACTACCGTTTTGCTCAGTGGGATTTGTTAAATGCTATTTTTGTGGAAATTCATTTTAAACGAGACCACATTAAACCGAAAGTACATGTCAGCGTGTACATGGTGATGTGTCAGGTTGTGACACTGTGCCATTTTACATCACACTGCAATAACATTATGAGGACGTAAACAAAATTATTACGTTTATCTTTTATTTTCTAGAAACACAGGCTGTAAAAATCCAGCATAACGAATTGGGTGCTAATATGTGGACCGGTGGATTAAACGTTTTTGTCACATGCCTTAATACTCTGTAGAACATTCACTGAAATGCTTACCTAGAGGTAAAACCAAGAAGAAAGGTAGCCAGCAGAGGATGAAAACTCCCACAACAATACCCAGGGTTTTGGCGGCTCTCTTTTCCCTCGAGAACTTCATCAAACGAACAGACAGAGAACTCCTGAAAGGATGGGCTTTACTTTTCGCGCTGGCAGCGGCGTCTTCCAGCACACTTCTGCAGTGAATTCGAAGTATTACTTCCTTGGACTTGTTCCTGTCCTTCTTTACACCGGCTTCAAGACTCTCGGTCGTCCTTCTGGCCACAATATAGATCCTAAAATACATTACTAAAATGACCGTGAGCGGGAGATAGAAAGAAAATAAGGAGGAGAAGAGGGCATAACCCGGTTCTTCGGTGATAAGGCAGATACTTTCATCCGTCGGCGGTGGTTCCTTCCATCCTAAAAGTGGACCTATTGAGATCACCATAGCGGACACCCAGACCACCACCAGAATTACTCCCGCTTTCTTCTCAGTCATTATAGTTGGGTATTTAAGGGAATATTTGACACCAATGTACCGGTCTATGGAGATTACGCAGAGGCTTAGGATAGAAGCAGTGCAGCACATCACGTCCACTGCTGCCCAAATGTTGCAGAAAAACCTGCCGAAAATCCAGCATTTTAGAATTTCGAAACATGCCGAGAAGGGCAGAACGACGATGCTCAGAAGTAAATCGGCTATAGCCAAGTTAATGATGAAGAAGTTTGTAACGGTCTGCAGGTGTCTGTTGCACAGCACGGAGAGGATAACCAAAACATTTCCAGCTATGGCAAACAAAATAAAAACAGAAAGAAGTACCCCAACTCCGATTGCTTGAGAATCCAGTATGAGGCTAGTGCAGGTATTGTTGCTGGTGTTTCTAGGCTGAGACAGGTTAACAACATCGCTTAGGTTAAATCCATCATAGTGCGCATTCGTAGAGTTAGAATAGGTCATTATGAGCCTCCATAAAGAAAATATTTTCCAAAAAGTTGATTCCGACGGAAACAGCGACAGCTATAGTATGTTAACATTAATATCTAAATGTCTTTAAATGCTGTTCATGAGGCATAACAAGCTACTATTCCACTGACAGCAGTTTGCTGTTGTAAAATAATTCCATTTTACAATTCCAAAAAGCGCAAAACAGTTATCCATGTCAGTGGTAAACCCGCTTATATTTTTTGTCTTTAACAGGAAAAAGGTAAGCTGTATTAACCGTTAATTACAGCTGTCATCAGCATAAGTAGGACAACAATTGTGGAAACCTCCACTGCGAGAAGACTCCACTGAGCCACAGATGGGACCTTACTGTTTGAGTTCTCTTCTGTGCGCATGACGCTCTGCACAATCGCTGTGACTGCAGCTATGCCCACGAGAGGACGGTAGCCACATCCTTTGTGTATTCGAAAAGGAGATCCATATCACTGGATTGAAACAGTTTCGATTTTTCCCTGTTTATTTAGCTTATTTTACATTGCATTAAAACAAAACGTGGTAACTGTATTTCTGTATTGGCATGTGTTATTTTCGAACATAGGCTACCTGCGAGTCTTTCTAGATTTCCAAAGTTCCTGTCAGCGAAGAAAGATAGGAGGCCTATAGTATCTTAAGGGCGACAAAAAACGACGGTACAGGTAGAGACACGATAGGCTATGAACCCCAATGGGTCGGAGATGTGAGCTATTAGAAGTGTCCGTTGTTTTTTTCCACTGAACACGCAGAATGCGCGTGGTGTTCACGGGGACCCCACGCATGCGGTGGCACGGTGTACAATCACCAGAGGACAGCAGTCAAAGCTCAGAGGAAAATTACATTCTTACGAAAGTGGCCTGTTTCTCATATGTCCACGTCTCTCCAAGGGCTGAGGACACATTTAAAGTACAAACCTTATCAACTTTTATTTACCTATCAGGTGAAATTTGTCTCCTGGCATAACAACACGCATATTGCTCTCACCACTCTACAGAAATACGTTGTCCACAATCGCAACCTAATTCGATGTAAGAACAAGTATAGTTCAATTGTCAAGTCCAAACTGATATTGGGTTAGTTTACTTGCAAGAAGTCAGGGATAAAATGAATTGAAGGGTGAATGTAAATTGATTTCTTAAAGGTATTTAAACAAATCTAAGATGATATTTTGGATAAGCTATATTTATTGGATTCCCCCCCCCCCCCCCTATTTGAAATAAGTCTATCATCCTCTTTGCCTTTTAGCCATTTGTTCTACCGGGAAAAAGCATAGCTCTCTCTTTTGTTATTATAACGCAGAGCCTTCCGATCAGGATTATTATCTAATTTCTTTAACCCAGACGCTATGTGCAATTTTTATGATTGCCCCCAGCAAGACATGTTTGTCGAGTAAACAAACTAATATTATTAATGTTGATGTAAAGTGACCGTGAAATAATGTGACATTTGAGAGCGGATATATTTTGTAGACAGTACATTAACTGTGTTTTTTATGTTCTCAGTGTGCCACCAGGCAAATAATAAATAGGGACTTGTTCAGGGTTTAACTTTTCTTTTTTCTTTTTCTTTTTATTTATTTTTTGCGTCGCATTAAAGATTGTAAAATAGCTGTTTGGTCGGAGGTTGCACAGTAACCTAAAACATGACCTGGCGGCATTTTCCGTTTGTAAGTCAGCCACGCTCGTTGACGCAGTGAAATGATCAGAATGAATCTCAGACGTTATCGACATGCACCTTGAAACGATTCTACTGTCAAGGCGTGAACAGTGGAGATTATCAGTAGAATGGGCAGGGTGGGTAGGATGAAATCTGTGGGTGTATTCATATTAAGACAGGTAAACGGATATGAATGCACATCCATTCTATGGATGGAACGACTGAACTCAGGTTATTGATTTTTTTCCATCTTGTTTGTGTGCATGAAGCCAAGTCAAAAACATAATTTATGATATTCCTGTGTACACCCACACCAGCAGTAATCGGTCATTGAATGAAAACGAGAAACTCTATGAGAAGCCTTTAAAACCAGAGTGTTTTATGTTTGTGTTTTATGTTATGCCTTTCCAGTGTCTGTCTGGGAAAAAAAAAGGTACCTTTAATCCATTTTTAACCAAGGTTTACTCTAAAGCGGAGCTCGGATTTCAATTTATTTTAAATGAATGACTGGGGCTTTAGCTGACTTTAACTGCACAGTTCATCGGACGAGCAGCTGTGGGTGCTGGGCTGTTGTGAGACTCATCTAAGAAACAGATTGCTTAACCCTGTCTGGTCCCCAGAGGCCGTGTTTGGAAAGAGACCTGCTTTCTCTCGCTGGCTGGTTAAGTCTGAATTCCCTGGTTAATTTTTTATCCCTCTCTAGACACTGCGGGCTTAGCATCCACAATGAATGGGCGGCAGTGTAGTGTAATGAGTAAGGAACTGGTTCGATTCCCAGGTAGGAAACTGCCGTGAAGTGGCTGTTTTGCATTTCAAGTTTGTACAAGTAAACTGACCTTCCTGTCCACAATGTTATTAGATCTGACTGTAGTGAAGGTCGAGCTGTTCCGTGAATTCAAGAGGAGACATTCATGTGGTGTTGAAATCTACCTTATGTCAGCAATATTAATAGTGGTCGTGGTACTGGTTAATTCATTTTCTTCCTTTGAGCTGATATGGCTGTTCCTGTTTTTGTTCCAAAGGTTATGACTGATCTCTCCAGATATACCACAATTTGTATTTTTTTCTGGACAAACAAGTACATGCACTGCATTATGGGAAGAAGTAACAATGATAGTCCCAAAGGAATGCAGAGGACTTTAAAAAAAAACCTCCCACTGCAATTTTCATTGTAACTCGACAATGCAAACGACCTTCACACAGAGCTGTATCAATGAGACAACCTAAAAGTTCCTCATGAGTTCCCTTTTCTGCTTATTTTCAGATTGTTTTACCCTTTGGATATTTTTCCTCTGAACAGATTTTGAGATCAGCGAAAAGGTTATTTATTACCATTGAATCCACAGCTGATGAGTGGAATAATTGCACGCTTGTGCATTGTAATGACGCCTCCGTTTAGAAGAATATTTTTCATCATCAGTTTATTGGGCTGTGCAAATGAATCATAGGGTTGTGTGTAAATAATATACATCCATGCCTTTGTGCACCAAGTTTATTTACCTGTGCTGTCACTTGATTGCATAGCTTCTAACACAGCCGAATCAGGATTTGTGCTTTACGTGATAAACTAGTTTTTAATATTTATATTTACAGTTGTCAAGTTTTATTCTTTTTATCCCCTCATTTTAGGGCCTAGTCAATGCCGAGCAGAATTAGTAAAATCAACTCAGGTTAGGTCCAGAGTACAGGTTATATCCCCTGGACTAACATAAACTTTGACAGAGTTGATTTAACACTGACACTTTGGCTGCATACCAGTAGACATGGAAATAGATTTTGTATTAACACCAGGAATTCGTTTCAGATTTTTAAAAAACACATAGACAACTTTCTACTGCAAATCGTGACCAAATCATATTAGAAAATGTGTATTTTTAAGACAAAATTAATTTCCCTTCGATGTCCAGTGGATCATGAAATGGTATGAAAAATAAGCCTCAGTTATTATAGATGTCCTTTGGGGAAACTGCTTAGATTCATTACATTATTACCTGCTGTCTGAAACTCACTGCGTGGCTCTAGACCTTAATTGTTTTGTGCAAGCTGGGCTTTCCGCCATAATACAGTAAGAGATGTGGGCAACTGTGTTATCAAATCGGAAATCATCAAAAGATATTAATTACACCTTTACCATCAGACTACATCCTATTACAGGTTCAACGAGATGAATGGGAATTATCACCGGGAGTTTCACTCGTTTGTAATTTACTTTATGATTGCTTTCCAGTTTACTCTCCTCTAATCTTTATACCTTGAGCTGCCTCCTTAGACAAGCTTACTTCGGGTTGCCAGTAAGCACAGTGCAACCAAGAAGCATTTAAAATTATATGAATTAATATATTATATTCATATAATATGGGCCGACAACCGCGGTTTCACGAGCGATGCGGTTGTCGTTGGCAGGTTCGACGAGACGCGGGGGCTTGCAACTAAATCAAGAAAGCGGGACGTGTCCTGTCAACTATGGGAAAGTATTTAAAGTTTTAGCTGAGCGCCGCCTCCCACTGACCTCTGAGAGACAGCATCAGCCAAGATGCAGAGTTGAGGGAGGGACAATGCCTCAGGAGCTCCGGTTAAAATTACGAGTCTTAACCCCCCAACCCCGGGGAAGCCGAGAAGGAAGCTGTCTCCCTAACGTGGGGGGCCCAATCTGGAAGACGAAGGCTTGCGACAAAGAGCGCATACTCGCGGCTAAACAGCAATGAGATTGAGAGATAAAATGAAATTTACAGCAGGAGCTTGGTTCAGATAAACCACCACTCGCGTGTCTGAACTTTCAATAATGTATTTAAAGCTATGTTGGTACTATTAGTGAATCTGCTCCAATACTTGAGGCACCTTGAGCATGTTTGCTGAATGGATCGATTGGGGAGTTGAAGTTATTGTAGGATATGTAATGAAATTCATGAAGGAAGTAACATGTCAAATGACTTTTTAAAGGCACCAGTAAAATATTATACTGATGGTCCTTCAGTAATTCAGATTGACTTTGCAGAGCTGGCGCGCTTACAGTATTTCCATCAGACAGCAGGTTGCTATTGGAGACGTGCAGCCAATGAAAACAGGAGATTAAAGAAGGATATGTTTTGCCAAGTAGCCATACTGTGACCAAGGAGAAGGGAACCTTGTGGAATGTAGATGAAAGAAGTCTTGCTGTGATCTATTGACTGCCAACAACATCCACAGATTTAATCCTCACCTCAAGCATCAAATGAGCCAAAGGAATTAACTGATATAAAGAAGTATGAAAACATACTGCGTATTTACCTTTGTTGACGTAGCAAAATAAGATCATCATGCACTACTTCCAATAACTTATTTCAGAATTGCAACAGTGAACTTTTCAGTTCATTTTTCATTATTTGAATTAGCGACACCAATGATATCTGTATTTGTCTGTTCTTCAGACACAATAAAGCAGTGATTGGCTGGTTCAGTTTTAAATGTTCAGGCTGAGAATCTATGACTAAAAAAGAACGTTCGTTTCTCCTGCAATTCACTAGAAATGACATACCGTTGAATAAACAACACTGGAGCTAGCATTAATGAGGTAGTGCTCCATTAACAATGGCTCACAAGTAAGCTATATGTGTTTTTGAATATATATCAAGATGTGCTTCTGAACATATTTTTCAGAATAGAACAAAAATAAAAAGGACAGTGGAGAATAATAAAATGGCCGTTTATGTTGTAAATAGATTAGCTATTCAGACACGGTCCATAAACCATACAGCACAGACCTAATACTCTGCATTCAAGCAATAGCATTGGGGGGCATTGAATAATCTGTCCTCTGATCAAAAGGTGCTTTACCAGTATTTCATTCCCTCGTCCTGTTCTCTCTCAGTTAGCAACGATTTAAAATAGCGCATCTGGATCTGAAATTGAGACGTGAGCCAATGTCGGACCTTCAGCTTTTAGGCCGGTGTCATCCCAAGGCGTAGCGCAGGCACAGACGTGTCTCTCAGATTTCTTACACGAGGAACCTGCCTGCAGAATCCAGGTCTCTGATTAGCCTTTCATTAAAGCCTGTGTCAGAGCTGAACCGTAATTTGTTTTCCACTCTCTGTGACAGAATAGATTTCACATTTCACCTGATTGTGATGAGACTGCAAATGATGTTGCTACTGAAAAAACAAACAAAAAACAAAACAAAACAAAAAAACAGCTTCACATTTTTGAACACTGAACATATGGTGTCTTAGCTAGAAGAAAAAAAAAAGAAAAAGAAAGTATTGTGACCAAAATGTGATCTGATGTAAGGATGTAAGCCAATCAGTTCTTATCACAAACCCTTTGGCTTGCTGATCTTTGAGACAATGTGGATTTTTCTAAACGGGCCCCTTTGAACTTTCTGCATTATTAAACTCTTGAAAATGTGATCTGTGACCCTCAACAAATGCTCTAATACTCGTAATGAGAGCTGACGTTTTGCCATGACAAACATTACATTGACTAATGGCTCTTCAGTCAATTATGCTACCTCATAATTACCAGAACAAAGATGATAGAAACAATGCTTTAGTAAGGTAAGGGACCATTACCGGCAAAGAATGATGGGAATTTTCTAATTGTGGGCTTCTGAGGAGAATTCAGTGATGCAGAATATGTTCCGAAGGCCAGAACAGTGTTAAAGAGATCACCGTGATGATGTCAGGAAGTCTAGCAACTAAAGCTAATGTACTACACAATCATAATGCAGATGCTTATCAATGAAGAGGTAAGATGGTTTCCTTACGGCATACTTCACAGCAATGGTCCAGGTGCTGAGGTGCATTCTTCCTAATAAGCTCAACTGCCAAGCAGCAGCCTTCTCCTAATTTTCATTTGTTCTGACTCATTTTATTGGTCAGACAATAAAAGGTTTTAAAGGAGGGTTTAACAAGTTAAAACAGGTTGGTCACCACCTGGCTGCATCGAGTTCCTACGAGCACAAAAGCCCTATACTTAACCTGAATGCTGTTCCCCTTTCACTGAAATTTAAGTGTTTTAGTTTAGCACTCAAAGGAGGCTGAAGAACTTGGAGGGCATTTTGTAACCCTACACCAAATTACAGTAAACCAGTACATAGATGGATGTAGGTGGCAGTGGCTGGTGTTTAAGGTGATAGTTTTTTTTTAAGGGCGTCTGTTTTCAGCTTTCACAATATTTACACTCCTTCTGAAGTTCAGTAGTTTTTCTGCTGTCATTTTGCTTTAAAAAAATGACAAATATCTGAAGAACACAGTGCCGACGCCCATGTATGCAAAGTGAATGTAATATTTAGTATATACGCCGGCACTGACATAAAAATTAGTAGTTAGAGGTATACATACAGTAAAATCAGATAATGGTGGTCAGTACCACAAAATGTAGGTTTTTGCATGCAGTGATTGCTGGTGCTACCTTGCATTATACATTAGATAGCCTTTCATTAAGCACGCCAATACAGAGCCTGCTTGAAATAATTTAAAGCTTAATATCCAACTTTTACCATCCACTTTATTTTCCATGAAAGGTATTAAAGGTTGAAATTATGAAAAATGAATGAAGTCAGATTAAAAAATAAATAAATAATCTAAAAAAAAAAAAAAGACCTAAACATCTTTATGGCCATCTCCTTCTAAGCTAATGTGCCTGTTCACATCATGAAAACATGGAGCACCTGAATTAGTTTTTATTCAAACTGATCTCCTGTTGCTGTGGTCAAGTGTGCTGTGCATTTTTTCTGTGTAATTTTAAATGGTACAGTATGAAAATGTGACCGTCCACTTCTTGTGCATACCATTTATGATGTGTTTTTGCCCCCTTGTGGTAGACCTGTGTAATCGCTCCCAAATTAACTCATAAAAGAAGTCAGTTTCTCAAGCGCATCCTATATAGACAGGCCATTCAGGAACATTAAAAAATATGTATCAACAAAATAGATGCAGAGACATATTTTACAGCTGAAGCTGAAAACTTGTTTTAAAAAAATGAGGTGAGTTGCAGTTGTTCATCCATTGCTCAGTTACTGCACAAACTGCATTTATGAAACGTAATTATGAAAATTACATCTTTGTTGCAACAAATTCAATGGAGTTAAATCACTGTTAACAGTACATTGGCACATGCAATTTATGGGTTGAGATAAAAAAGATTTCCCTGACCACAGTTGTAATGGTAATTACCATGGCAAATATGTATATAATTTACTATCCTGTCATTATTCTCATAAACAATAGGACTGTACCATGCAGGACATGCATTTTATTCAGGATGTAAAGCTTACAAGGATTTTAAAATGGAGTCACAGAGGTCGACTGCATTCTTTACTTTTAACGCAGGCAAGTCTTACAAAAGGCCAGTGTTATGGAATTGGCTGTGTGCTCCAAATTCGTCTGATCTCATTCTGTTTTTTCTGCATTTATTTTAAGTGCGAGACTCCCTGTCATGGAGAAAAGGGATGAATTCAGATACATTTATTTTATTTTATGTTACCATGGACCTGTATGATGACCGCTATGATGATGATAATGATGATGATGATGATGATTAACTTTCACAATCATCCTTCTGTAAGAATGGATCTGCCAGAAAGAAATATCTTAAACTGGAACTAAATATCTTAGAACAGGAACAGAGGAACTCAATCTTCAGCTGCTGTTTTGCTTTGCTGCATGAACGGTGTGAAATAAAGAACAATCTCACCATTTCATTACATTGGAGCAAAAGTCTAAAATGTGTGTGTGTGTGTGTGTGTGTGTGCGTGTGTGTCTATCTGTAGTAGATTATTAAACATCATTTCATTTATGCAAGGCACAAAGACCACAATAATATCTCGCCAGTGGAAAACACCAATAATGTCGCTTCATTATGACGGTACACTTATAGTAAAGTTTTATGTATGTCATGTAGCAAGTGAATGTTGCATGTTTATTATAAATTTGTATGCAGTGTTAGTTTAGATTAATGATGGACTTCATAACTTCTGCCTCTTCAGTCTGTGGGGATCCCACCTACTAATATAAACACAGAAAGTCATATCTGTTCTGGTAACTACGGTAACTACAGAACAAACTTATAGTTAAGAGCTGAAAAGGCATAAATGAGCTGAGAACTGAGCCGGGTGTGATATACAGTTCCAATTTATGCCACATTCCAACCCTCCCACATTCTAATGTGGCGATTATATTAAGAGCTGGCTCAGCAAAAACTTCATTACGGCGCACATTGTAAGTGCATATTTAAATAAAATGGTTACCGGTGTGAGCGGTGAGCACGGAACTTCTCTTCGCTCTCGCGGTAATTTTAATCCAAATCATTCGGCTTGCCTGGCTCTGAAATTAAATTAAAGCAAATAAATTATGCAGGTGGAGTGTTAATGAATAAACCGGGACATTAACGCTAATATTCCAGAACACAAGTCCCTGGACCGTGAACATTACAGCATAAGCGGCAGTTGTATATCTAATCAGTGCTCATATTTACATAGCTTTGTACGTTCGAGCCGCACATTCTGTAGATCAGTTGTTTTACGCAGCAGAGCTGGCTGTAGGATCAGGTGACTGAAGGGCACGATTCATTTTTTTCCCCATTTATTATTAGACAAGCCCCCTTTTTATAGGCAACCACATTATTCCCAGGCTAAACACCTCTTCATGTTCTAATTTGAGTTCAGTGGGCTGGTGATTATAATCTGAGATTTATATCCAGGCTGTGATAATTGCAGTTGGCCCAAAATAGACCTGCGTCTGGGCGATGACCTTTGATTCAAAGACAAGAGGGCCAGTTCAAATGGACCTGTGATTTAAATGATCTCACTCGAGTACCTGGGGTAGAAACCCCCCACATTCCCTCAGTTTGCATGCCGTGCTTGGCCTGCCTCACCATTTTTCATCCTCTTTTCAGGAGTGAATAGGGTTGCCAGCTGCTTGGTTTTTGACTGGAATGGTTTTTTGGTTAAAAAATTATTTAAAAGGTTCTTTCTCATAAAGCTTATTGTTGATGCCACTGTTGTTAATTTACCGGTTCTCTTGCTTCCCTCACAAACACCCGGTGGTCAGCCAATGCAGCTCCAACTCTTACAAGCTGTGCATCTTCGCCGGGTTTAGAGTTATCTTGTCAACACGACCTCTGCTCACACTGGGACGTTGACTAACCAATCAGATCCAGGAGATGTTCAGCCCCAATCCAAAGCAGCCATCATAAAATGGTCTTTTCAGCCCACCAGCAACAGGACTCCTGTTTGGCCATTCTGTAGGTCTTCTCAGATCAATGCACCGAGAAAAGAGAATCAATGCAAAGAAGGAACAAGTGTAGAAAAATTCACTTTCATTGTATATTCAGCTGTCCAGTCTGAGTGGAGAGCACAGGACCCCTGAAACTAGAGCTCCACCACC
This sequence comes from Anguilla rostrata, assembly GCF_018555375.3. Classification (NCBI taxonomy): domain Eukaryota; kingdom Metazoa; phylum Chordata; class Actinopteri; order Anguilliformes; family Anguillidae; genus Anguilla; species Anguilla rostrata. The sequence continues at coordinate 54,362,901 of NC_057939.1, read as the reverse complement.
ATGTAAGTCATGACTGATGCTTCTGGCTTCTGAGTACTGCCTAACCACCGACTTCTAAGGATTCCATCAGAAAATATGACAGTGCAGATGCACTGCTCACTGCTTACAGAATAATAATAGTGAAATGTATATGTCAGATCATTTGTCAGAGGGATTCTTTCATTGATCTCTGCACTTACAAAATATATCCACTCTGGTTTTCTTTACAGTAACAAACACATCACGATAAAGACAAAAAACCCCCAAAAAACTCAATTTTGAGTCTGAATGAAAATTGCATATAAAATGTAACTTCTTTTTTTTAGATGTACTGTTCTATTTCCTCAGTTTCTCTGCAAGTATAAGTGTACTATTATTTCTGTTGTTTTGAAAAAAAAGGGATTTGAAAAAATAAAAGGTTACATGGTGTAAATAGCACCCGTTGTCCACAGCCTGACACACTTCTTTGCTTTTTAATGAGACAATCACAGCACACTGCTAATCCACACAGGTCTGCAGCTGCATTAGCATTTCATTCTGTGTTTCAGCATTTTGTGTACAGGTCTCCCCTGTGTATTGACTTGCATTGTGAGATTATCTGGTTAGTGGCATGCATAATTTGCCTTTTTAGGCACAGCAAACAATATCCATGAATTTATTCAGTTTATTTTTATTGGCCATCACAGACACCTGCAAAATATAATAAAATACAATATAAAATGATCAATATACCCAGGGGGAAATAAGTGCAGTCAATTGAAACCTTTGAAAAAATGCTAGTGCGTCTTCAACTGAAAAATTCTGACTCCTACGTATTTTGCTGACCATGGGGTCATAGAGTTAGTCCTTTTCAAACTGCTTTCATGGAAAAACGACATAATAGAGATTAAAATTTTTTGGAAGCTGACTGGCACATCTTTACTGCATTTCATAAATGTTTGTGCTCCAGCAAACCACAGAAATCCCCTTCTTCTTCTTCCTGCATTATCTTTATGGAATAACTGCAAGATGAAAATCCATTCTTTTAAAAAAAAAAAAAAGATTGAAAAAGTACAACCACATACTGCCGTACACTGTAAGTGCAGTATTCTGCAAGGGATGACATTTTGGATTCTGAAAAAAAGAGTTTCAATGTGCTGGTCATGGAATAGATTAGTGTGGCAGAATCATAGCCATGCTCCCAGATGTTAAATCATTCATTTCAGCCCACACTGCACCCACAAGCCCGCAAGCTCCGCTCACACTGCTTTTGTACAACAATATTATCAATTATCCAGCTTTGTTCACGCGTACCAATGTTTCAGAATTCACATGCAGCTAATGCGCCGTGTTCCTTGCTTCGTCTAGCAGTTATTCCATAAAGATAATGCAGAAAGAAGAAGAAGAAGGGAATTTCTGTGGCTAGCTGGAGAGCACAAATATTTATGAAATTCAGTGAAGATGTGCCAGTCAGCTACAAAAACCGAAGGAGGTTTAACCAAATGCATGGGTATCTGGTGGGTATCTCGTTAAGCCCAGCCCACAACATAAGTGTGACAACACAAGTGTGACATGGCGAGTGTGACATCAGCTCTGGACAGAGTAAAGAGGAAAAGTGTGGGGAAGCCATATTCAAATTTTCTTCCACAGCCTGTTGTACAATATGTCACTGAAAATCCATGCGCTTGGTATGGCAAGCGCCTTCTGTAGACATAATGGTGCGTGCGTGTGAGTGTGTATGAGTATGTTTGTGTGTGTGTGTGTGTGTGTGTGTGGGGGGGGGGGGGGGGGGGGGCGCTATGGTGAATAATAAAAGGAAGGGGTGGTGAAAATCTTCGGCAGCACTGTGGCATGTGTCAAACGCATCAACAGGGAAATCATTGAATGTGATTTGTGACTGACAGGGTGTAATTCATCTGACACGGCTGGTGTACAGCTGGGTGCGCCACTGTTGGGATTAAGGGTTCTGATAATGCCGCTCTGATGGCGTGCGATTTGAAAAGCCGAGCGTTTCCATCTGAGGCGAGAACAAACGGTGACATTTCACCAAATGTTTATTCATGAATTTCATTTTCTTTCTCGCGATGTTGTTTCTCAAATATTATCGGCGCTCTATTTCTGGAGCGGCCCGGCTCAGCTTCGGCGTGAGCGAGCGTTCGTGTCGCATCCGCAGCGCACTGTGGCGACGAGCTCACGCGTTTCAACAAGCGCCACGCGCAATAAAGCAAAACAGCCGGGATCAAATTAGCTTACGCAAATCAGCCAGGCGTTTTCATAAATGCCAGTCTGGATTTTTGTATAGGAAGAAACGGGAAACCATGGTAACACGAGACAGTCTGCTCATCATTTTGCGGCAGGAAAGGCTATTAAGTTAGGAAAATCCACACTTTCAAAAAACTCCCATTTTCATAGTGAATAGAAACCCTGCATGTGATCCACACATTTTATAAACAAAGCTGAAATTATTGCGGAGAAATCACAAGATTTACAGTACATACCTTAAATTTGAAAAAAAAAAAAAGAAACAAAACAAAACGGGCTTACTCAGAAAGCCAAAACACTTTTAAAATCATTTTATTGGAAATGAACTGTTTAATTTTGGTAATTGAGTTAACGGGTACATTTTTAGATATTCAGAGCAATATTTTCCTTCTAGCTGTTTGTGCCAGGATAATGCAATGATGGTTTTATTATGCAAATTGTCAAGATTCTCGAGTAAATGCATGAAATACATCATTCACAATCTGCCACGTGACAGCTGATCCACAATGATAATGGCCTTGACAGACTGTTGAATGTGCGCATGTGTGTGTGAGCATGTGTATATGCATGTATGAGTGTATGCATATGATGTGTGTGTGTTTGTGTAGGGGAGAGAGAGGGCGCGGGAGAGTTAACCTCTATTTTATAACTTTTTCTTTCACCTCCTCTGACCCAAATTGTTAACCTTCACTGGACATCTTCCTCTTTCTTTGCGAAAAAGATAAAAGCAAAAACTCCTTGGGAAGATGCCGTAAAAAAATAATATATATATATTTTTTCCTTTATTTGACCATGCTGGAAAAAAAAGTACAGAAAGTAAGCTGTGCAAGAAAGTAGGCTACAGACAGCAACAATAGCATGCCACTAGTCTCCTCACTAGTATTTATGCGATATTACTGTACAGCGAACAATGGCTTCTTCTTTTCTTCTCCTAGTTTTCCATGTCCATCAAGGCATAATATTGACTCTCTCATGGAAGATTGGTGTTGTATTTCTCCCACGGAATTCCGAAACTGCTAGACTTTGTCTCTCTGGCACAAAACAATCCTAACCGGCTACATTTCACGAGCCTGGCGTTCCTCCAGTCTGTTCACTGCGTGTATATGTAACCATTATGTATTCTGTAATGACGATGGGGGGGCAATCATGGGGCAATCATGGAGGGTTGAACAACAGATGAACAATCTTTCATATTCCTTGCTCTAGATTTTCCACATGATGTACTGAGGAACAAGACCAATTTATCAAAGCAATCTGGACATTGCTGTAAATTAACCTTCGACACCATTATATTTTCATCCTTAAGGGGAAAATGAATAGAAACAGGTACGTCAGTCTGTGTCAGTTTTTTTTTTTCTCCAGCCAGCAGTGAGACCTTTTAAAAAGCCACCGATTCACCAAAAGCAGGAGAAGACCAATGCAGAGCTATAGGCGCTTGTGATCACACAGCTAATTCTCTTCCTCAAGGGTACGGGAAAGGTCGCGGACTGACATCCTCATTGTTTGATATTGGCTCCGGGTTTGTCTCATTTCATATTCCACGGAAACATGAACTCGGTTCCCCGTGCTAATCTATTAAATACATTTTTGACAGGCTGCCAGCCGAACAAACAATCTGAGCCTGCGCTAGCAAGCAGCACAAAAACATTATGCCTGGAAATTGGAAAATGTGCGGTGATTTCCATTGGAGGTTATGATGCACATTGCATTTGGAAATAATTAATGTTGAAAACAGGAATATCTCAAAATGGATTGTACTCATCTGTGTGGAGGCATAAATCACGTTGCTTTCTTGAGTTCTGTTTAGATATTTGTAAACAATTGTTCCAAAAAAAAAAAAATTTAAATAATGAAATAAAATCTATGAATGTACATTTGTTCCAACTGGAAAGTGTGCTTATTGCTTTACTGTAGTTAGTTTAACTTAATGCTGGGCTTTTGAGGTTATACCATGTCCTTACATGTCCTTATTATGCCATCAAATAGGCCTCTTGCATTCTATGGGGGATTTACTTGTAAGTACACAGTTAGGGTTAGGGTTAGGGTAGAGTCACAGAGTAACGTTCTGATAGATTCTCATAAAATAGTAACACAGAATCCTGCAGTCATCGGCAGCAATGAATTATGGGCAATGGCAGTTGGCAGTCGAGTTAAATGCTGACCAGTGTTCACCCTTTAAGCTAATACCACTGGTTTGTGCTGATAATAGTGGCTCGCTGTTCAAGCATCGCACCATGGTACCATTTTACACTTGTGTGCATTTATCTCCTCTTATTATTCGGAAAAAAAGGTATTATTCTTCACAGAGATCAACTGCAGCACAAGGAGTACCCACTCAATAAGCGACTGCTGTAAAATCATGTTTGGCTGATGAATTAATTCAGAGCTGGCCCCTGTCTAGCCTTTAGTGAACCCTTATGCGGAGAGTTTGACCCCGCCCCCCCCCCCCCAGGCCATGGACCGAGCGGAATATGGAGAGTAGCCCTCTCAGAGCTGGTCGGGGGCATCAGCGTTTGGTCTCCGCTGCTGATGTTAAGTCAGAGTGGTGTTGATTGTCAAGGTCTCACATTTAAGGTGAAACCTCAGAGAGAGAGAGAGAGAGAGAGAGGCCCGGGGAGGCAGAAACAGAAGCCAACCGAAAGGTCGAGCGAAATACAAATTATTCCTGTTACGAGCGCAGGCATGGCACAGTTTCTGTTGTTACGGGAGAACACAGAGCGTCCCAGTGTTCTCGAACGCTGTGGCAGGACGTTTGCGCTCGATTCTGGCCTGTTACAGAACATGCCGTAATGAGATCACAGCCAAAAGGCGAGAGGATTCACCCGCAGTCAGCTGCAACAGTCGTTATGACAGAGCACGGAGAGTCACAGTCTGCTACGGCATCATAAACCAACCCCTGAGTTTATTTATTTTTTTAATCTCCAGAATTTAAACTAACTGCACTTTTCCATCTGTTCTGTTAGTCTTCCAGTGGCTCATTTTACAGCTGGATACTTCTCGACAGGAACAGTGGGAGCGGGGCCAAAAACCCTATTAGCGTCGCTTGCATTGGTTCCTCCAATCGCGGCCAATACTGCATGAAGCATAACACCTCTGTAGTGTTTCTCTTCCATACCAATTGTACAAATAAATTCTACACCTGTGGGATGAAGGAGAAAGTGTATTTTATAACCAAATGTTTTGAACCTCGCTTTTTGTGTACCTGTGCTCTCACAGGAGTAGATGGCAGTAATGTACAGTATCTGGGGGAACGGCAACCAATCAACAGCCATGTTACAGACAGGAAGTGAGCTGATTGAAATAACTTAACCAGCTCATCCTGGGGGGATTTTCTTTTTACTTTGTTGCTTTACTTTTCTACTAGTTCCTACTTTTTGCCCTTTCCACTGTTCCTTAGAAACCCTGTCAAATTAGTCTTTGGACAAGTAAAAAGCCAGATTTTTCTGTCCATATGACCTCCACACAAATGCTGAGGTCATCAGAAAAGAGGACCAGTGCAAAAGCTCATCAAAGTGTTTGTACAATAGTCCGGCTGCAGATGGACGTCAGGCAGAAACAAAAGATGCATCCAAGATGATACTCTCCACTTCCCTCAGCATGTGTACATGCTCACTGGCTGTGTCTCAGCTCAATGTTGCTGCAAATGGAAGTGACCTGTAGACTGCATGTTTCCTAAATGCAGGCCGATGAACGTAAAGGATAAACAGATGGTAAAACTGAAGGCAGCCCATTGGAATAGCGATCGATTCTGGAAACGATATCGCCCTAAAAACTGTTGCTTTATCTGAGTGATAAAACATGTTGTGCAAGCAGCGTGTGCGAAGCTAGGATCATGCTGTGAAATCAGCAGCGTAGAGCTACGGGAAAGAAGAAGAAGAAAAAAAAAACGAGGAAAGAGTAGTGTTTTCTCTATCGAGTGAGAGGGAAATGAAACGTGAAATTGCGGTTTCCTCAAATGCCTATTGAATAAACGATTACACTTTCTTTACATTATTCCCCTTCTACTGTGAACTGAAGTGCGTGTAATTTTCACAGTGATTTCTCAAAAGTATTATTTTTTTTCTCCTTACAAGACGTTTTGAAGCAATATATGTGAAGCAGCTTATCTATTTATATTTACCCTTGATGAAAGTTACCAAAAAAAGAGTGAAACTGTAAAATTTACAGCTAACGCACTTGCATTGTAGTGTATACACAAGCCTCTCGTTTATCATAACAGGGCATAACATAGCATAATTATGAGAAGAGGCCCAACAATGCTCACCATTTTCCTGACTAAATTAGTGCTCTGATTATCTACAGACTAGATAGTATCTAACACCGTATCAAGCCTGGTCTTGAAAATCCCCAGAGTTTCTTCCTCTACTACATGACCTGGCAAGCTATTCCACATTGACTACTCACCATGTAAAAAATGTCTGTACGGAATTTTCCTTTTGCTAATTTCCATTTATGTCCCCTCTTTCTGCAATCTCAATATCTTGTAGTTCACATCGCTGATTCCTTCTATGAAATTAAAAGCCTCAATCAAGTCTCCTTTTACTAAGCTTGAAGAAATTAAGCATCTTAACTCTTTACTCAAAACTTTTATCTTTCATACCAGGAATCGATTTAGTTGCTCTTCTTTGAGCCTTTTCCAGAGCCTCTGTGTCTTTCTTGTTCTACGGTCCCCAGAACTGGACACAGTGCTCCAAGTGTGGTCTTACAATTTGTTACGAATATATTGTTTAAGTATAACTTCCTTGGATTTATACTCAATACTTTTGGCTGTATATGCGATAATCCTGTTGGCCTTTTTTACTCCCAAAAGTGAGTGTAATTAAATTTATGAAAAATCACTTCTTATGATTATTCATATGCACTGCTTCAAACATCAAGTATGTGACTAGAAGTGTACTGCGGTTAATTAATTTTCTTCCGTTGGTATTTCAAATTCAAAAAAAGCACAACTCAATGCAATTTTGCTTTTTATTTCATTGTATCTGTCACATGACCAATTCAGGTACCTTCTGCCAAAGTTGTTCATTGTTCTGAGCCTCACAATGAGTCCTTCCGGTTTCATTATGGTTTCATAATATCACTCTCGCTGTTTCACAGTGGGGTTCTCAGCAGCTGTTTTTAATATGCGCGATAAGGTACTCTAGGACCCCACAATATAACCTGGCAACGAAATAATAAATCATTTATCATTTTAGGAGCAGACGAGATTATCGCACAGGAACAGCGTAAGCAATTCTGCCTGGCCGACCAGGGATTTGAAAAGACCTCATAATTTTACATCGCTTCCACGTTCTTTCTCTGTATTCCAGCAGGATCCCCGCTTTGACGAAGCCGCACGGCGCGCGCGCACTGAGCATCATCTTGTCCTCACGGAGATTTGGATTCTGTGGGCGGGGTCATTATTTGGCAAGCGGCGGTGGAGTGGGAGAGGCATTTTATAAATACCGACAACGGCGTGTGAACTCAAACACTTTTATATTTTTGGAGAAATATTGAAGGCGGCGTTTGGGGGAAAAACAAGCGGAGAAATAAATATTTCAAACATTTTATGGGAATACTAGAGATATCATCGGAAAAGGTTAGTGAAAACACTGAGCCGTTGTTGTGCTTTCACACAGTTGTTCGTGGTACCTGTTATGTTTCTTGTTTGTTCAACTCAATGTTTATTACCACTTTCCATTTTTTGAAGTGTTGTTGTCGTTTGCGTTATCTCATGCTTCTCAATACTTGACACAAACAGATCATGCACAAACCGTTGTCTTGCGTGGAACGCCTGGTAGCTAATGGCATCCAGTACATTGACAGAAATGCAGACGTGCCAAGTGATGGTAGCGAAGCGAAGTTCGCTCGAACTGAATGCGTTTGCAGCACTATATGAAGCTACAGTCTTCTGTGTACCCCACGCTTGATTGTGGTCATTCATCTTCCGTTGAGAGATCTGTCTCTGTTTTTATTTCATTACATCAACATAAATGTAGACCTTGCCATAGTCACTCCCCTGTTAGGTTATTTTACATAAACGGGACAGAAAGACAGGTTTTCACTTAATTTCATGAAGTTTACGAATTACCAGCTCCGGATATACGTTTACGCGGATCAGCCCTGTAAATCATACTGCCGTGGACTACTATCAGCACTACAAGATAATAATAATAATAATAATAATAATAATAATAATGCTTGATCATTGTTTTGAAAGATTTAACGTAGTTATTATATATAGGATGACTATAATGTAGTTTTTTTTCTATAGAATTCTAGCCTACAATATCGGAGTGCCGGTGTAAATACGGGTATTTACGATTAGGTTGACATCAAAATGTGTATTTTCTGGGAGGTTTTTCAGAACAACACACCATGTAAAGAGTTTCTGTACCGCTGAGCGAGCTATTGCTGAGAGTAACTCAGTTTTGTGCTTTATACAAAGAGCGCCATAATTATCACACAGGTCCTTATTTTTAATTGGAGCAGCACTGCAGGCTACTGTACGTCCCTGTGAAGGATCAAAGTTCAAACGATCTCAATGGACGGACTTGCAACAAAGTGGCAGACTGTGTTGTACCAGTAGACTATGCCTTCTCCTAGGTCTGTTGCACTGTATAATATGTACTGGTGGATTTTTCTTGAGAATAATAAGCTCAAATGTGAAGATGTAGGCATCAGTTGAGAAGCATGCTGCTAGAAATTGGGCTATCAACATACCATAAGCTGCTGAGCTACTTTACCTTTCACTGGGAGAAGCAACATTTTCCATGTTTGCCATCGCAGGAATATTCAATTCTCTTCGGTTCTTTAGTATTGCCCAGAAAGGAAGTGGGTTTTAATCCAAAGGCGGTAATGCATTGACCACCTGCTCCAGACGGCTACAGATATTACAGGACACAGCTGGCTGAGGGTGGACAGTCTCTAGTTCAGTGTCACACTACCTACTGCCAAAACTGACATACTGCAGATGATGACTGGAACACGTGCCTGCATCTTGCCTGAAATGCAGCTGTGGTTGTGTTCGAAATCACTGATGCATGTCAGCTGTGATGTAGATTTGTGTGCATGTGTCTCTTTTGGGTTAGTGGCCACTGCTATGCAAGACATGTAGAGAACTAGTGATATGTATCACCTGCGCACAAAACAGGAGCATACTTTATATTAGCAGAATTAAAAGTAGATAGTTTCCATACGCTTGTATATGTGTAGGACTACACCACTGCCTCTGAGGAAAGCTATTTCAAATGCTAACATTAAAGTGAACACTTGTATTATCATTCTGTGTGAACATAGTTGCATATCTGAGTTGGTGATCATCAAATGATAATCCTTAAATAAAATGCTAATCTAAGGTGTATTTAATCTACAAAGCAAGAGTGTGCAGGTAGAAAAGACATGTTAATGATGTTTGTTAGAATCAGCGTGCGAAGGCTTGATCTTCAGCACCTGGGGTTTCTGAGGAGCTCTGTCTTCTGAAACACAATCAGACTGAATTTCACAGGTGGCAGCAGTGGTGCTTGTGCAGCACTTAGTTTCTAATCACAAAGTCATTATAAATCGTCATAATCAACATAACAATTGCTCCATTAATTCTAGAGAGAGGAACCTGTTGCTGCAGACAGTCTCTGAACTCATGTATTCAGCTACCACTCGTGCTGATTTTGTCTTGGGGGGCGAGGGGGGGTGGGGGAAAGGCGGGGGGGGGGGTGTGGGGGGGTGGATGGGTGACCTCTTGAAGGGCAGCTTTATATAGTGGCTCTTTAATAATGAAAATGCTGTGTAACACAATGGCTGCTACTTTTCACTTAGCTGCAGGTAGCTTGTTTGATAGTATTATAAGCTGAAGTAGTCCAAATGTGACTCAGTTCTAGGGCTAATTTTTGACATATCCAGGTTACGCACTCAAGGGTAGTTAACACAAGTTTTTGCAAAATGAACCTCTGCTTCTTGGGTTGTAGCTCATGTGTTCAGGGCAAGCAGTAGAAATGGCTAACTACAGTGGTTTGCTAGTAAAACCCTTTTTTTTTACTAGCAAACCACTCTTACCTTGTAAACTGCTACAACTGTTGTAACTCCATGCTTATCGTTTCCCCCTATGAAGTACAAAACTGAACTCATTTCCCACATCACTTCAGATATCCATTAATGGATCCATTAATGGATCCATCTGTGTCAGAGATGATTTAGGCCTAACTCTGATCCTTTTACTGAGTGCCAGTGCCACCTCATGCCTGTTGTATTGACCATGACTGTACATGCCTGTTCTGCACACATTTACCGCATACTACCGTTATACTCACAATGCTCTTTACCATGCAGTGCACTTCTATAGTATTAAACATGCTTTCTTATATAAGCTAAAGTGTGGGCTGGGACTTCACACTGTGGCGTGTGCATTTAGGATGTATCACAGATCCGGTGCTTGTGGACAGTGCTAATGGAGTAGAGATTCTATTACGATGGCGTGCACGCTCGTGACGTGCACGCTCATGGCTTTCTGTGACAGCGAGGGTGAGATTTTTTTTTGCCGCGCGACATTTGCATTCCTGTCTGCTTATAATTCAGAGCACCTTAAGTGCACTCAAAGGATGGTGCGTTTGAACTGTTGAGAAAGAGCAGACATTTTTTGCATAAGCAGCGTTATCTTTAAAGGAGCACAATCTTAAAAAAAAAAAAAACTTTTGCATATTCCTACCCTGGGTTGGGATTGCCTGAAAACTGAATGCATATTTCAGGAGACATTACTGAGATTTATTAAGATCTTCAAGGTATTGACTTTTAAGAAATGGTTGAATGATATTGCGGAAAGTGAAGGACTTCATTGCCTAGAACTATAGCTGTTGTATCAGTATGATATTTACGATAACTGTAACAAGACTGCAGCAAACATTGCACAATATACACATTAGACTGTCAATTTTTTTTTCAGAATATATGGTAGTGAGAGCATCTTGCAAATATGTCATGCGTTTCAACAGCCATCCAAATTCATGATAAGCAGTATGAAATGCACTGCTGTATGAAGATGTTACGTGCCATGGTCATTGTGGTTTGTATGGATAGTGCAGGCACGGATAGTCTGCAGGTCTGTCGATAAAGATGTAATGGGAATCAGTTAGCTGGGGTCAGCAGGGCTGAATTTAGACATGCACTCTCATTGGCTGCACTGCTTGTGAGACAGTCACCAGTGGACACGTAAGGCTATAGACTGTGAATGCTACGCTCAGCTCCAGTGGCTGCTTGTGCCAATGTGAACGCTCTCTGCTAATCTAAAGGTCACACAGAGTCAGGCCCTGTGTTCTGTGGCTGTCCAATAATGCTTTGCAGGGAATGCTGCAGGTGAATGGTCCCGTGGATTAATGTGAACAGCATCTGAATTTTAAAAAAGACTTCATGTTTGGTTATACAAAGACTGTGAAACTGCCATAGATCTCTGTAGAACCACAGACATGTTAGACTATTTAAAAAAAAAAATATATATATATTTTAAAAAAATCTCTGAGAAGTGAGAGAACCTAGGGCTCATTTTCATTGGTTAATTCTGGGCAGTTGATTTAAGTGTTACACAGACTTTTGGTTGCCTTTTATTCCAGAGCACTGAGTCTTGAGTCACCTCTATAGAGTTAAAAAAGCAAGCATTCTGAAATCCTTATGTTATTGGCATCTGAGCTGTCACAGATGTGGGGATTTGAAGCAGCACGTAAAGGGGGTTTCAAAACACACTTTTCAGGGTAACCTAATCTAACTGCCTTGTCAGCCTGTGATATGTGGACAAACATATTGAGCACAGTCATCTGTCTTGTCATGACTGATGAATATTCATTCAGAATGTTGCCTCATGGGACCCCGAATGGACTAATTGGCATATTGGCCAGCATGCAGACATCTGTACGGTATCTCAGGTTTGTTAAGGATTCTGGGTATTCACAGCTCTGGGTGTTGGATACTGTTCTCTTTCCCCGGACCAAAAAGATGCTGTAATTTTTCAGTTGTTGGCAGTTTAATTTACAGGCGATTCTAAGTATTCCAATCGCAGCGGGTATTCAAGGAAAGCCAACGAAGAAAGAAATTACATCCTGAAAGAGTGTAGGGTCTGTAGGCCCTTTTCATTACACAGTGAACTAGCTTTGTTATGTAAGTTAATGAGTGTCTGTAGATTTACCTTTGGCAGTGAACCAAACATAGTAGTACATTTAATAATGAAAATACAGAACTACTACTCCCACCAATAATAATAATAATGATAATAATAATAAAGCATTTTAAACAACAAAAGAACAGAAGGAAAATGGGACAAGAATACAAACATGTGCACTCTCTCTCTCTCACACACACACACTTGTGCATGCACTCACAAAGGTTGAGGCTTAAAGACTGTAGACAGATCCTCACGATTTTGTTTAAGATTGTTATGCCAAACAGGGTGAAACAGAATCATAGATGTTTTCTCATCAGCTTCTGTGTTTCTCATAACTAATTTGCGATAATAGACAAGAGAACGTTGCTTGTCTTACCACCTTACCTGATGAAGGCAGATATTTTATACTTATTGTGGTTTTATTTTGCCAAAAGAATGCTAAGCTACTTGTTAAAAGTTGTTTCTCACCGTCAGTGGGCCTCTGCTAAGGCCTGAACTTGGGTAATTCTCTTTTTTTGGTGACAGAAAAGGTGAAGGTGACTTCGAAAAGAAGGTGTAGAAGGACATTTTTGTTAAATTGTAGAGATTTTGGTGTAAAGCAAGATTCAGAGTGCAGCAGTGAGCCTTTGTGAATCTGGGTGATAAATTGTCTTTGGGGCAAAATGTTAATATCCAAATATCTTTTTGAAGATTGTGGTTGGAAGTGGGAGGGTAACCTCAAGGAGAGAGAGGTGAGAAATGTATTAAGTGGCATTAAAATGCCTAGCTGTTGACTAATGGATATTATAACCATAGAAAGAGCTGTATTATTTAAATAACTTTAATCTGTAAGGAGCGATGACATCATAAATTTAAAGGAGAGTGCCATCTGCGTGTTGAGGAATATGTTGAGCTGAGCCCTTTATCTGAATGGGTTTAAATAACAACTCTGAAATGTGGGGGACTTCTGAAAATCTCTCCGCATGCAAGAAAATGGATTACACGAGGACACGACACTATTCATGCAAATGAAAAATGAAAAGGTTCCGAAAGAAAACTTTGTAAGACAGACCCTTTGAGCTCAGCCTGTGTCATTAGCCAACTGTGAGCAGGTGTCTGTTTGTTCCACCAGGTGTAGGGACTCTCTTTGTGCGAGACACTAGTCATCCTCTAATAAGGCAAAAACTGCCAAATCGCTTCAGCTGCGGAGGTCTGTCCTCTCTGTAATATGGGAGGCTCAATCGCAGTTGCCAGATTTGGGGACCCCACGTTTTGTATTATTCTCATGGTAATTTGCGCTCTTTTAATGCTCCCGTTTTTTGATGATTCCGTCTGTCTGGGGCTGTCTGAGGAAAAGCGCTCTGCAGCTGAAGGAATCTGAGACAGCATTGCTCCTTGTTCTTACCCCTTCTGCCGTCTGCGCAAACACCTGCAGAAGAAAACGGGCGCTGGCTGCAAGAGAGCACCTTGGTTTTTCCTTCTACCCTTTGAGGTGTGAGATCACAAGTACGTGATTAGAATGTTTTTTTACTGAATATTCTAATGCTGAAGATGTTACAGTTGCCACTGGTAACTGGGAGCAGCAGTGTTCTAGAACTATGACCACTGACATTCCAGAAAACCTACTCTTCAGTGGGTGAACCCAGCTACTTTAGATTCGTTTCTGCCCTCTTCTGTGCCCCTTTCCCTCCTTGTGTGGCTTCATGGGAAAAACATACTCCATCTGGAGGACCTTCCGCTCTCTGCACAAGTATAGATCGCCATTGATGAACCCGATTTCCACATCGATAGTTTAATCCATATTGCAGTTTGCTGGTATGGATCACGGAAACCTTGCCCACTGTTTGGAAAACAAGGTAGTAAATGGAAACAAAATAGCCCATATTGTTTCTTATAGTATAAATGTACTGTAAACTTTATTGACCAACTGATATCTGAATGAAATTCTGCCATTTTCTGTGGTTTCCATTCCATTAATTGATGCTTTCGTTCACCACGAAAGTCCATTCATCGGGACTGCACACCAATTGTAACGTAATCATAGAGAGTTTCCGCAATAAAAACTTCTTCATCCTGCATTACTAATGATTTCCTTCCTTTTTTTCTCATGCTCATTCGTATTGATGACTCCATTAAGTCTTCAGATAACTCTTCTCCGAAATTGTTTAGACAGTAAATGTCAGCATTCAGGTAACGGGAGCAGACTGTATACGCAGTAGTTCCCATAGCTCAAGGGCTAACGCGATTAATGGACTGAATCCACCAACAGATCTTGAAGGAGGAGTAAATTAGGATAAATGCTCCAGCTATTTCAGGGCTCCTTCTGAGCAACAAACAAGCACACTGCACTTAACAATGAAAGCCTAACAATGTTTTTCAAACGGCAATTAGCAAACACCACCCATGAATTCTCACAAGAAAAAAGAAACACAAAAGAAATGTCTCTCTGATATTGAAGAAGCATCTCTTCTGCACCACAAGACTGTCGTGTATAATTTCATGCTTATTTTAAACCAACACCTCTGCTAATTGTTTTTGTCCTGTTTTCATTTGTCAGAATTAGTCATTATTAACTGCCATTGTTTATGACAGTTAAGAAGGCTTCCTTTGAGTAAGTCTGACTTTACATGCTTGGGGGCTCATTTTCTTCATGCTGTGATGTATGAGTACAGCCATCATAGAGATATGTTGATTGAAATTTTGGATGCCGGTCTCATAATTTTTGCTGATTCTGTGTGCATGGATGGAAGTGCATATGTTTGTGTGTGTGTGTGTGCGCGTGCATGTGCGCTTGTCTGTGTGTGTGTGTATGGGTTTGTGTGTGCGTGTATGTTGCGGGTGGGGGGCATGAATTTGACAAATGAAATTGGATGAAGAAATGCCGTCGTTTTATTCCCAGAATTCTCAGTTACAACATCCGTGTCATCAGTCTCATGGCGTAATTGTAATGAAAGATCTCATTTCATTTTACTGGTGTTTAATCATAGGTTGGCAAGTAAATGTTAAAGATTACTTTTAGAAATTTTAGTTATGGTTTCATAGATATGGAAATCTGAGGCAATTCAATTTTATACCCCAGGATGAAATATTATTAATATTCAAGACTGAGATACATCCTGCGTGGTGTTTCATTTTATAGGTGGTGAGGTACAGTGCCAGAATTATGCTATTGCCAAGGCGACTGTCTGACTGGTATCACTGGCAGAGGACTCTGGATCTTTACACATTTATGAGATTCCGTCTGAATTTCCACTGAAATGCATATATTTTCCGGTTCGCAGGGTGTGTCAGATTTTGTTTCATCTCCTATAACTCTGAACTCGGATGTCTTCTTGAAGGTTTTCTAAATATTTTTGAGGAAGTCGCCTCCTGTAAATTGACTTTTGTTTCTCGGCACTCCTGGAAGAATCAGAGAGCATGCTCAGTTTCCATCCAAGCAGCTCCATGCATTTTCCTTGTTAATGCCCTTCTGATCATCTTCTTATGGGCAGCACGGTGGTGCAAGAAGCAAGATGGTCCTGGGTTCGAATTTGGCCTGGGCCTCTCTGTGTGGAGTTTGTGTGTTCTCCCCGTGTCCACGTGGGTTTCCTTCGGGTACTCCAGTTTCCTCCCACAGTCCAAAACATGCAGACGCTAAATTGCCCATAAATATCAACACAACACAAGCCGCTTGACACATTCTCCGAAAACCTGCCATTTAAAAAAAAAAAAAGCTTTCACATTCTGACATCGTTTAGGAAACCCGTTGATGGACGGACGCAGGCAGAATGCTGAACATTTCAGTGTTAGCTTGCGGAAAGCGGCTCTAATCCTACAATTAGTTCAGCAGCCGGGCTAAGTTAAAAAAAACCCCCATTTCGTTCTCGGCCTTGCCAAACTCTCCCTCACTGTTGGACGCTGAGCAGCGCTCTGCCTGGGGGGGGGGGCTGTGGGAATCGGTTCTGTTTGTACAGCGTCCCTCTGAAAAAGCCTTTGGAGGCCGAATCCAGTGTTTTCCACACAATGGCGTCGGTCCCCCGCATCCCCCGGTGTGTATCCCAGGACCCTCTAGTCCTCGCTTGTAATAAGAGGATGATGAATCACTCCGGGCGATAAATGGCGGGAAGACTGATGCCAGGTGGAAGGAGAAAGGGGGTGTCCCTGATGGCGCGGTTTCGTTCGCGGGTGAAAAGGGGGCGTTGAGCTGGCGAGCAGAGGCGTGTTGTCGGCCTCCAAGTGCCCTGCGGCACGTCTGAGCGGGTTATCGATCGCTGCGTTCGTCCTGGAATCAGACTCGACTAGATGGAGACGTTTGTTGTTGGGGGGGGGGGGGGGGAGCAGCTTTTATAATAAGGCCAGATCCAGGCTGGGCGCTGGAGGGAACGGCTGAGTCCCTCTTTAGCGCACGCACACCCGATGCCTTCGGTCCTGCACACGGTGAGGGAAAACCTGCCATTTAACTGCGTCTGTGGAGTGAGAGGCCTCCATCATTGGTAGTAGCCTATAAATTGTTTGAGGAGTACACAGTGAAGGTGACGGAATAACCAAGGAGGAGACACAACCTTACTGCATTTATTATTTATCTGAAGAATTTCCCAAACATCGCCCACAAAACCCTTTCCGTATTAAATCTGGGGGATATTAAATGGATGAAATTGCAAAGGAAGCTGCTTGGTAGGACTTGTCATCATGTCACCTGAGACGTGCTGGTGTTTGTGGTCGGGTTTAACGGTCCTGTTGATCTGGGGTGAATTCAAGGCCGTTTGCTAATAAAGCCGTTATTGATGCTGTCATTTGTGTGAATTTAACCACCGTGTAAAAAAAAAAATGGTCATGAAAATTCAGAAGGTGGAACATTGATCCATCGTTGTCCATATAAGTTTGCGATCTACCATTTAACAGGCATTTGTTGCTGTAAATTATGTGCAGAACTTTTATGATGTGCAATATACTGCTACTGCATGCAAGAGTGGAACACTTACGTTGAGCATACATGCATGCATTTTATGGATTGTTTTTAATGAGTACATACTTTGCAGCCTTCAGAATTAAGACTGTTAAAATTGGGAGAGCATGTGGACACATGCATGTGGACTTCATCATGCAATGAGCCACAATTACAGAAAAGATCATTTTGTGTGTGTGTGTGTGTGTGTGTGTGTATTTTTAATTTTTTTTGCTAAAAAAAATTTGCTTTTTGATATGAGGAAATGGGGTCTTCGCTTTTGATCAGGCATGAGAGCATTAACGCAGGGGCTGCCGTTGTTGCCAGTGGGGAATATTGCTGGCATCAAAGAGTAAAAAATAGGACGGAGAGAGTCTTCGCTGCCTGATAATCTGGGGTGGAAATAAAACCGAGAAGAAGCTCAGTTTTGTTTGGGCTTCCGCATGATCAATACTGCAGATATTGCATCAGATAAGAGATTAGCTGGGATCAATGAAACTACTGAAACGTCTGCCTTTGTGCTGTGTCCTTTTACGGAGCTCTGTCTGTAGCCTCGAATGCCAAAAATTGGCTTTTAATATTAGAAGCAATAGCTAAACTAAGACGATATTCTGTGACCATATTATTTTGTTGCCATTAGCAATATTTTAACCTAGCTTATATTTTATATTCATTACTTTTGTAATGAATTTTACTCTATAACTTCACTAAATCAACAACTTGGTTATTTGATTTAAATTTTTTTCTTGAGGCGTTTTAATTTGAGTAAATTTTCTCCAATGGTTTCTTTCATTTACGTAGAAGGAATGCTATATTCTTGTTTACATGGGCAGTGGAAATGGCTCAACTATTAAAACATTAATTTCAGCACGATAAAAGCAACCTGCAGACAGGACTCCTTTGATTGATTGAAATGAATAACTAACAAATAAAAGGACAATCTCTGTTCCATTTTGTGTCATATATATGCAGACCGTAATTAATGAAATACTGTTATCAAGAAGGTAAACCTAAAATGGAAGCAACTGTGTTGCCTTGCATACTATTGCTGCAGTGCATTGCATGCTGGGGGTCCCCCCCCCCCCCCCTTTTAGTCAATGTCATGTTCGAGACCTTCCTGGAGACGTGAGTGATGGATGTGTCTCTCCCTTCCCTTCAGTCATCCAGAGTGACATGAACAATTAAGGAAATGCTGATATGTGGACTTGAACAAGACCTTTTAACCCCCCCCCTCTTTCTTGCTGAGGTTGGGAGAATGCTTTTTTGCAACGTCTTGCTAATATCTAGCTTCTTTTGTGATACCCTAAACGCTTTTTAACATGTTACATTTAAAAAAAAAAAAATTATAAGCATGTGGATCTCCCACACACAGCATCTTTCTGAAGCCTGCAGTCCTGCAGCCTGGACAGAATCTGGACCGTTGAAGAGCCAACAGGCCCCACGGGGTTTTTATGAATGGGAATCTGCGTGCGCAGCCTGCAGTGTAAACTCGGGGAAATGCTTTCCCGTGCCAGGTGGAAAGAGTCTGGCGTTAAGCCTTCGTATGAGAGCCTTCGGCTGCGTGCTGTTTACCTGGCCGCTTTGCATAATTTCATAATCCCACACATGCGGGCTATTTTTGGAGGAATGAAGAGGATTAGGTGTGCAGGAGAAGGTAAATATGAGAACACCCAAACAGTAAGAGAACCCTGTATACAGTAAGAACCCTTTTAACAGTAAGTGAGCCCTGTAAACAGTACGTGAACCCTGTATACAGTAAGTGAACTCTTTTAACAGTAAATCTACCTTGTAAATAGTAAGTGCACAAGTGTGGCTCACACTAAGTCACAGATGGCAAACGATGAGGGTAGAGGTTATGTATTTCAAGCATATGTTCATAAATATTCACATTTCAAATGATTTTCTTTCATTCTAACATGGCAGACAGACAGACACAGATGGAGGTGAAAGAGCTGTGTTCTCAGCTCCTGTAATTGTTTGTGATATTCAAAAGGAGGGATGGGCGGAAGCTGATGCATGAAGCAGAGCTCTGTGCTGCGCAGTCAGATGAAAGTAATCATCTACTTTATTTAAAATGGCAGCTTTTTTTTGTTTCACTTCGAACGCAAACTGGCAAAAAAAAAAAAAAAAAAACGTATTGCTTTATTGAAGATTTACAAACCCCCTGCATGTTTATCGATGGGTGTCTACCATAGCATGACTGTTAGCTCTTCTTCAGTCTTACCAACCAAGATGTGCTTCAGCTTCAGCTTTGACTAATGGAGGTATAAGGGCCTTAAATAGCCCGTTTATGAACGGAGCTGTCTCATTTTATGGGAGTTAGTGCGGACTGTTTGAATGGCTGAAAGGGCGTGGCTGCTCGATGACATCGCTGTGACTCCTGTCCTGTTCTCGTGTTGGGGGGTGGGGGGTGGGGGCTGTCGGAGCTCAGTCTTGCCCCCTCCCCCCCGCATGTATAAAGCATGACGGCATCTCCTTCGCCTCCACTGCTTCTCCGAGACCCGGGAATACAAACTAAGTCAAAGGAACTCATTTTGGTTGTTATCTCCATGGCAACAGCATCCCCTCTCCCCCCCCCACCCCCACTCCCCTCCTGCCTGCATTCAGATCAACCCCGTATTGTCTATAGGCGAGTAAAATGGAACTTTTACAGGGATTGCGCTCTCCGACTGGCTCCAGATCCAGTTGAACTGAAATGTCGAGAATTTGCTCCGCATTGGAAAGAACATTCTGGAAATGATCACTGGCACCCTGGAGATCAGTAACACGAAAATACCATGAAAGAAAATAATAATAATAAAATAAAAATAAGTAAAACTAAGATTAAGTCCTCCCTGTCACGCAGAAGTGCCGGTGTATTAGTCACCAGAGAAACACACCAACGGCACTGCAGTCCAGTGGTGTCTGATTACAGACATGGTTTTGAAGGGCTTGTTTGAGATTCCTCAGAACCTCTGCCTAGCATAGGCTTTATTACACACTGTTTTACCTGAGTGCACTAGGGTGCAGGTGTAGCAGGTTTGGCATGTAGTGTGTGTGTGGTCTCTGTCAGGTCGTGTATGTATGTGTGTGTGTGTGTGTGTGTGTGTGTGGTCTCTGGCAGGTCCTGTGTGTGTGTGTGTACGTGGTCTCTGGCAGGTCCTGTGTGTGTGTGGTCTCTGACAGGTCCTGTGTGTGTGTGTATGTGGTCTCTCAGGTCCTGTGTGTGTGTGTGCGTGTGGTCTCTGGCAGGTCCTGTGTGTGTGCTGGAGTATATGCTGGTCTTACTGGCTGTTCTGGTGCTGAGGATGTGGGGATCAGTGTTACGCTTCTTTGGCGCGTCCCCCGCTTGCTTGACGTCCCCCAAGATGTACAATTCCACAGCAGAAAAAAAAAAACGGCTTCTGAAAGCAGACAATAACATATTCGGCACGCTGGCTTGTGACACGTTCAATTATTTACAATAATGGAATTCTGTCATGCTACGTATACAGGACTTGTTCATCAGAAGCAAGAAAATAAAAAATATATTTTAAAAAACACCATCTGGCACACGGGCCTTTGTAGTGGCTGATCCGTTTTGCATCGGCTCGTTTCAGTATCGGGTTCAGATTACTGGAGCGAGCGTCATCGTGGCACCTTAATACAGCACGGAGCGTTCCAGGATATGTTTTTTTTTTTCCTGTCAGTTTTTGAGCGTTTAGCATTTCTGCTTTACTCAGAGGTTTTGTCACTCTTGGAATGAACAGTACAGAGGAGACTTTTTTTTTTTTTTCGTTTTCTGTACTTCAAACATGAATTTTCATTTCCTCTGAACTGCCAAAGAAAGAACGGTGTTCAGATTTCAATTTAAAAGCTTAAAAAGACCTTAAGTGCCTATTAGACTCAAAAGCCTTCCGTTGCTGAATTTAGCTGTCACGTTACTGTAGGTGGAAGTCAATTAAGTTCTATGGCTCAAGTGGGGAGAGGAGGCCAGTGTACAGAACATTATTGTAGTTGCCCATTATGAGAGGAAATGGCATCTTTTGTGAATCGGTTGCAGGAGGAGGAGGAGGTGGTGGAGGAGGAGGAGGAGGAGAAGCTGCTGCTGGTGACCCTGCTCCACTCCCCCTCTGCTGAGCTCAGAACTCTACGGCTCGGCTGATTGGCTGATGCCCAGCCGCTGGATGCTTTCAAACTTCTGCTTGCTCTTTGCCACAGGCTGGCATTGTTTTTGATGTGGGTGATATCGATATCGGTGATTTTTGGGCATAAAGAGCATTCATAAAAGACAGCAAATCTCGTCACTTAATGTTAGTCCCTCTCAGGTTTGTTCATTTTATTTCAAAATGACAATGATGATGATGGTGAGGATGATGATGATGATTATTGTTATTATTATTAACTTTTAAAAATAAGGATACTGGTAATAAGTAAGTGAGATACAGTTGCTTTATGGCAGATGTGGCAGGTGGTTTGACATCCCTTCCACAGTTGAAGTAAAACCCGTGTCTGTTCCCATTGGAGAACAGGCTTTGTAAGAGAGGCACCTCAGGCTGCTAACTGACAGTTACGGCAACAATCCACATCAAGTTAAATGTAGCATTAATAATACATTTTAGAGACATTTGCTTCATTTTCAGTTGATTTAACTGTATTCCCCACACGAAGGATGTGACTTTCAAGTACACTTTTATTTTAGACACTCTGTCTATTCTGACATGGTGACAGAAAAAATCACCGTTAGCTAAGAATATTCCCGCTCTGTAAAGTTATGTACAATTAAAAAAACAGAAAGATGATGATTCAATCTCATCTGTTGGGTTTAAAGTTGGACAGCTTTTTCAGAGAAACTTCATGGTGTTGAGAGCGCTGCTTTGAGTGCGAGGGGAACATTAAAATGCCTTGCCTTTTTGTAGACTGCCTCCACATGGAGAGCTGTCTGGGGTGAATTATTAATGCGATGTTGTCATCTCTGCTACCCGACCCCCTCCCCACCCCCCTCGTAGGAACAATGACAGCTGCCACGTCCCCCATCCTGCTCAAATGGGACCCCAAGAGTCTGGAGATTCGAACCCTGACGGTGGAGAGACTGCTGGAGCCCCTGGTCACACAGGTGAGTAAAACGTCACAGGAGTAACTGGGGGGTGGGGGGGGGGTGGGGGGGGGGGGGGTGTAGGGGGGGCTGGCTAAAGAGGCTCTAATGTCTCTGCTGCTGGGTGTGAAATGTGACTGAATCCTGACACATACAGACGGATGTGCGTATTTAGTTGTGGGTAAGTGGTTATGGGTCTGCGGCTAGCTCCCATACTGTGTGCATGTGCTAAACTGCCTGGTTCTGGGCCAGTCTTTTTCTGTTGTGAAACAGGTGAGAATGTTTAACATGTCCTTTGCGCATTCTTGCTAGCGGACAGTTACTCTTCTACCATCTGGCCAGTCAGCAAAACTGAGCTGCTTGCTAGCCTGTGTAGCCAGAGCCCTCTTACAGACTGTGTGTTTTCTGTGTGCTGTGGTGAGCCTGAGATTATTTCAAACAGTCTCCCTTCTCTCTTTCCCCCTTTCTTTCTCTCATTCTTTCTCTCTTCCCTTTTCTGTCTCTCTCCTTTTCTATCTCTCCCTGTCACTCTCGCTCATACACTTTCATTCTCTCTCTCTCTCTCTCTCCTTGTGCGGTTGCTCATCCTGAGTTTCCTTTCTTTCTTTCTTTCTTTATTTGCTTCTCTCTGCGTTCCTTTGGTTTCTCGAAGGCTTGGCTCATACAGATGCTTGTTAAAATCAGGCTTTGTTGCAAACCAGTCTGTTGGAATTTTCCCAGCATTCCTTGGTTGCCTTTGCACTGCTGTGGTGATCTAGAGACTGGTTGCATGTGTCCATTTCCTCAAACCGCATTGCTCTCGCTGAAGTGCCATTATTGAAGACACACATTACAGTTGAGACTAATCACAACCTGTTTGGCTCATTTACAAATTACAATTGGCTAGCAATTTACTCTCTTTCCTCTTGCCAAAGCATGCACAATCTTTTCCCTTTCTGTTCAAAAAGTATTCTTGTTTCACAGAATACTGTTTTTCCTTCTTTTTCACGATAGTGAAGCTTGTTGGATAAGTATGTTGGATAATGCTTGCTGATACTACACTGGAATAGCAAATTCACAAAGTCTGTTAATGATTTGTACTGAGCACTCAATTTGAGTAACATCTTTAAAGTAATCTTTTATGTGCATAAAGATTTGTTGGTGTGATCCAAGATTGTAAAATTATTAAATTATTTATTTTGCTGCAGTTAAGCTTCCAGTAAAACTTTTCCTGTGACAAAATGTGAAAGTGTTGAATTTTTGCTGAAGTGCAGACCTAGCTTCTCCTGTACCGATGCCTGTGTTTTTAATTTGACAGAAATATCCATAGTGGTTTGGGACAATGTTTAATTCAGTACTGTTTCTCCTTCTATTTCTCTCTGTGTGAGAGAAGGAGAAGAATAATGGCTGTCATTTTTTTCCATTTTTTTCTGAGCTGTAAAGTAAAAGTTCGGGATGATTGAAAACCATTTCCATAGTAGATGTAACTATTTTTCATGATTTTGGCTGAAATGTGTTCTTCTTCCTTATTTCCTATTCAAAACTTCACGGAATGTGAAAACTGTCAGTAAAGGTGTCAGCATCTCTACTGAAGTAAACTGCCTGTCATCTTCCTCTTCGTGCGTTCTGGCAGAGAATGCACAACATGCTGAAGTGGAGAAAATTGCAGGCAAACTTGAGAATAATGAGACTATAATGATGATAGAAAATGCATTGCAAATGCAATCTGAAAGATATTCATAATTATCATAGTTATTAAGTCCTCAAATTAGAATGGCCCAAATAATAAAATTAATAAAATTAATAAAAGTTTCATCATTTGGAGCTGAATGAGGTGTGCTTTGTTAGGGTAGGAGTGAAAACCTACAGAACGGTGGATCTGCAGGAACAGGGTTGGGCAGCTTCTGCCTTCTCTCCAGCAAGGCCAGAGGAAGTGGGCTGAGAGGGAGGGTGCAGATTTGAGAGGACAGTGGATGTTTAGCTGGGTAAAGGAGCGTGGCTGGACCCCCACCCCCGCCCCCCACCCCCTCCTCCTCCTCCTCCTCCTCCCGCCTCCTCCTCCATGCTCACCGCCCTCCTCCTCTGCTCCCTGATAAATGACAGGAGCTGGGAGAGCGGTGGCACCTGAGGAATCTCTCCAGGGCTCAGTAATTACTCTTCTGCGCTAATGCTTGCTTAAGCATGTGACACGTCCAGAATGGGGCCGGCGCTGCCTGGAGAGCAGAGCCGAGTCAGAGCCCCGGTGATGGATCGGGCCCGGTCCTCACCACCAGCCTTTCAGGAAAATGCAGCGCGATGTGGGAATCACCCCCACCACCCTCTCACTCACGCACACACTCACCCCCACCGCCCTCTCACTCACACACACACTCACACACGGGCACGCACCACACACACACACACACACACGCATGCACACACACACTCGCACACACACTCACACACACACTCGCACACACACACATGCACACGCACGCACACACACACACACACGGGCACGCACACACAGGCACGCACACACACACACACACACACACGCTCACACACGGGCACGCACACACACACACACGGGCACGCACACATAACACGTACACACACACACACACACACTCACACACGGGCATGCACACATACACACACACACACACCCACCCACACACGCACACACACACCCACACACACACACGCACACAGACATGCACATACACACATGCACACATACACACTCACACACTCACACATACGCGTACACACACGTGTGCACACACACACGCACTCACACACACATGCAAACACACACATACACACACACAGTTTTCCTTCCTCCCTCCCTCCTCTTTGATCTTGTCGCGCACTGTAAAATATTCAGTGTTAATTCAACTATAACAACAGTACATATGAGTCCAACTGGCACCGTATGTACTCTTTGAGAGTTGATTCAACGCTGAACATTTTACTGTGCGGCATTTCATCAGACACCTCTGCGGAATTAACCAGCACGGGCCAGAGGTGAGCCTGCGTGATGCGAAGCAGGAACGCAGGAAGGAGAGGCAGAACAGAGGAACGCAGGAAGGAGAGGCAGAACAGAGGAACGCAGGAAGGAGAGGCAGAACAGAGGAATGCAGGAAGGAGAGGCAGAACAGAGGAGCGCTTCCCTCTCTCCGCTCTCGCTAACAAGATCTGATTACGGAATTAGGCTGGGGCCGTTCGGGGCGCGGCTCTGGCTCTCCCGGCCCCTGTTCCGAGGGGCGCATGCTTAGGCAGCGTGTGTGTCATTAAACCGCTGAGCTCGCACTTCATTTTCCATCTAATGCTGTTTGTTTTTATGAGGAATGCAGCGACAGGACATAATTACTTTTATACCTGAGGGCTGGGGCTGGGGCTGGGGGGCAGGGGGGCGGGGGACGGGGGACGGGTGTTGAGTCCAAAATGTA
Source organism: Anguilla rostrata (assembly GCF_018555375.3). Taxonomy (NCBI): domain Eukaryota; kingdom Metazoa; phylum Chordata; class Actinopteri; order Anguilliformes; family Anguillidae; genus Anguilla; species Anguilla rostrata. The sequence continues at coordinate 54,337,189 of NC_057939.1, read as the reverse complement.
CGTTCTGCCGCCGTTCTTCATTTCGGAAGCTGGAGAGCAAGGTGGTCATTAATTTGTCAGCTGCAGGAATTGCTGCTTCAGCGATTATGATTCATGATCTTTATTTTTCCAGACCAGACCAGATCTTTATTTTTTAAAGAGGGTTTATGGAAATTCTTACTAATATGTGTGGGAGATTAAAGCCTAAAAAAATTGCACTTTCATTAAACTGTAGGTTAATGACCCCATCTACCAAATTGTGTATGCGAGTTGAAGTTGCCATGGAACTTTTTTGACAACACAAACAAATGCACCTAGACTCCTCCTAGAATACATTTACTATTTTCTAGTTCATCATTTTTATTTTTTTGCTTGTTAGAAATTGTGGTGCTTTAAAAATAAGATGTTAAATTCATCTTTATTATTTTAATTTACAGTGACAGGTTTATAAGATCATTAAAGATCCCATGGCACTTTTGAGAAGAGTAAGGGGGTATTAATCCTGGCATCCTGGCCAAATTCCCTCAAAAACACTGGCTCTCTGGCCAGCACTTCCAGTGATATTCAGTGATGAATAGATGAATAATGAAAAGTTCTACTCCTTATTGGTGTTGATAATGTTTATGAATGTGGTACTCTGAATTAATTAGTTAGCAGTTTGGAGCTTTATGATGGTGACATTTATGATTGTCCGTTTATTCTACCTTTGAGAAAACTCAAAGGTAAAAATTTATTCCAGGCATTACACATTTATGAGGATCTTTTATAAACGATGATCATCTAATCTTTCACTGGAAGGAATGGGAGAAACTGTGAAATTATTTTTTTGGATGTTGTTTGCAATAACTGAAGGCCTCAGTGTTCAGAATGCAAGGTCACATGTTCCTGGTACTACAACAAAACGGAAGAATCCGAAGGTTCTAAAATGTAAGAATTCAAAGGTTCTTTGTATTTCGGCATTATGGGAAGGGCTGAGAAGAGTTTGTGCTTTAATATGGGGATGGCCAGGAATTTGACCTTCCTCTGGTGCTTCAGTGCAGCCAGCCTCAGTTTTCTGGATAGAAAGGCTTTTATCATTGGGTTTTGATGTTTTTTATTTATTTTTATTTTTTCGCAAATGGTTTAAAAGGCAATAGGATGTAATTAAGAACTGAAAAATCTTAGGGGCTTCGATTTTTGTGTCTGCTGACAGCCAGAACCTGATGATGGTTTGATCAAAGACTGCACTTTCTTTTTTTTTCTTCTTAAGATTCCGCTGTGTTTACCTGGGCAGGTGAAGAGCTGAATACTAGTATCAGTCAGGGGGGCCAGGAAAGGAAAAGCACCTTTGCAGTGCTGAACTCACTCGTGAACTTTTCAAACTCTGTGAAAGGTTTTAGCGGGGCCGTCTCTGATGAACAGCAGGCCTTGTATTGTTTGTCTTGTCAAGTCTGTCTGATTCAGACTGCAGGATGAAGGTGCTTCAGCTTTAGAAATCCACTGGGTAATTTAGACAGAGTAAGATCTTACGTGACCTAAATGAACTCCGATTTCCCACTTGTGGAGAGATTATCTTGTATAGGGGCATGATGAGCAGGTGCAAAAAAAAAAAACCAAAAAAACCAAATGGGTAGTTGATGAAAATGTCTCGTAGTCCAGACATAAATTCTTTTGCCTTGCGAGAGGCGATTATTATCAAATATTAACATGGCGGTTTCTTTTTGGGTCAGCCATGGCTCTCCTCCTGGACCCCCAGATATAATTACATTTCTCCCCTAAATCTGGACCCAAGTCATGTGACTTGGAAGGTCGTTGCTGCGGGGATTCTGTTCTTCCTGCTCGCTGGGGAGGTCCTGGCTCTCTACGGCGGGATTCTCAGCTGGTCCGGGGCGTGAGCTCGTAAAATGGCCAAGAAACGTCCGCTTTTCCTGGGGAAAGACGCCAGAGTATGAGTCTAGTGTAAGAGTAAGATTCCTTTCTATGGAGGGGCTGCTTTTGAAAAGGTGTGGCTCTTAAGGAACAGATGGATGAATGAAAGCAAATAATTTTAGGAGAAGGAATCGTTGGACTGTAGTGGTAACATTTAGCAGTTTTTTTATGTTTGCTGGTGTTTTGTTTAAAGGGTTGCTGCCAAAAATGAAAGAATGAGCTTTTTAACCATTATCGTTTTTCATGTGTTGAAATATTCGCTGTTTACATGAGTACAAAATGGATGAAATGTATTCTGTCGGAGTAAAATATAGCTGGTACTGTATGTCAGCGTGAAATGTAGCCTGTCAGCTACATTTTTTGCGCTGAACATTTTGGCGTGTGATTTGGGATGTTTGTGGTGTGCTGAGCGAGCAAAGATTCCTTTCTACATCTATTTAAGCACGTGGCTTTCTGTATCTGTCACTCTGAATACAGGTGCCTGTCTGGGAAATGCGTAATACGTGTTGGATCTGTTTGTTTTTTGTCTGGCCTTGTGGTTATGTTCTCTGAGACCGTGATGTACCCACAAACACTTCATGTTGAGTACTCTTTGCAATGGTGTCTAAGCCACAGACCACTTATATAACACCCACCAAAAAATCTGACAGCAGTTAAAAAGGAAAAACATGTTGTCAAATTTTCCCGATGCCATTGAGGCTTAGAGCCTAACAAAGAATGGTAAAAACAGCAAATCACATTGTGTATAAAAAAATAAATATTTTGAAGAGCACACAAAGTACACAACACTTGCATTAGTGTAAGGTACTTTTATGTCAATAAATACCAATAAACAGAAGAAAATATGGCAATGCACTTGGTCCAGTGAATCTGAGTCAAGCATTCTATGCTAAAATGTCGTTGATGCGATATGCTCAGTGTTGAGGGAGTTGCATGTACACTGCATTAATTCTGTCCTTTACTCTGAGATGAAATTAGTTTTCAAATTTATCAGTGCAGCATCTTATGTATTTGTGTGTGTGTGTGTGTGTGTGCTCTTTACACATTTCAAGCCTGAGACTTTTTGATTGTTTGCTTGAATTCCCTGACTACAGGTTCTGTAAATTGTGTCCTGCTTTCTTGTGGACCTTTCGCGACAAACCGCAGTAGGCCGCTGCTCTGCTTTACATATGAATGACTCGAGCCATCCGGGCCGGCAGTTATCTTCAGCTAGCACCGTACGCCGAGTAAACATTTCGTCTGGCTGAAATTCAGCTAGCTATTATGCGCTGCAGTGCGATAAACCTATCCGAGGCTGATGCTTACAGATGACTTTTTTCACAGTTGGCTTTCTGTGAGAGGAGCCTTCTGTTACAGCTGAACGCCGGTCATCGGTGTTTTTAGGACCTTTCTTCCAAGAAGTTAAGAGGTATTTATATTCATAGGAATATCTGAAATACATTTCCCAGGCTGGCATGTTTATCTGAAGTAATGTGTGCTGTACGGTTATTTTTTCTTTTCTTTTTTTGGTGAGTGTGCATGCAAAAACCTGGATTGTGAACTTCCGTACCATGAATATTTAATTTTGAGCCATTCTAAATATATCACACTGGGGTTATATATGGCAAAATGAACATAGCCCCAGATCAGAGACACACACTCAAGTTTACCAGTGAGTGTAGATGAGGTTAACTTCCCACGGTTACTAAAACACTTCAGAGAAAAGCTAGACACCTGCGAGTAAAAGGAAGTTAAGCCAAAATGGTTTCAACTCAGTAGGCTACTTTCCTGTATTTTGGTGAGCCGCATGGTAGTGCTTGTGGGAAATGTGTGGGGATGTGATGTATCAATGCTGAAACACAGCTCACAGGTATGTTAAAACTAGGGTTCTAATTCCTTAAATTCCTTCGATAGGCCCCCTCCTGCTCTAAAAAAGACTAGCTTTATTTCCAAATTTCTCAGCATCTCGGCGCTCGTATTTTTCTTACGTTTGCGTTCATCAAGATGTCCTACTTCCTACTTGCTGTTGGTTATTTCCGGATTTACTTTTTTCCTCCAGATCGCTCCTACCTTCATTCCCCAGTGAGAAATTAATTTAGAATCGATATACTGTACGCAGGTTGTTCGTAACAATTTCCACATTTGTATTTGCACAATTCGTCTCATTTGAAGTTTGTCTCTCTCTAAAGTGCTTTCTCAACAGTCTGCGGCAGACGGGAGGAGTGTAGCCATTAAAACCAGCAGGGGATCTAAATGGGCTGTGCAGAAAGTAAAATCTCGGGGACGGGCTTTAAATAACTCGGTAAAGAACTGCATCCTGGAGAGGTGATTGCGCATGTAATGACTCATAGCAGCTCGCGGTTGTGTACGCCAGATGGGCTGTTTTTTGAGCCCCCCAAAAAATGAATAGGCTTAATTTAGGGTTACTGGTAATCAAGGAAATCTGCGATTATTACTTTCTGAATATTGCGGCACTGTAAACTTTTTCTTTTTTTTTGCAAAAGGTTCACCTGACGAAAGGTGCCCGTGGTGATGAAAGTAGCCCATTTCATTATGTGAAAAATACACAGAGCTGTGTCACGTTCAAAATGTTTCGGATGTTACTTTTTTTGGTATTCGGTTGCTTTAAAAAAAAAAAAAAAAAACGTGAATGTGGAAAGCGGTCTGTGTGACGTCCAAGTTTTCCTTGACGTGTCTGTTCGCACCTTTCGAGTTCCCTGAAAAAGACGGAAGAATGTGTCAAAATCAGGCTAAGAAAAGCAACAGAAGTGGGAGTGCCTTAAATAATGGATGGACCTGCTGGAAGATGAAAGGGACTGCCCCACGCGCGACGGCGTGGGCCGTTTGTCATGTGACCGACGGCGGGGTTTGAAAGGCAAATGTCTTTAAATGTCACCGTCTTTTTTAATTCCCTTTTAAAATTCATGAAGCCGGGGGCCCGGCGCGTGCCAGGGAGGGAGGGCCGTGCCATGTATCAGGCGTCACGTCTGCCTGCGCCCGCGCGTGAACTGCGGTAAATGGCGGCTGCGTTCGTCTCCCCGGTAGGTTTGCCGCCATCGTCGCGGGTCCCGCCGCGGTGCAGGCAGATTCGCCTGTCAGCTCTGTCACAGGGGTTCAGCGCTGTCACAGGGGTTGTGGCTTCAGCTTTGTCTTCGCCCACATGCTCTCTCTATCTGCGCAGCGCAGCTATCCGCCAGGAGAGAGCGGGAATGGGTACAGTGCTGCTCTTCCTAACGATGGCAGCAGTTCAGCACAGACATACCCCAGCATATTGTCTCTGTGTCAGAAGTGACAATAAATACATACACATTCTCTCTCTCTCTCTCTCACACACATGCACTCTTGCGCACACACACACATACACACAAAACTACACAAAACTGAGTAGGCACATAGCCAAACTGGGCTATGGCCACATCAGTTGATTTGAATTCAGAGAGAAGACTGGGTGACATTACATAAACATTTTCATGCTCTTTAAGTTTTTTTTCTCTTCCTTTTTTGCCTAAGTTCAAAGATCTCATTGATGGAAGGCAGCAGTCTGGCTGCTGTTTGTGCTTCTGAGTTCAGTTTCTCTCTTTCCTTTGAATTGTGTAACTTTATTTAACACCACAGAGACGTTACATTCGGCTGTATTAAGTAAAGAGTATAACTGCTAATGGGGGAAACTTGGCGTCATTGAAACGCATAAAACTGCGCTTGAGTAGTCTCTATTCATTTTTGTAAATACGGAATAGATGGGTGCGTGCCATGAGCCAGAACGAAGTGGGAGAGCGGTCTGTAAGTGAATATTGCGTTTCTGTTAGCGCTTGCAGAGAGAGGATAGCGGAAACTAAGCATCCCTGCTGCAGGCACATCGCGACGGCCAGGCGTCCGCGGTTGCTCTCCTAATGGATGAAATTAAAAGCGCAAACAAGGCGTGACTGCCATAATTCGGCTCTAAAACCCTCAGGGGCGAGCAAATGACAGCCTTGGCAGGGAGAGAGAGGCGTGCGTCAGAGCCTTGGGAGTCCCCCCTGGTGGCTTCTCCACGTTCACCGGCCAAATCCTGGGAGCTGGCCGACAGTCATGGGAGGTTTAGGGATGAGAGGAAGCAGTGATTACGGAGTCCATTAAACAGGCCGCTGGAGAAGGGGCCTGCGATGGATAAATGGCTTTTTATTTTGGATTCCGAGGGTGATGCAAATGCTTTCTGTTTGCTTTAAAAAAGGGAGGTCTCTCTTAAATTAACTTTATCAGCTGTTATCACGGTGTGTGCGTGTGTATGTGTAAAATATCGATTTTAAATAAATATGGCTTTACAGCACTTACTGAGTGTGTTAGGACTTCATTTGCTACTGGTTAGAATATTCTAATATTAATTATGGCAGCGAAATATGGCAAAGTGTCAAAAGTGTGCCATCCAACCTTGCCCCCCCCCCCTCCCCACGAAGATGACATTATCTTTGCATAATAATCGGGTTTCCTTGAATTCCAGAATTTCTCTGAATGCTGGCTTTCATCTGATCGTTGGATAGATGCGATGCAGGAAATCAGAAGTTTGCTTTTCCTGGTGAGCCTGCGGAGCTGTCAGACTTTCTGTGCCAGGGATCTTGGATCCACTCTTTGTTGATCACGCAGTGACCCAGTGGGTGGTACTGGATGAATGCTAAGAGGGAGTCTGTGGACTCCCCGGTAGCTGATATCTGAAGATGAATACACTTTACTTTCTCTGTTGATTGAAATTGAATGGGATGAAATTGTGTGTCAAATGCAGTATAAATGATTGGTATTCTATAAATTATGGCAATAGCATATCTAATTAAAGAACACTGAAATATCCATAATATTGTGTTATGATTTTCAGCTGCAGCAGATAAAACAACAGGAGTGGTTTAATTTTGAAATTTACGTATGAATCATTGTCCATTCAGAGGATAAAGGGAATATTTACAGGTGCTTTGTGAACTCTATGAATGAGGATCTCAATATGAAAACTTGCACAGTAACTTTTTAAATTATTAGATATCTGTTTAGATGCCAGATATGTCATTGAATAGTTTGCCGTGTTTATATTACGTGTGAGTTTGTCATATTTTTTCAGTGAAACCTTGTTCAGTGGGAATGAAAGCCTTTGAATAGTACAAATTGTGATGAGTGGATATTGATTTTTATTTCTTTCTCACTGAAATATAGCTGTACATGAGCAATTCACATTTCCTAGGATTGCACAATGCCAGGCAAAAATGATAAAATCATGCTTCTTTCAACATTTTTGTGAATAACCTGTTTCTCTCATAAATTCAATAAGTACCTAGGAAGAGCTTGAATGATTAGTATTCTGGATGGCAGGATCTTTGCAGGAATCATAATTATCATTGCCTCCTCTCCAAAGGAAACAAAATAAATTAAACGAATTAACATTCCTGACAGCACAATGAGGACCCAGCAACCTTTAGCTTTTTTTAATTTAACCTTTATATAACCAAGTCACATGAGAGAAAATGTCTTTTTCAAAGAAGGCCTGGCCAGTACAGCAGCCACAAAAATGTGGGACGTATAAAACAGACAGACAGCAGTGCAATGCCACTGAGAACACTTGTACAAAATCAGTTAATGCACCCCACAGAACACTGCCTCCCACAAGCAAAAAAAGAAACAGTAGTGCTTTTCAATCTTGGTGTGAACATTTCCACTCACTGAAGGATGCTAGTGCCTCTCAATCTTTATTTTTTTATTTTTTTTAAAGCTAATCCACTTCCAGGGTACATACTGTAATAACATCTTTTTAAACAAAAACCTGAGATACAAAAACATCTCCCACAGGAATGAAAAGCTCTCACATAATGGAGCCAAGCTGATACCTACCCAGGACTTCCTTTGTGCTTTTGGAGCGTGTGGTTCTTTGCTCTTGTTCACACAGTGCAGAGCGGAGCTCAGAAGTGCGTTTTTATTTTAGTTTTCTTTTCTTGCACTTGCGGTATCTCTTGGGCCTATACTTACCACATCTAGGAAATCACTGCACTTCAGTCCCTGAACTTTGGGCTTTGCATTTGATAAGTGTCTGCTAAATGGTTTCATGTTCTTAATGTAGCACAACGAAAAGTAAATTGAATGGATATGATACAATAAAAAAATTCCAATGGAAGTCTTTCTGTAAATAGGAAATATTTAATAGAATGCTTTCACATTTAGCATAAAAATCAATGCCATGAGAATGCTATTAATTGGAATTTAGAGACTAGGGACATGTTAGCAGTTTAAAAAGTGATATTAGCACATCTTTTTTGGTCCCTCGGCATTCTGGGTATTTTGATATGTCATGAATAGTCACTGTATTTGTATGAGTGTACACATACAAGAGGACTTTGCAGTTCTCCTGTTGCAAAGCTGACAGCTAAGGATGTAGATTAATTATGCCCAATTGTTCATCTTTCTCAAATGTGAGTCAGGAACTGTAAGTTGTAGTTTGTATAGCGCTTTGTTTAACTTTGTTTCTTCAACACGAAGAGGTATATTTTGTCACTCTGTCAAATTATACATTACAGCGTGAAACAAATGAAAAGCGAAATGTAGAATTACAGTGTGACTCATCGACATTTTGGAAAGAGCGGTAGAGGTGAAGGTAGCAGACACAACAACTGATTGCATGAATAATACCAGGGTCTGATTTGTTCACCCACTCCATTTCCTACAAGTGTAGCCTGCTGGGAGATGAAGCCAAATGCATTATGGGATTTAGTCATTCAGCTCAGTGGGTTGGGTGCACTGCAGTCTCAAACCAAGGATGACGTCTGGAGCTGGTATGAGGGGGTTTGGAAACCCAGTGAACATTTTAGTGGTGAAAAGTTGGTTCAGCTGAAAACCTGGTTGCATTTGGTTGACATGGACGTAGCCAGGCTGTGTCCGGGTCAAACCTGAGCCATATTGGGGTTAACTCAGTCTGTTCATGTCAAAATGTCTCTCAGACTAGATTTTCTCCTCTCTAGAAGTGCAGATTTTGGCTTTCGATCCCGAGGAACGACCCCGGCATTGGCATGTGAGAGGAGATAGGCTTTCAGCACCTTTTTGCTGGTGGCGCTGTGTGACATGTGCAGTTCATTTTTTTTTCTTAATTTTGTCTTTGAAATATGAATCCTCGGGCTAGTCCCGTGATCGTTACCTCGGCCCGTACGCTCCCGTTTCCTGTTCGTTCGTTCGGTTCGGTTCGCTGCGTACGCTAACTCCCGTACCCGGTTTGACACAGATCTTCCTGGCTCTGTGTGCTACCGGCTAATCCATAATTGAAGATAAGGGAGTGCTGTCGGAGAAGATGTAGAGGAGGGGATGGCGAGGAGGAGCGTTTTTGTATAAGGACGTACCGTGTTCTAAACAGCGTATCAGTTAATCCTCGCCTTGTTCAGGATCTGACTGGAAACCCTCTCTTTTTGTCCTCTTCCTCAGCTCAGGAAAGCATCGTTGCTGCTTGTTGGGAGTTCAAAATGCCTCTCATTCTTATGGAAACCAGGGAGGTGAAAATGTGTGGGTTTTGTTTTTTTTTTTTCTTTTTTTCTTGCCACTTGGATAGTGAAGCGCTGTCAATTCATCTGACCGGCCCGTTGAACATATTGACGTTAAATTCACACAATCCATCGTGGCCTGCTTGGAAAACAAGCTCTTGTCATTTTTTTAATCATTAGCTGTTAGCTTCCTCCGCATTGCGCTCTCTCATCCCTGTCCGCGCACAGCGGCGTGAGGATGTGCGATACGGGCTCTCGTTTCCAGGCCGGCTTTAAGAGCGCGTGTTTCTTTTTTTTTTTTTCACGGATGTGTGCGTTTGACAGCAGCTCTGCGGCGTGTGCTGAGAAGCAGAGCGCCCCGTCGGGAGAACAAAACCGATGCAGTATTAACGACCCGGCGAAATGCTACTCAGCCACCCGCTCGTCATATTCACTTAAACACGCGGTGATATAATGGGGCCATCGTCGGCTTCTGGAGTGCTCTCCAGGGCCAAAGAAAACGCCCCCCAAAAAAACAGTGGGACACAGGCCAGGTGACAACGACATTAGACATCTCTGATTATCTATTACGGCTGTATGTTCTTTTGTTGGGTTCGCTGCCAACTTGACTGCCAACATCAGTCTCTGGCTCATGTTTTAATGACTGTAGTCAGTATCAAATTCTCATGTTAGCATTTTTGATTCTTCATTTTTGATTTCTTTAATTTGCCTTTAGTGGAAGATGCTTTGCTGATGGCTGCTGAATGGTATAAGCCATTCGATGCTTAGTTTTGAGGAGACATGGAATGTCTTGAAGATGTCAGTCTTTACAACAACCGTCTTGATGGACTGTAAAGATAACTGATGTTTTGTCGTTCTCCTTTTTATTGTTTTTTTTATTGTTTGGGATGGTATCCACACCCTCTTGAATGTTCTCCCTCTTCCCAGAAGAAATCTGAACCTCCAAGCCCTGTAAAGTTTATTTTTTCTGTTCAAACAGTCTTCAGGAAATAGTTTTTTTTTTCGTGCTCAATATTGTGATCATTTGTCACTGTGTTAACATGCATAAACATTGTGTTCAATTATAGTATGCATTAAAGAGTGGATATTTATGGTGACCTTACAAACTTTATGATCCACGGCCTTGCTGAGAGAAGGGCGCACATGAGAATTTAAGCAGAACCAGCAGTAACACGGGGATTAAGAGTGGCTTTAATTAAACAGCCCGTTAACGGCCAGAGCCTTGCTCCTGTGAGTCAGCTTCTGTGGCCGCTGAGAGCGCGGTTAAATCACGCATGAGAACTCTCCGTCTCGCACCGAGGGCCTCAAGGTCACAGGTCCCCTCCTCTGATCATATCTGAGCTGGCATGTTTGCCTAATTTATTTTTGCTGATTGCATGCGATTCTGCTAACAATTTAATTACAAACAAAAACAAACAAAAAAACAGATTAGGCATTAATGGCGTCACCTTGCTGTAGAGAGGCTTGGCTTCTCTCCCAGGATATAACTGCTCCAGCCTCTCGTCCTGCTCCAGCTGCATTGGCCCCGGGAATGACCTGAATGTCTGAACTTGTTCCATTCTGCATAGGTGCACGACACATGTTTATCAGTGCCTATACCCTATGTTCAGGAAAGAACAATCAGGAAAAGGCGTTTTCATTTGAAATCCAGAACTCTTTATTGCAATGATTTTTGCACTCCTCAATAAGGACTCTACAGAAACAGTTTAACCAGATGTGATTTCCCTGGAATTATGCAGATTGACATTGTGTAAAGTGTTTGTTTCAAATCAGTTTAGAGTGATCAGAATGTGATCTTAAGGACCTGATTTTACCTGATTAACTGTGGTCTAAATACGACCAAACATGGACGTTTCCTGCTAAGACTTTAACTCCCTGCTACTCACAGTGCTATTGGCATTGCGTCACTCCACTGTGTGAAGAAGCTGCAATGGCCTCATGGTTTTGGCTCCCCAGTAAATGGAGGACTTGCGTTCCTGTGCATCAGCTACAGTCTTGTCAGATGAAATAATGCTTCACGGTTTTGGAGATTTGTTGGACGGAGGAATTTCGTTCCGCCATGCTTTTATTTCTCTTTCCAGCGGAGTCAGTGTAGCGTGGCCAAACCCTGATAGAGCTGTGACCGCCTTTACCACAGCACTGTTCTGGCAGGACTCCTTCTGGTGAATGTGTGATTTTTACTTTTGCCAGTCAGCTGCCGGCCATGCCCTAGAGATTTACACGGCAGTGTTTTCAGGGGAACATGGTTTGGCTGTGGACTATAGGGCATGCTGAAATTGCACAGTAGGACAGGCTGTAGAGGATCTGCTTGAAATCTGCTTTCATTGATCCTTTCACACAAACTCCTCAAAAAAGTAATCTTGCAACCTCATCATGCAAGACAAACTATGTTTCATTTAAATTAACCGCATATATGTGTAAATACACAAGTAATTGAATATTGTAATAAAAAAACTTAAAGTTAGCCAATTATGATAAACAAATAACAATGATAACATGTCTGTCTAGTTATATTATTGTTGGAAATGGTTAATTCAGAGGAATGACTGATGCTATCCTGTCCCTCAAATCCTCACACCCTGCATCTGTCCCTTGGCCCTCGTTTCCACTGACCTGTCTCAGGTGCTCACCTGTGGTACCTGCACATTCACCTGTCCTCTAATCCTGGGTCCTGCACAGTTATAAGCCTGCAGTAACTTCACATTCACCTGTCCTCTAATCCTGGGTCCTGCACAGTAAGCCTGCAGTACTCACTCACGCTCTACTGGCCGCAGAATAAGGTCACGCGGCAGTCTGGAATTGGATGTCCTTATCGTTCCGGTACATGGAGCACAATGTTGATTCGGTGCTGACGGTTTTTATGAGTCAATACAGATCAAATGTTGTCTATCTGGGGAACGGCTGCTGTGCGGTTGGAAGGATTCTCTCTGTACTGTGTACATACATACACCAGCTGAGGCACTATAGACTTTTAATGCATATCACTGAAGGTTAGTCGCTGAAAAATAAAATCCCCAGTGCACACAGAATCCATATTTAATCAGCGCGATGACACGCACGTCTCTCTCCAAAATGGGAATAACAAACTAAAGCAAGCAAAAGGTTCAGTGTGGAGATATTTATTTATTTAGATTTGCGGTACGTGGTTGCCAAGCGTATGTGATGCTCAGATAAAAAGTTAATTAGTTCCTGACGCACTGTGGTCTGCAGGGCGTTAACAGCCATCGCGCCTGTGTGAGCTGCAGCATGAACGGCATCTGCGTCGGAGCTGCTGAAGGCTAGCCGCATCTCCAGGACAAGATGGAGGCGGAGAGCTGACCCCCTGACTGGTGCATCTTCTGCTTTAAAGATTGTTCCAGACAATCAAGATGTTCATCTTGGAGGCTAATTTGGAGACTCTAAATTGCCCCACAGTTATGAGTGTCTGAGTGAATGGTGTGTGTGCCCTGTGATAGATTGGCGGCCTGTCCAGGGTGTATCAGGATCCTTGGCTACCACTCTAGTACCTGCTGGAGCTATAGGAGCTGTTTCATTGCTGGAGTAATGGCAATGAGGACAGGCATAAACACTCCAGACATCGCTGTAATGTTTTGCATTTCTGCTCTGTAACTGTGAAAATAATCAGTTGCAATTGGATGTAGGTGGATATTCAAAAAGCAAGAGAATGATTTAGCTCTTTGCTTGTGTAAATTGTAAATAGACTCTTACAAGGAGCTGGTACAGGGATACCTGCTGGCTTCTTGATGAAGGAGTATCAGATTCTGAGCACATTAAGCATTCTGATTTTGAGAGAGTTATTTAAGAGAGTGAACAGTGTTTTACGACTGCTCCCGCTGTCACCATAGAGACAGTTCAGCTGGTCTGACGGAGGCATGTGTGGAAAATAGCGGGGTTGGCCAAAACCACGGCAGGATGTTCCTCTTCCTCAAACCTTCGCTCGAGCTCCACCCCCCCCCACCCCGACCCAGGAGCAGGCTGCTGACGGGACGATATGGAGATAGCAGGCCGGTTTTTCGATGGCTGTTGCATTTCGATGAGAGGGCCGGGCTGCGTGACTGTCGCAGGCTAATATATCTGCTGAACTCTGCCACCCCTTTAACTCCATGCATTATGCATGATTTCACTTTTTGTTTTTCCGCTTTTTCGATCTTTTTTTTGTGTGCTTGTCTGAGAGACAGGATCGTTTCTGCTGGGTTAGTATTGCCCCAGTGTGACCCCTGCTCTGTCTACACACTTTTTGTTTTCAGGGGGTAGACTGGACTTACCAGAGTGAGGTTTGCAGACCACCAGTCCCTGGTTAAAGCTCAGTGTACTGATGTTTTGCTCTTCTTTATGACTTTGAGAGTCACTTATCACCTTATGTCACGTAGCCAGAATGCTTTCAGTGCACATTTGTCCTTTTAACTCTGATTTGTTTCATATTCAGCCGTTTTTGGAAAAAAAAGTCACGGTTGACCTGCAAGTCCTGTAGTCCTTGAGCACTGGTCAGAACAGATACGGTACAGAGGTGTGAAGAGATACAAAATAAAAATGTTCTCTCAATGACAATCCCATTCTTTAAAACCAAGATACCTCAGTTTGTAGTTCAGTTAAATAGTAAGCTATATATATATACACACACAGATTTTTGGTGTTGGCATGGCTCTGATCCTCATGATTCTGAGCAAATAAAAATCAATGCTGCTGCGACCATGTTCAAGAGATTCTGGCGAAGTTAATGAATTTTTAATAGATGCTGTGTGGTTGATGTGAAGAGTTGTTCTCTCAAGGCTGTGCTCACTAATTGCTTCATGGGCATGCGGAGCGTGCGTATGAATCGTGTCAGACGCGTTAATGTATTTATCTGAAAGAGGGCTCTGATGAAGAATAAGCCGGCTCGAATCGGGGGCTCGTGCTTTTCGGAAGCACTCCCCGAGTTGCACCATCTGGTGAGCGCGGCTCCCGTAGCTAATGATGTGAAAATGTGAAGGGCCTCTATAAATAATCTCACTGTAGTGCTTCCCTCAGATCTCCCCACTGGAGGCTTGATTAAGCAATCAGCCAGCCACCGCTTGCTTCAGTCTGGGCCTGGGTTTGTCCCTCCGTTTCAGAGACTGACCCCTCTTCCCTCAGCTGACAGTTATACGCTAGCGCACTGCGACTCTTTAATGAATAAAGTATATCTGTATGTAATAAATTATTTTAACGCAAGCATGCCTGGTGTAGCTCTAGATCATTCTGCTTGAGACGCAGGGCACTTGTTGCAGCTCTTGTGGTTCCCGGGCCTTCCTGTGCGTATATCCTCCGAAGCCACCCGGACTCTGCGCCAGCAGAACATCGGCCACGTTGGGAACCCGTCCTGCGTGATAAAGGGTCCGGGTGCGCCCTCCCCTGCGTGATAAAGGGTCTAGAGACCACGGGGCCCGCGCGCTAAAATCGGAAGGAACGAGACTCGAGGGCTCTCTGGCTGGTTTTGCACGCGCCCGTTAGACTCCGATCGTTCGCTGCTGATTGTGATACAGCAGAGAGGGCCCGTTTGACCTTCTGTATTTCGGGGTGGCGTGTGGGAGGCGGGGGGGTGTAATGTTCCCCTCCCGTGGGACAAGGGAGGTGTTGAACTGTGATCAGGCCCTGCGGCAGCGCTTTGCGAGCGCTCGGGCGTGTCGTTTCCGTGTCCTTAGCGCGGCGCTTCCTGTGTCCTCCAGTCTCTTTACCGCCATATGGGAGCGATGACAGAATGCACGAGGCACAGCTCGGCCAATCAGAGGTCAGCAGTCGCCGTGTGCTCTTGCATGTCGCACACATTGTGTCGATATTCGCGCCCTTGCTGAAGGCCCTAACTTCCCACCGCTAACATCCCGTGCATTACTCAGCCGGCCGTGTGCCGAAAATAAAGGCGGACCACGGCTAACGGGGAGGCGGTATCAGCGGGCCGGGCCGCCGGACGTGATTGGCCACCGGACGTGATTGATGGGGCCATGTTAGCCTGTGTAATGGGGAGGTAATTCTTCTTAAGGAGGCCGTTCTGGCGGGTGCGTACGCGCGAGGGGCACGCTGTCGTGACACAGCGCCCCGGAACTCCGCTCCGCGTGGATTCCGATCCGATCCGGATCGCCGGGCGCGGGGCTACGGGGCGGAAAATTGCTTCGGCTATCGAGCCGCGGAGATTTAGCACGAGGAGAAAACCGTGCTGGGGTGTGCACGGGGGTGGGGGGGGTGGGGGGTCGGGGGGTCGGGGAACTGGGTGGCATTTAATCCATGCCTTTAGGTTAGTGTTATCGATTACTCGTAAAAGCTGAGGCCAGATGCTTCGTCGCTTGTAGAAAAGGTTCGGTCGCCGCGCAATAATTTATTTATTTATAACAGTTTTAATGTCTGTTCTGTTTTTTTTTTTTGAGGAAGGTCATTTACTATATGAGTGCTCTTTTCTTTTATGTTTCCTCCTAAAGTACTTTCTGCTTCACGTGGTTATTTTCTTGCAGTAAGGTGTGTGTGTGTGTGTATGTGTGCGTGCGTGTGTGTGTGTGAGAGTGTCTGTGTGTGCATGTGTGTGTGTGCAATTGCATTTGTGAAGTCAAGATAACAATGGAAAGCTGCAGTGTGCATGGTGGTGCAGTGGATAGCGCAGTCACCTCACAGCAAGAAGGTCCTGGGTTTGAATTCTGCACAAGGTCTTTCTGTGTGGAGTTTGCATGTCCTCCTTGAGCGTGTGTGGGTTTCTGCTAGGTACTCTGGATTCCTCCTGCAAGCCATAGGGCGTTATTTATTATTTTCACAAATACAGTTTAATGAAAAGGTGCATCTAGTTGGCTCCTCGTTTTTCTCAGTCTCCCGCTCTTATGAATTGCTCAGCGAGTTGAACCTGGATGGAAGATGGTTTTATGGGTAGAACAGCCTCTGAGATGTGTGAGAGGTGATTTGGTGCTTCAGGATTGCGTGGGCGTCCTGTGTGTGGTGGGCAGATATATCACAATGAAGGCATTCCCCCCCGTTTCACGATGGCTTGATTGAAATCAGGCAGGGCTCACCGTAACGATTCTGAAAACCGGCCGTGGTAAGCGCTTTTAACTGAACGTCCTGTACAACACCGCACGTGCTGACTGCGGTTTGTTCAGTTCAGTTACCGTTACCCATAGATCCCTGCTTCTCCCTCTTCATCCCTGAGAAACATGCGTTTGGAAAACAAATTTTAATGTAAAGGTGTGTATGAATTACATAGAGATATTAAAGTATGCATTTTGAAAGTCTCGGTATTTTAAAAAATGTCAATTTTAAAGTATTTAGGCTTGCTTTCATTGTTGAATACGGGTAAACCCATTAACTTAACTAGGTGTTTTACAGAGAATTGTATTTCAGGCTAAACAATAAACACAAACTACGAATAAAAAGCACAATATTCTTACCCGTGTGACTGCCTGCATGTTGCTATGTTTTCACTTTAATGTGGGAGTCATCATGTGTATCTGCCCTGTTGGAACCTAGAAGCCTGTAGCATTTTATGAGTCCATTTCTTTCTTGCCTATGTCACACTTCTTGGACTTGCACCAGCTGTTTTCATAAAAATGGGAAAACGATCCCCGTCTTTAGAAAAGCGTCACGTGTGCTTTCCCCTCTGCCCTGTCTCTCTAAAACGCCTTTTTCATAGCTTATTGGTATTTGAAATGTGTAAAAATGTGTTGACACTACTGGATTATGCCGCCATGAAAACACACTCCCCGTGCATTCCTATTAAAATGTATGTCCCTGTACCCCCGGGCGTCATTTTCAATATGTATGCGCTTGAAACGGATGCGCTGCTTTGCAAAGATCATAGCGCTTAGCGACCTTTTCTTATTTTATTAATTTCCTCCGGCGAGCGGTTCGCCGGTTTTGCCGCGTTTGTATTCAATAATAATTCGGAAAGTAAAAAAACCGAGCCTCATCCGCCCGTGCAGTTGTCATGTGCGGAATTCGTGCGGATTCGTAAAGCGGGGCGCGCGCGCGGATCGAGCGCGTGCGTCTGCTCCTGCTCTCTTTGCTCCGGCACTGACCGTTGGTCCAAAGCGGAGTGAACGTACGGGACAGGGGGTTTCGCTGCCGCGGCTTTTCAGCCTGTTATTTTACTACCCCCACGGAAGGATTATAGATTTTCCGTTATTGGTGTGAATACTGGTTCCATCCATGTGTTGATCAAGCGCATTTCTAACTACAATACTCACTATGCATGCGTCTTTTTGGGGGTAGAGTTTGTCATGTGGTACGGCACGGTGTGATCTTTACAGTGCAATAATTGCCGTTGAGTTTGATTCATTAGCAGCATGTTGCATTTCAGATATTAAAATTAAGTTTCATCTTTTTAATGGTCATAGGTAGCCAAGCTACTGTAGAAAATATTTCACTCGTTCAAAATCATTAACAAACCTGTCTCCTAACCATTATTCAAGCTGCTGAACACAGCCGTGAACTTGCCTTTACCCTCAGACTTACGGTTTTCCTAACCCTAACCCTAGTTTGGGCCCTTAACCCTAATTGAAGCCATTGGTAGATTGGAAAACTTCAGAAAACCCATTTAAAATTGATTAATAAACAAGGAAAATATCAATAATAAAATAATACAAATGCAAAACAATGATGTTTCAGGTCTTTTAAAAAGATTTTTATTTCTTGAAGAAATATGAATATATTGCACGTCTTCAATGGCCATAGGTACCCATGCTACAGTAGAAAATATTTGACTCATTCAAAATCATTAACAAACCTGTCTCCTAACCATTATTCAAGCTGCTGAACACAGCCGTGAACTTTCCTTTACCCTCAGACTTACCGTTTTCCTAACCCTAACCCTAGTTTGGGCCCTTAACCCTAATTGAAGCCATTGGTAGATTGGAAAACTTCAGAAAACCCATTTAAAATTGATTAATAAACAAGGTAAATATCAATAATAAAATAGTACAAATGCAAAACAATATGTTTCAGGTCTTTTAAAAACATTTTTATTTCTTGAAGAAATATGAATATATTGCTAATTTTTTAATGGCCATAGGTACCCATGCTACAGTAGAAAATATTTGACTCATTCAAAATCATTAACAAACCTGTGTCCTAACCATTATTCAAGCTGCTGAACGCAGCCGTGAACTTGCCTTTACCCTCAGACGTACGGTTTTCCTAACCCTAACCCTAATTTGGGCCCTTAACCCTAATTGAAGCCACTGGTAGCTTAGAAAACTTCAGATAAACCATTTAAAATTTATTAAAAATCAAGGTAAATATCACACATACAATAATACAAATGAAAAATGATATGTTTCAGGTCTTTTAAAAAGATTTTTTCCTTGAAAATTTTTTATATATTGCTAATTTTTTAATGGCCATAGGTACCCATGCTACAGTAGAAAATATTTGACTCATTCAAAATCATTAACAAACCTGTCTCCTAACCATTATTCAAGCTGCTGAACACAGCCGTGAACTTGCCTTTACCCTCAGACTTACGGTTTTCCTAACCCTAACCCTAATTTGGGCCCTTAACCCTAATTGAAGCCATTGGTAGCTTGGAAAACTTCAGATAAACCATTTAAAATTTATTAAAAATCAAGGTAAATATCACACATACAATAATACAAATGCAAAATGATATGTTTCAGGTATTTTAGAAAGATTTTTTCCTTGAAAATTTTTTTATATATTGCTAATTTTATAATGGCCATAGGTACCCATTCTCCAGTAGAAAATATTTGACTCATTCAAAATCATTAACAAACCTGTGTCCTAACCATTATTCAAGCTGCTGAACACAGCCGTGAACTTTCCTTTACCCTCAGACTTACCGTTTTCCTAACCCTAACCCTAGTTTGGGCCCTTAACCCTAATTGAAACCATTGGTAGATTGGAAAACTTCAGAAAACCCATTTAAAATTGATTAAAAATCAAGGTAAATATCAATAATAAAATAATACAAATGCAAAACAATATGTTTCAGGTCTTTTAAAAACATTTTTATTTCTTGAAGAAATATGAATATATTGCACGTCTTCAATGGCCATAGGTACCCATGCTACAGTAGAAAATATTTGACTCATTCAAAATCATTAACAAACCTGTCTCCTAACCATTATTCAAGCTGCTGAACACAGCCGTGAACTTGCCTTTACCCTCAGACTTACCGTTTTCCTAACCCTAACCCTAATTTGGGCCCTTAACCCTAATTGAAGCCATTGGTAGCTTGGAAAACTTCAGATAAACCATTTAAAATTTATTAAAAATCAAGGTAAATATCACACATACAATAATACAAATGCAAAATGATATGTTTCAGGTATTTTAGAAAGATTTTTTCCTTGAAAAAATTTTTATATATTGCTAATTTTATAATGGCCATAGGTACCCATTCTACAGTAGAAAATATTTGACTCATTCAAAATCATTAACAAACCTGTGTCCTAACCATTATTCAAGCTGCTGAACACAGCCGTGAACTTTCCTTTACCCTCAGACTTACCGTTTTCCTAACCCTAACCCTAGTTTGGGCCCTTAACCCTAATTGAAGCCATTGGTAGATTGGAAAACTTCAGAAAACCCATTTAAAATTGATTAATAAACAAGGTAAATATCAATAATAAAATAATACAAATGCAAAACAATATGTTTCAGGTCTTTTAAAAACATTTTTATTTCTTGAAGAAATATGAATATATTGCACGTCTTTAATGGCCATAGGTACCCATGCTACAGTAGAAAATATTTGACTCATTCAAAATCATTAACAAACCTGTCTCCTAACCATTATTCAAGCTGCTGAACACAGCCGTGAACTTGCCTTTACCCTCAGACTTACGGTTTTCCTAACCCTAACCCTAATTTGGGCCCTTAACCCTAATTGAAGCCATTGGTAGCTTGGAAAACTTCAGATAAACCATTTAAAATTTATTAAAAATCAAGGTAAATATCACACATACAATAATACAAATGAAAAATGATATGTTTCAGGTCTTTTAGAAAGATTTTTTCCTTGAAAAATTTTTTATATATTGCTAATTTTTTAATGGTCATAGGTACCCATTCTACAGTAGAAAATATTTGACTCATTCAAAATCATTAACAAACCTGTATGCTAACCATTATTCAAGCTGCTGAACACAGCCGTGAACTTTCCTTTACCCTCAGACTTACCGTTTTCCTAACCCTAACCCTAGTTTGGGCCCTTAACCCTAATTGAAGTCATTGGTAGATTGGAAAACTTCAGAAAACCCATTTAAAATTGATTAAAATAAGAAAGTGGCAAGTTGTAGCAATGCTGAAAGAAGATAACGTTAACTATGATCTTCATGTTACTCTCAGAAGAATATCGTTGCACTACAGGGATATACACTGCTACTTAACTGCATCAATTTGTTATGAATTCAAAGCAAAATATTTTTCATTTTTTATCATTTTAATTAAAGATGGCTTGCACAACTCTTATAATTATTGAAGTTGTTTATTTTTAATGTGGACACTGAATAGTTAATAGTTTCTTTTTTTAAATAAAAAGTCAACCAGAAATACTGTACATGCTTCCCCATAAACATGGATGCCAGTTCAGGATATGAGATAATCATATCTCTACGGGTTGCCTGTGTTATGTAGAATGTATAACACACAAATGCCTTCTTTCATGCCTTGCAGTTAAATGGACTGCATTTATATAGCGCTTTTATCCAAAGCGCTTTACAATTGATGCCTCTCATTCGCCAGAGCAGTTAGGGGTTAGGTGTCTTGCTCAAGGACACTTCGACACGCCCAGGGCGGGGTTTGAACCGGCAGCCCTCCGACTGCCAGACAATCGGTCTTACCTGCTCAGCTATGTCGCCCCACAGTTAAAGAGCAGGCTGCCGTATATGGAGTCTTTTTTTAATTAATTTTTTAAAAATACGGGGACTCAAAAAGAAGGTCTTTTTAAGTTTCTATAGAAACAGGACTAAGCCCTCAATCCCCCCCCCCCCCCCCTCCTCCCCTCCTACGTTTAATCATGCCGGGACTGAGCAGTGGGTAAACAAATGATGGGGGTGTTAATAGAATCAGTTGCTGTTTGATAGGTGAGACATTACCATTGGGTCACTGTGCTTCACTGTTCTTTCTGACGGATCTGAGAGCTGAATTAAATCATTCAGAAAGGGTCGTTGAAAATCACCCAGCTCTTGTCCTCCTTTTTTTTTTTTCTAAGACGCATTTCTACCTTCAAGAAACAAGTGATAGTGATGTGGTGTGAAGGAAAAAAAAAACACAAGGAAACAATGAAGGATAATGAAGAACAGGGGGAAGAGGACAAGGCCTGTTTGTAATGCATACAAGATGTCCAGTATCGTCTTCTGACTGTTCTCCAGATGCAGAGAAACATGGGCAGCTTTACTGTGGCCCTGGGAGAGAGGGATAGAGGGAGAGAGAAAGAGAAAGAGAGAGAGAGAGAGAGAGAGAGAGAGAGAGAGAGGCGTTACTGAAATTATCCTCTGAAAACTAATGGAGGTGAAAGAGGACTGTGCTCTCAGCTCCTGTAATTGTTTGTGATATTAAAAAGGAGGGATGGATGGAAGCTGATTCATGAAGCAGCGCTCTGTGCTGTGCAGACAGATGAAAATAATCATCTACTTTATTTAAACGGTGGCTTTTTTTGTTTTACGGTGATGAAAATAGCAGTAATCAGCTCAGTGAGGGAAATTGATCGAGCAATGATAATGATGGTGTACTGAAATCAGCTGTGAGAAAACGAACAATTTAACCGTTAGAGAAGACAAGTGAAAAAAGGACGCGCTACTGGAGGCATTCTGAACCACCTCCATAGCGCCAAAAAAATATTCCACCATCTTTCACTGTAGGTACCACATCCTTCTCAACGTGATGCCAAACCCGCCGCTGGTGTTGGAACTGAATTTGGAAGCGGATGTTATGGCCAGACGGCCACCTGTGCCAGCGTTGGGTTTGGCGTCAGTAGAAGGACACCCAGGTGGAGGAGGACGCGCCGTATCCATGGTTACATGTGGCGCTGGGTCTTCGATGTTATCAAGGTTGCTTTACTGCCACGGGTCGTGGGGCTCTTGTTAAGGTCGATGGGATCATGAACTGCGGCTCGTACCTCAACATTTTGCCCAAGAACTTGGTATCCTCCCCCGCCAGGAAGCTCAGTCTTGGCTGCAAAGGGGTCTTTCAAGTCTGGAAACGATCCAAAGTGCACCTCAAATTCAGCCGTGGACTGCTTAAAATAAAAGAAAGAGGAAGAAGGTGTTGGAAGTGCCATCACAGTTTCCAGTCGTGAATTTTATAGAAAATCTGTGGGGAGATCTCAGACACGCAGTGCATGCAAGGACACTCACGAGTATCTCTGAGCTAGAACAGTTCTGCAAGAAAGAGTGTGAACACATTTGTGAAAACAAGAACAGAATGACTTAGCAGGCTGCAGAAAATGTTTGAAAGCTGTTATAGATCTGCCAATGGAGGTGTTACTAAGTACTGACATAACAGGGTCCCTGATATTTTGCATGGGTCATGTCCACTTAAGCTTATTATTTTGAATCTGTAATAAAGGCAAATAAATAGCATTGACATTTGTAGAAAGATTTAATTTCAATTTTCACTGTTCACTTGTCATTGTAACATACTATACACTTCAACTAACTAACTAACTGAAATAACTAAACTGAACTAAACTAACTTGACTAACTAAACTGAACTAAACTAACTTGACTAACTAACTAAACTAAACTAACTTGACTAACTAACTAGCTAAAAGACAACCTTGGTGCCAGTAATTTACAGTTGTTCATTGAGGAAGCTTTTTTGTATGGAAACATTACTCAGAAGCTGGATTGAAAGCTACAAACCCTTATATTGCAGCACATTGTTGTGAATCCATACTCATGTTTGCCCAGATGAAGTGCAGGATGTTGGAATTTTATCTTTAATGAAGGATTTTGGTTCAGCAAAATGCACCGCATTTACAGAGTCCCGAATTATATTTGACTTCTCCTGCATGTTTAATTCATCGCTGCTGGACGTCCCGGTGCCGCTGAAAAAGATTGCACAAAAACACGTCAACTTAAAATGTCTCTAAAAGCCACAATAAATCACCCGTCACAATTTCGCTTTACGAAACGATTATTCTGTTTGAAGGAGTGACGTCCCCTTTCAGCGCCAGCTGGAGAGGAACGCTGACATAACCGCAGGAGCAGCACTGTAATTAAGAGGAGCTGTCCAGGGGCTTGACGAGCAGTACAAAATCACTTATGGGAAACAATTTTATATCAGGCTCTTAATCGGAGGATTGTTTTAAGAGGAAGCCTGCTTTCCGTCCTTCCGTGCCTTTGCTTTGGAGTAGCTCAGCTGTTTTATATGTGAATTGATTCAATTAAAAGATAGGCGCTCTAAATGGATAGTTCAACGTTCTGGGTTGAAACAGAAAGAAAAATTTCTGTTTCAATGTATGTGTTTGATTGGCCCAGATAATTTGCCCTTGGGGTAATGTAGTCTAAAGCGAGAAGGTGCAGATCAGAACAACAGAAACGTGAGAAACTTTAAAAAAATAAATTCAAAATACACACACTAAAAATCTATTACATGAATTCTCTTCTCTCATCTCTCTCTCCTCTCTCTCTCTCTCTCTCTCTCTCTCTCTCTTCTCTCTCTCTCTCTCTCTCTCTCTCTCTCTCTCTCTCTCTCCTCATACACACACACTATCTGTTTGAGATTATGCAGATGATGCACACTGTGTTTGAAATGGCAGCCATTTTGAGATGCGCTTCCTCTTCCTGTTCCTGGCAGGTGACCACGCTGGTGAACACCAGTAACAAAGGCCCCTCCGGTAAGAAGAAGGGCCGCTCCAAGAAGGCCCACGTGCTGTCCACCTCGGTGGAGCAGGCCACCCACAACTTCCTGGAGAAGGGCGAGCTGATCGCCAAGGAGAGCGAGGACCTGAGGGAGGAGCTGGTCACCGCTGTGGATGACGTCCGCAAGCAAGGTGAAGAACCGCGCTCGTCCAGTACATACAGTACAATATTAGAAGATTAAGAATCTCTGGAAAGGGATGATGATGATGATGATATTGATGATGACTATTATTATTATTATTATTGTTGATGATGCTATAATAATAATTATTATTATTTAGTAATTTATGATTTAATTTTATTGGATAGAACTGTTTTTCAAATAGTGAAAAAACTCACTCACTACAATTGCATCTTTTCAGGGATGTAAGCCTTGCTTACTTACCCTTGTTTTCCCTGTTTAATTATTTTATGACATTCCCTGATGAAATACATAGGCATTCATATCAGTCCAGTTAATTTCATGCATGAAAATACCGCAATTAATGGGGTCACAATGTCATACTGTGCTGTTTTTTTGTGTAGAAATGAACACAAATGCACACACACACACACACACACACACACATCCTAGCAAGGCCAACAGGATTAATAGAGCCCTCTGTGCTGATCTGGCCTTGACAATGTTATGATTGTCTTTATTACCACACAAAATGGGGGAAGTGAACTGCACAGAAAAGCTCTTAGCATGTAGTTTATTGATCCTGTCATACATCCACTAACCTCATTGGTCGAGTGGGGCAAAGAGTGGGAAGATTGAAGTACACTTGAATTCAGTAGCCGCTGAATTCAGTAGCCGCTGAATTCAGCAAAATCAGTTCAAATCAAGTTTGGCTTATGAAAAACCAGGAGTTAAAATTACAACCAATTTGAATTACATTAAACCAGGGCCTTAAATTACAGTGAGGATTTATTAAATCTGATCTAAACAGGTGTTCCGTTGTTGACAACGGTTAGTCAGTCCTTTTAACTTAGCATTGGAGTGCAAATGGAGATAGTGTGGTCTCAAAAACTGCTGTGTTGTTTCTTCTTTCAATTAGCATTGTCTTATTGCAGTTGGTATCTTGGTTTATGCTGTGCTGTGTGAACATCGTCCTGAAAGTCACATATGCACATACCTATGCACAATCTGCCCTTTCGCTTCAGTTCTGTTCAGCTCCTACAGTTTTATTCAACGATTTCGGAAGTGAAAAGAAAAAAGTATAATAATGTAAACTATAAATGACTGACTGTCTGAAGCCTAAGATTAGAGTGTTGCATGTTTCTGACACAGTTAAATCCATTTTAAATCTATGAATAATGTTGTTCCCGACTGTGCATGCACGTCATTGGGAGCAGATATGGTTGAGCCCAAAATGGTTCCGTTTCAGCTTCTCGTTAGATGGTCTCACAGTCCTATATGAATGGAGTACACTGATTCATCGCCCCCTTTTTCTGTCTCTCTCTTTGTTTATTTCACGCTGATGTTCTTGGCGATTTTTGACGCGCACGCATGTCCCCACTGTGAAGCAGCTTACAGAGCGTTACCTGGGGTTTTCCGCCACGGCCAACACCGCGGCTATCAGCATTATAAACGGCTTCCTCTGAGATGCACTGAGTGGCACTGCTGGTGTGGAGACCTACGCGAAAAAGTACTAATGCAAAAATCTCTCCCCGGGAGGGGGGGGGGATCAATCACCTCCCCCCCCCCACCCCCCCTGTCGTCACCTGATGCCAGTGCACTCTCTGTTGACCAGGTGCGCGTGTGATTTAGAACGGTGCGCTGAGCAGGGTAGGGAAATATCCCCCTGGGTGAAAAGTGTATTTAAGCGGACTGTCCCACTAGGTTCCGCAGTGCCGGGGCGGAAACCGCTCGTTTTTAAAAGTCATGCACTGCCCGCTCATGCAATATGGATTCATGCCGTTGAAAGTGAAACTTATAAAAGACTCTGTATTTCATCCTTATTTAATCATGTGCTGAGATGTATTCCCAAGTCTCTTCAGCGCAAGCTCGATAAACCCCTCTCGCTGAAAATAACTCCGCAGAAGCCTGAAGTTTCATATCGAATTAGAATTTTCTTCAAATGCAGAAAACTCTAACATGCGTATGGTCTGAGGATTTATTTTTGCATTCAATTGTGGGAAAGCCATTGATATCTCACTGCATCTTTGTGTGTCAGTGTGTGTGTGTGTGTGTGTCTGTGTGTGTGTGTGTGTGTGTGTGTGTGTGTGTGTGTGTGTGTGAGAGTGTGTGTGTGTGTACGTGTGTGTGTGTGTGTGTGTGTGTGTGTGTGTGTGTGTGTGTGTGTGTGTGTGTGTGTAATGAAGAGGCACCTTCGCGCTTCAGTTTATGCGCCAAATTCTCCCGTCTACCTGTTTACACTTGGGCGACTCTTTCTGGTGCGCCTTAATTTTAGGCGGGAACTCATTACGGCTGTGTCATCGTGGTCCTCGGTTCACACGCCGTCGGTGACGGACGGTAATTGAAGCGCAAGCCGCCCCGGCGATTTAAAAACAGTTTAAGCGGAGGCTCTCCCGGGTTCGTTAAAGCCCGTCTCGCGCATGTACAAACGGCGGAGCTGTGTCTCTTTCTCCGTGGCTGCGACAAAAATGGCAAATGGCTCTGCATTTCAGTCGCTGTAAACAAGGTAGCCGACATTACCTCTCCCCTTTCCCCCTGTTTACGACTCTGAGTTTTTTACCGTGTTGTTCTTTCCCGTTACAAGTGTTCCCTTTCCGCTTGCGAGCCGTGCTGAAATATACAAGCCCGGACTCCCCAGGGGCGAATCCCGCGCTCGCTGATTCTGACGGAGGAGCGGGAAGGGCTCGGTCAGGCCGAGCTGTTGTGCATGTGATGTGGATGGGAATGAGTGGACTGACACATTTATCAATTTTATCTGCAGATATTTCTATTAGCAGGTTATTTGTCAATATTTTTCCTTGGGCCAATTGCAAATGTCAGGGAAGTCGATTCACAGCACTAAGAATCCTGATGGTCTGGTAAATCGTGGTATAAATATTGTGCCGTTTTGTCTCGTGCACGCTGGGCTGAGCTGTGAACGCAGGGGTCTGTTGTGGCCCCCCCTGCAGGCGAGACCATGCACGCGGCTTCGGCCGAGTTCGCGGACGACCCGTGCTCGTCGGTGAAGAGGGGCACCATGGTCCGGGCGGCTCGCGCCCTGCTCTCCGCCGTCACCCGCCTGCTCATCCTCGCCGACATGGCCGACGTCATGAGACTGCTGGCGCACCTCAAAATCGTACGTCTTCCGGCCTTCCTGTCTTCCTGTCTCTCTGCCTTCCGGCCATCCTGTCTTCCTGTCTTCCTGTCTTCCTGTCTCTCTGCCTTCCTGTCTTCCTGTCTCTCTGTCTTCCTGTCTTGCTGTCTTGCTGTCTTCCTGTCTTCATGTCTCTCTGCCTATTTGTCTTCCTGTCTTCCTGTCTTCCCGCCTTCCTGCCTTCCTGTCTTCCTGTCTCTCTGTGTTCCTGTCTCTCTGTCTTCCTGTCTTCCTGCATTCCTGTCTTCCCGCCTTCCTGCCTTCCTGTCTTCCTGTCTCTCTGTCTTCCTGTCTTCCTGCATTCCTGTCTTTCTGCCTTCCTGTCTTCCTGTCTTCCTGTCTTTCTGCCTTCCTGTCTTCCTGTCTTCCTGTCTTCTTGTCTTCCTGTCATCCGGCCTTCCTGTTGCGCGATGTCAAACAACTGTACCCCGTCACGTGCTCTATTTTATCTTATTATCGGTCCTCACTAAACACAAAGCACAAATAGAAGAGGACTGCTTCATCCTGTTGTTGCCTGCTATAGTGCCCCTCGCTGCGATACTTGAAACTGTAGTTTGAGCTTGCGTTGCGTTAAGAATTTCAGGTGAATCATTTTAGAACGCAGCTACATGTGAAATTGGCTTCGCATGGCTTGAAGCGTCCGTGTTCGCGTACTTACGTAGGGTATGTTTCCGGCCTTCCTGCAGAGCCACATCCTGCCTCCCTTTGCGTTATTTCTTTTTTCAAGTTAATGTAATAATGAAAGTAACATTTGTGAGTGTGAGTCAGAATATGAAAATACTGGCTGCCAGAAGCCTTTTGAAAAGATTCAAGCCTACGGTACAAATCTGATTCTGCTTAAAATATATTCACAACAGCGTACTTTCATAAGAGAAAGAGAAAGCTTCACTTTTTCAAACCTGTGCTCTTGCACCTAATAACACACGTCTTGCAAGTAATTTATGTGCCTCTACCCAGTACATCAATATTACGTGCAGTGGAATCACCAAAGAATATCGCAGACATATTTATGTATATTACATCACATAAAAATGACCAGCCCTACCACATCATGCGATTGACAAATTATATTACGACGCAAGTATTGGAGGCATTATGAACTGTATTGTACAGCAATATAGATACATATAGAGAATATTACCTTTAAAAGTCAAATGATGCAATAAAACAGAGTTATGCATTAATAAAGTTGTCTTCACCGCAGGATTGATGCGGGCATTTTGTTACATTCATTAACGCAGGTCTGTAAAATGGGGTCTTTGGCCGTGTGTGCATGGGACCGTGCGCGTACTCCAGCGAGCACAGCCCCATTTCATTCCCCGTGTCAGAAAGCAGATTTATGACACGGGGACAGCCTGGGCGTTAGCGTTGCGGTACCTGTGTCTGTATTAGCATATAAATGAGCCTCAGCCTGGGGTGAGAACGATGCTCTGTGCCGCTCTGAGCCACCACCAGGCACGGGGGGTCCATGCATAAATGATCATTAAACACACATAAAGAACCGGGCCCATTCGTTTTAGCTTTTATGACGCTGTAATATTTTCCCTTAGTCATAGAGTCGGCAGACATATTTAAACAGTATAGCACTCAGGCAGGTGGGGGGGACAGCTAGCATTGAGCTGCATAATTGTTCCTGAATGGGGTTTTTTTGTTTCGTTTTTACTATGCCTCATCGTAGCTTTATATAGTGTGTCACAGCCATGTGTTTCGCTGTTTGGTGTATCAGGCTATTAGCGTTAATGAGCAGGTTTACCTAATAAAGTGACCACCGACTGTATTTTTTTCACATGCTCTGGGATTTAAAGAGAATGTGTTGGACGTGGCTCAGTCTGAATGGCAGGGCTCAGTCTGAATGACATGGCTCAGTCTGAATGGCATGGCTCAGTCTGAATGGGCGGTATTTCTTTACTGGTAGCAGTGAGGAGGAATGGCCGTGCCTTTTGTCTGCTCCGGTGGAGTGCTTTATTTGTTCTGAACGGCTCTGTTCATTCCTATAATGCTCTCTGAGCTTCTGTAATGCTCCAGTCAGTGCTGAGAAATCCTGTGTGTGTGTGTGTGTGTCTCTGTGTGTGCGTGTGCCTGTGCCTGTGTGCGTGCGCGTGCGTGTGTTTGTGTGTGTGTGTGTGTGTGTGTGTGTGAGACAGGTGGAGCAGGCTCTTGAGGCAGTGAAGAATGCTCCAAACGAACAGGACCTGGCCAGCCGCTTTAAGGAGTTTGGGAAAGAGATGGTGAAGCTCAACTACGTGGCAGCCCGCAGGCAGCAGGTGAGAGGACCCAAAGTGCATTCTGGGATATGCTGTCCTCCACAGCACATGCAGCCTCTCATATGCTGGTTAAATATTTCAAACCATCGATATTTCTAAGAATATTGAATAACTGTCTGTGAAAACAAGCTGCTAATCTGAGAAGGTGTAAAGAAAAAAATAATTTCAGCAAAAAAATCTCAAGGTTAATACAACTCAGTTTGTCATTGCTGGGGACCTCACTCAGTTCTATAGTGATTGTGGCATGGTAAGCTACAGTCACACACCATATACCAGCGCTGTGAAAGAGAGTACTGCAGTGGCTTCAGCTCTGTAATCAAAAAGGAAAAAAATAAACACATGGGTAGTTGTGCTTCCTCACTAAGCTTGCAGATCTGTGGCTCAGTCATGCAAAATGCTCTTGATTGTTTTTTCAAAATGAAACCAGATTGCATTGTGTCTGCGATGGCATTACCACTTAATTACTTTCTTTCCTGCTCTATCTTCTGAAAATGATTCTTGGGCCTTTGCTTGGAAAATCTGGCATTTGGCATTTGGAATTGTTTGCTGGGTGTCTCCACTGGGTGAAATTTACAATTTACGTATTTAGCATTAACATTTTATTAGCATTTTTGTTAGTCTGGTTTAACCTGGCTAACAGCTGAGCTGGGTGAATATTTAGCAGTATTTAGCATTAGCATTTTGTTAGCATTAGCCTCGTTTAGGTAAAATGGCTAACATAAGTTGTTCACTGAGCTGGGTGAATTATTAGCAGTATATAGCATTAGCATTTTGTTCACGTTAGCATTTTGTTAGCATTTTCGTTAGCCTCGTTCAGGTAAAATGGCTGACAGCAGCGTGCGTCTCCCGCTCAGGAGCTGAAGGACCCGCAGTGCCGGGACGAGATGGCGGCGGCGCGAGGCGCACTGAAGAAGAACGCCACCATGCTGTACACGGCGTCGCAGGCCTTCCTGCGCCACCCGGACGTGGCGGCCACGCGCGCCAACCGCGACTACGTCTTCCGGCAGGTGCAGGAGGCCATCGGCGGCATCTCCGGCGCCGCCCGCGCCTCCTCGCCCGCCGACGAGAAGCACGGCCACGCCGGCATCGGGGAGCTGGCCGCCGCCCTCAACGAGTTCGACGTGAGTCACGGACCCGCGCTCGCTTCCTGTCCCTCCGTCGCTCCCTCCCTCTCTCCTGTCAATCACCCCATGTGACTGTGGTGGTATCAATCACCCCACGTGACCACGGCAGCTGACAGTAGGAACACTTGAAATGGATTCAGATAAAAAGTGGCAGTTTTTTTTCAAACTACTTTCCCACTTTATTACCTTGTTGTAGGCTGACTGCATAGACCAGTCTAAAATGCCCTGGTGTTTTGGTACCGGTAGAGCGAGGGAGAGGGAGAGGTGGAAAGTCGAGGGGTCAGAAAGAAAAAAGTCCTGCCATGTGATTTTTTCCACCCATACACTCAGCCAGATGATTTTACTGATTCATTCTATGTCCTGGCTGAAGAATTTAGCTGAGTAGCAAATCCAGGTGATTCAGAGGAAATTCAGAGGAGGAATTTTACTTTCTAAACCTGGATTTTCTGCCTCTGTGGAGAGCAGGAGTGCTTTAATGTGTCAGAAACGTTGGTGAATGTGCAAGTGATGTGGTTCCTGGCTTCATGCTTACAGGTTCTGACTTCTCACAGATTTCAGGAAAGGATCTCTTAAGATTGATCGTAAGTGGCTGCAGCTTCCTGGGGAACTGGCAGCTGTCTTTGTGATTATCTGATCTCTGGAACAGTCACTAAAAAATAAGATAAGGCGTTCGGGCACAGTTATGGCTCTATGCGACTTCCTGAGGGAAAGGAAATTACATTGGACAATGTAGAGAATACATGTCACCAGATAATATATCTGTACTTTATTACAAATATGATGAACTCCAAAAAGTCAAATGGAAACAGTATGGAATATCCTTTTTCCTTTGTGCAATATAGTATATCTAGTGTTCCTCCGGCGCTGTCCAGGTCTGAGTGCGGAGTGGAGGTGCTGAAACTCAGCCCTGTCCCTCCGGCGCTGTCCGGGTCTGAGTGTAGAGTGGAGGTGCTGAAGCTGAAACTCAGCCC